>NC_090932.1:1164006632-1164309662 GCF_040938575.1 Ambystoma mexicanum | reverse complement strand
TTATCAATATATTCTTTTTCATAACCCACAAACGCAATGTATATATATATATGGGGACAGGGAACTGTGCTGTATTGAGCATTTTTCAAGTATTCTGTCGGCTTACATGGCTATTTTTAATATTGGCATTTCATTATCAATCATTAATTGACCTTTACAACTTCTTGACTATCCCTTGAATCTGAAGCAAGAACATTCTACATCCTTGACGTGGTCGCAGTTATCAACCACTTCTAGCGCGTATCAGGTAATCTTATTAGGCTAATCCGCTATATACTTGTTTTATGCATGTCAAGTAATAGTTTTATTCTATCGTGTAATTATTTTACCGAATGTTTGGTTACTGCTTTCCAATTGATATACACCTTAGTTATCGTCCACTGGTGTTTGTTTTCAGTTATAATTAGTGTTATCCATACTAATGCAAGTACTGTCTTTCAGGGAGATGCTGAAGCGTCCGCCACATCTACAACATTTCTAGATGTTTTTCAACATCAGGAGGTATGGATACTGACAGCTCCATCGAGCATCATCATCAGAGCTGGAATTCTTGTCGTTTCATTGTTCTACACAATGTTTCATTCGTGGTTAGCCGTTGATATGTACCTGTGATGTCGACCCCAGGTGTATGTTATGTTTTCACAATTGTAATCCTCACTAATGCAAGTACTATGTTTCAGGCAGTCGATGGAGCGTCAACCCCTACACTTGATGCAGAGCCTGACATTCAAGTATACGAATCGGCGCAACAGCTTTTGGAAGTGCGCACTACATTTGCAACATCCATAGGTATTCTTCAGCAGCACGAGGTATGGATACTGACAGCTCCATCATGCGTGATCATATAACGTGATTCCATTTGCTATACTTTCTTCCCTATAAACGCAAGTACTGTGTTTCAGGGAGACGACGGAGCTTCCACCCCAATCACAACATCTCATTTAGATGATGCAGATGTAAAGGAATCGTTGAAATAAGTCGATGAAATGTGATCATATTTGGATTTTCCTTGATTCTTTTGGACAATGCATCTTTCGCGGTTATCTCTTTATATGTACCTGTGCGTTCGACCCCAAGTGTGTGTTATGTTTCCAATATTGAAAACCATACTAATCCAAGTACTGTGTTTCAGGGAGACGACGGAGCTTCCGCCCCAATCACAACATCTCATTGAGATGATGCAGATGTAAAGGAATCGTTGAAATAAGTCGATGAAATGTGATCATATTTGGATTTTCCTTGATTCTTTTGGACAATGCATCTTTTGCGGTTATCTCTTTATATGTACCTGTGCGTTCGACCCCAAGTGTGTGTTATGTTTCCAATATTGAAAAGCATACTAATGCAAGTATTGTGTTTCAGGGAGATGCGGATGCCTCCTCTCCAATACAACCATTCATGGCTGTCCATGCAGAGCCGGAGGTATGGATACTGACAGTTCCATCGAAATAGATCATCACTGGTCGAATACTTGTCGTTTGATTGTTGCACACAATGTTTAAATCGTATTTGGCTATTGAGATGTACCTGTGTGTTCGTCCTCACGTGTTTTATGCTAACAATATTTTGATACATAGTAATGAAAGTACTATGTTTAGGGAGACGATGGAGCCTCATTCCTTGCTGTCTATGCGGATACAGAAAATATACTCGTTGCAGCGCAAGAGGAAGGGAGGACATGCGGAAACTAATCGGAGCTACAGCGTGCAGATGTTGAAGGTCAAGTCAAAAAAGTTGCAAAGAAAAAAAAACAAAAAAAGGTTAGTTACAAACAGTTAATAACTTAAAATAGCCCCCACCACAAAAAAATGTTTAATGTTTTTTTCTAGTCAATTCTACTACACTCCATCTTGTGTTTAAACTGAACATCCCTTTTCCAATCTCTCCTCCAGTTACCCGTGGGCATCAGAACTATACACACACAGACATTGAAGCGAATGAGAGATGTGGCTTGCCAGACCATGTACACTATGGAGGAACTATTAATTGAGGCGAGGCGTGTTCAGGCTCGAGATGCTCATGTCCAATGGCCAGAACATGAATTAGCTCTGTTTGGAGACTACAGCAAAGTTGCATTGGACCATAGCTACTGTGCGACCGGACCACCACAAGAAGATGTTATTGAATGTATTGGAGATAGCTCTGAAGTAGTTGCAGATCAATTTACACAATCTACACCAGCCAAAAAATTGCCACCAAAAAACATGTCGACATTGTTGTGTTTTCCCATCAATGTTGAATTAGCAGATGTTGAAATGAGAGAGAATGAACCAGCCGCAGCATCCATAGACGCAACAATACTTGATAGCAGCGATATTACTTTCCAATGTGTTGACATCTCCACAGCGTCAAAAGCTGAAACAACGTTGACGCAGGATGACAGTCTAATGAAAGAGAGCAAATACATTGTATTCGACAGTTGCTTGATGGAAATTATAAGTATGCTGAAATGTGTGCATTCCGTTAGAGGGAAAGTATGTGGGAAGCCATTGATTAATGTGACTCGTAAAATGAAAGGCACCAACGTCAAAATAAATGCCGCCTGTAGATTAAATCATAGGTTCTCATGGTCTGCACAACCGATGCTGGGGAAACTGCCAGCAGGCAATCTACTGTGTGCAGCTGCATCACTTTTTAGTGGCTCCAGTTTTAGAAAGTTTGAGGCTTTTTTTCAGTTTGTGGGACTCATTTCATTTCTAGTGCGCTGTACTACACATACCAACGTGATTATCTGTTTCCGGCCATTAGTGATGCTTGGAGAATTGAACAATTGTCTCTAGCAAGTACATTCCAAGGCAAACGATTCAGGCTAGCCGGCGATGGACAGTGCGATAGCCCTGGGTTTTCTGCCAAGTACTGCACCTACCACTTTCAGGACATGGATAGTAAGAAAATTGTGAGTTCGGAGGTCGTGCAGGTAACACAATGTACATCCTCAGTGGCCATGGAGAAACTAGGATTTATAAAATCAGTGGAACATCTACAATCGAGGGGGATGGACAACGAGCTCATAGCCACGGATAGACACGGTTCAATTGCCAAGACAATGAGAGAGCAGTTCCCACATATTAAACATCAATTTGACGTATGGCATCTTGCTAAATCAATCAATAAGAAAATCTCGGCTGCAGGAAAAAAAAAAAGGTTTTGAAAGTATTTTGCAGTGGTCACATTCTACAACCCACCATCTTTGGTGGAGCTCAAAAACTTGCGAGGGGTCAGTGGAAATACTACTTGAAAAATGGCGGTCACTGATGCACCACTGTACCAACGTTCACCGCTGGACAGCAAATGAACATTTCCACCAATGTGAACATGGCCCTTTGTCCCCAGAGGAGGCACGGAAGAAGAAGTGGTTGATTCCATCATCACGACACACAAAGCCATTGAGAAGATTGTTTTCGACAAAACTCTATCAAGAGATTTGAGAGGACTGACAGAATTCTGTCACACAGGAGATTTGGAGGTGTTCCACAATATGTGCCTAAAGTACAGGCCAAAGCGCTTGCATTTTAGCTTTCGGGGCATGAAACATCGTACTCTACTAGCCGTCTTGGCCCATAACAGCAATGTCGGACGTGAACAATCTAGGACTAAGGGCAAAGTAAGGATGCCTTGCTACACCAAGGTGTTTTCAAAACAAAGTAAGCAATGGGTGATCAAACCAGTCTATGATGAAATGCAGTTCGACTTTGTGAAAGGCCTTATTGTTGCTGTGTTAGAGAAGCACAGATATGGAATTTTGGACGACTTTGTGAAAGGCCTTATTGTTGCTGTGTTAGAGAAGCACAGATATGGAATTTTGGACGTTTCTGTACAGAGCAGTGATCCATTGCGACTGTGCCATGCCCACCCAATGCACAGCTGATTGTAAAGTACAAATCGCGGTTTAAATAATTGCAATAGGATTGTATTTTTGTAAATAAATGTTATTGTACAGTGTACCAGTAAACCTAACCCCCAACTTCACCATCATGGGTGGCGAAGAAGCTGGGTGTCATCTTTGAATTCTCTCTATTCACCTCACATATGTGTATGTATATATTTTTCTCATGTCTCATCTCATGTAAATGTAAATGCTGCGCACTGTTAACGGAGGGGAGGCTTGCGTATTGCAAAAAATAAAACAAACAAACAATAAATCTCACTTTTAACTCAACTCCTGTGGTACTTTATACTTTCCCTGACCTTCCGCAAAAATTAAATGTTTCAATTTGGGCTGCAAAGCTCGCAGACAACGGGGACACAATTGGGGCACTTAGAACGCGCCAGCCAAGCAGGCCGTGGCATTTGGGAGAGAAGCCAGTTCGCATTTGCACATTGAGGCGCACTACATAGACGGATTCTAAACTTCAAGTTCTCACAGATGCCTATACTACGTGATGTTGCAAATAAAGAATGCGAAGGACAGTGCACAGATGAGGCCCACAAGTCGCACTGGAAGTATAAGGGTCTATTGTTTTTTGACCTTGAGACAGGGACCATGCAGAAAGAACTACATTTGAAGGGAGTGCGCAATAACGTAAGAGACAATAAGGCAGAAAATTCAGAAACTAGACCGAGTTTCAGTTTTAGGTCAGTATACGAAAAATCCTTGTCAAGAGCACGGTCCGTTTTACAGACTGCATTACGAAGAGACACAATGGAAATTTCAAATATAATGTAAGTAAATCTTTACACGCTTTTATACCGGAATGAAGATTTAGTGAATGGATGCATGAATAAATGAATGAATGAAGACTGTAAAAGATGTTAAAACTGTTCGTAGTGGGCACATGGGCATGCAGGTTCACTGGTGTCACCGATCTCGCTCCTTGGCCCAGCCACTTTTCCCTGCACTACGGGACTGTCTCTGTATCCTTCAGCCCCTTGTCCCGGCATTTACCTTGCACTTGCCGCCAGCTGGCCCTATTATTTAATTTGTATTCAACTATCCTTGTACAGCCCATCCCCATGCGCGATCAGTATACACTTGACACTCAGTATCAGTATACACTTGAGTATACGCGCGTTACAAATGCCATATCATATATCATATCATTCCTCATGCATGTAGAGTGTCGTTTATCATTGTGTGTTGCCCTAGATTTATCTCGTTACTTTTCGCATTTATGTTAGAGAAGAACATACTCCATTGAACTACCCTTGCAAGCAAATAGTTTCTGATCGGCCGTAATGAATGAAATGAGTAATATTAATGAAGTTCGGCTAGTGAGACTAATTATCATTTATTTGTTTTCTTAACAGGTATTTGATCCTGTTCTGCAACTGCCACCTGTTTGAGACACCGGCGGACGGATTCTTCAGCAGACACCTGCAGCTTCGTGTCAACAACTGGAGCACGATCACCATATTATGAGACGATCGCCAAGGGCCCACATGCCCCTACGCTGTACTAGTGGCTAGAAGTAACATAACAAACTTTAGGCTGGACTAGTGCCTAGTTAATGGAAAAAAGTAAAAACATAATGCTCGCCTCTGCGTCTTTAATAGAATCAAGACTTCCTGCGCTTGTCGCATGGGCAATCTGTATTATACATGGAGATACTGCTTGGAACACCGACACAAGATGACCCATCGAGAGAGAAATGGATGAGGGAATTAAACCAAGAAATAAGTGACGTACAATGGGGGAAACGTATAGGTTTACTACGTCAGTCTCTATGAATGGCGACTGAAGTTAATACAGTATAACATACTACATATTTTACACTATACGCCATACAGACTCAAGAGAATATTTCCGGATCACACTGGGCTCTGTACGAGATGTAGGGCAATGGAAGCGGGGTATCTATGTTCGGGTCCTGTTCAAATTTGTCACACTATTGGACACATATGTACAAAGTAATGTCAGAAATAATCAGCAGGAACCTGGACGTTACACCGATGTCCGCATTGTTTGGGAAGTGGCAAAATCCACTGTTAAACAAAACAACTAGTGCCTTTCTAAATGTTTGTAATAAGGTAGCAAAAAGATGTATACTCCAGAAATGGGAAGCTAGTCTCCCCCTGCCCCCGTCTACACAGGAATGGTTGAAGCATTTAACTTGGCTAAATGAATATGAAGAGCTGTACATCTCATTGTGTTCGCGCATGTCCCGTTCCAAGGATATCTGGCTTAAGATTAAATAACATGGTGAAATGTATGAACTAAGCGATGAACGTACTAACCATATCAATACTTACATCTGTACTATACTGTGCACTGAGATCATGTATGTTTGATTAATGC
Organism: Ambystoma mexicanum; assembly: GCF_040938575.1. NCBI lineage: Eukaryota > Metazoa > Chordata > Amphibia > Caudata > Ambystomatidae > Ambystoma > Ambystoma mexicanum. Next base: position 1,164,303,427 of record NC_090932.1, on the reverse strand, counting down.
ACTGAAAATCCTAACGTTCTGTACTTTTTGTATTTACTTAGTGATTGCTGATCTGAAAAATAAAAATAATATTTTTTTTAAAAAACGAACTTGTTTTCCTAAATGAGAAAGTACTGCGACGAGAAACATGAAACGAGCGATGCAGATTGGTGAAGGCCAAGAGCACAAGCTGTGCTCTAATTGTTTTACGAGAACTTGCCTGTGGCCAGGAGATTTAAACCAGTGAAACAACCGACAATCAGACACTGGCTGGAGAACTCACCACCACTCAGTTTTGACTGAGGGACTGCAGCGCTGATACAAGGTCCGTGGAGCAGACTGTCTCTTCGAGGAGACTGATGGAAGCCGTCAGAAGGTACGCTGTGGGGACGCCCAAAGCAGGAGAAGAGCTGTAGAGCACCCGCAAGCACCGTAGATCAGTTTTCCTATGACCCGAGCCTGGAGGGACGCCGAGCAGGTAAGCGGGAGCTGCGAGAGAGACGGAAGCTGCAGCACAGAGGCAGCAGAAGGGAGCGGAATGCAGAAAAGACACTGCACGCATACCGCAGAAGAACCTGCACGCGCCGTTAAGAGCCGATGAATCCACCCAAGGGAAGCGGGGACACCAGGGCGTATTTTCAACAATGCCAAAAGTACATAACGGTGAATGCAATATACAAGAAAGAAAGTGCTACTGAAGAGACATAACAAATCCAAGATAAGAGACTGTCAGGTTTGTAAATGTACAAAGTGCACATATAAGGGAAGTCCTGGCAGGATAGTACATCAGGCAGACTCAAGACTTAAGTATATTCCTTTGAGAAAAGCCATGGACAGAGACCATACAAGGCAGATTCAAGTCACGAGAGGAAAGCCATGGCAAGAGCGGCCCAAGCCACAAGAGAGACATGGCCAGAGAATATAATTAGGCATATTTAAGTTACAAGAGAAAGACCTGCTAGGAGAGTATACCAGGCAGTTGCAAGTGGGTTCAAATAAGAAATCCCTGGCAGTAGAGGATACCAGGTGGATGCAAGTGGAAGTGTGTTCATGTGAGAATGCCCTGCTAGGGAAACGCACCGGGCAAGGACAAGTTTAACAAGTGCCTGTGAAATATCTAATCTAAAGCGATCCTGAGAAGAATACATCAGGATCAGAACAGGCTGTCTTAAAGCATATTGGAAAGGAGAAGAAACCTGGCAGGAGAGTACCCCAGGTATCCTTTCAAGATACAGACTAACAACCAACTTGTTTTGTGTACCAGTTAGGTTGTTGGACAATGGAAACTTAAAGAACTAATATTCTTGAAAATCTGAAGCAGATTGAAGAGAAATCCAAGGGAAGGGAACCACCCTCTAGATCAAGGAACTCCCTCCTCCTAAGGAACTCCCTCCTCCTGGAACGTTTGTGTTGGAGTTAGATATTTCCTTTTAAAAATGTGTGCACTACTCAAGCGAAAATAATGTGTTACTTTTCACCTTAGAATTGATTTTTAGAATGCAAGGGCTAGAATAGTACTTAGGACACAGGATGTTTTGCTTTGAACATTCTGACATCTGACAAACCCTTAGTTTTGTTTAAGGAAGGGAAGCACCTCAGTGTAGGGACAGAGAGGCATTTCCCAACCCCTTTTCTTTTGTCAATAAACATTTATGGCCAAAATCCTAAGCCTCTGTGTCCATGTCACACAGTTATGTTAACATTTGGTTTGGCCCCACCTTTAGTGGCTGGGTGAATGCTCTGTGATGAACCTGGGGCTGGATTTTTGATAAATGGGGATGTCTTGCGTCAGTTTTCACTCTCCTGTGGGGTCAGACAGACTGTGGGGAGTCCTCCTACCACTTCTAGGGTTCGCCCTTGCAGTGGAACCTGTAGTGTGCACTATCAGAGCAAATATAGCAACTGTTGAATTTAAACTGTCCCCGTTAGCTGCTCTTTTGCTTTCGACCAATCCCTGGGTCTCAAAAGAAGCTCTGGCTGAAATTGTAAGGCATGGAGAGGTGGCTGGTTTCGAAACGAACTGCCCTAAATCTCTGCATATTCCATTGGGATGAGGATGTCAGAGACATATGCGGAAGGATGAGATTGGGCACACAAGGATGGTCGCTGACAAATATCTGGGGATGTTGATTTCTAGGGACTTGTCTCAAGCTGTACACAATTAACTACAGAGTTCGAAATTGCTGGGGGCTCTTTAGCTCCTGGCTACAGCCTAACAGAACCTGGTTAGCTTGACATCAACAGCTACCTGAGCTTCTTTTTTCTCCCATTGATTGGTGCCTTGCAACCATACCTGTCTGACATTCACTCTGTGTCTGGGAATTTGTACAAAAAGATGCATTAGAAAATCACTAGAAGACTTTCAAAGCACGATGGGTTACATTTTGCATCTCATATGAAAGTTACATTTATGGCCCACTGTGTATTAGCTCCCCAATCGGCAGGAGAAGCAGAGAGAAAAAGATAATGTGGCATGACAGAAAAGAGATGAACACCGAGATAACAGTGGTCAACAATACCAAGACAGTGGTTAAAGCTACCAAGACAGAGCTAATGCTATATGGCCCTAGACAAGCCAGAGAGAAGCTGAGTCTTTCCTACATCAGCTTTTTGTTGACGGCTGTCAGATCCTATTAGTACACAAGGTGAAGGCCTTCGGCACTTACTTGGAAGCTAGTCTGGATAGTGGTGCACATGCGGATGCAATTGTGAAAGGTACAAATTATAATCTGAAAGTGCTACGGCAAGTGCCCCCCCTGGTCTCTGAAGAAAACTGCACAAAGTTGGTCAGAGCCGTGATACTCCAGAGAGTAGATTATTGTAACGCTCTTCTAGTGGGAGCTAGGAAGACATGTTCAAAAACTGCAGAAGATTCAGAATGCTGGTGTGTGCATTATATACCAGATGAACCGTTCTGAGCCTACACCTGCTGCCAGGAAGACACTCCATTGGCTGCCAGTTTCCGCCAGAATTCAGTTTAAGTTACTGACCATCTGCCATAAGTGTGTTTTTTGGTGATGCTCCCGTCTACCACAAAGACAGGTTGAGACTTTATAAACCCACAAGAAACCTCCAATCAGCTAAGACCTGTCTTTTAGAAGTAGACCGCATTAAGAGAGCCTGCGGCAATGGCCGTGCTTTTCACATACAGGCAGCTCAGGCTTGCAATGCCCTACCTGAAAATCTACGAAACATGGAAAAACATCTGGTCTCCAGGAAACAGGTAGTCCCCCATCTTTTCTTCCTCTATGGCGCCTGGATGCCCGCAGGCCTTGGCGCCTTACAAGTGAATTAACATAACAAACAACATAACATCAAAATGTTGTGGCAATAAAGAAACAGCAACACATGTTGATGCAGTAACAGAAACAACCTTAGTGGCAGAACTATGGATGTATCGTCAATGATAGCTAATGATTAAAAGAGGTAGCAGCACCACAAAAGAGTAGACAGGAAAGAAGTGCAAAGGGAAATAAAATAGAAAGGAATGCAATGAGGAATGGCAAGAGGCGGAAGAATCAGCAAACAGCAATAGAGCAAATGACAGAACAATATATCTATAGTAAGAAGGGGTTACAGCGTGTAATTGTGTGTGTACATGCGAGAATTTGGGAAAAGAAAAGCAAATCCCACCATCTTTCAGGCACCTCAGATTGGCTAGTCTGGCATTTGGCCTCCCAATGTTAAATCACTATACAAAAATAAATGTTTTCCAATCCCTGCATTTCTTTCAGTCTTCTTACGCAGTCAATTCTTTTTTAAATTATCCAATAAACATTCACTGTCCTGAGAACTCAATTCATGAAACGTAAATAGCTCCTAGGCCACAATGAGTAGCTCCCAGTTAGAAGAAAATCCTGACATCCAGGAGCTACTTACAGCTCCTGCTCCACAAATTCCAATGTTGACCCTTGAGTCATCGCTACCTCTTGGATGTCCTGAAAGGAGACTTGATTAAGTGGGACAACTTGTTTGGGAGAATAGATTCCATTAAGAGGAACCTCTTCCTGTGTCTCCCATTTTTAAAGGGTGCCAGTTATGGTTCCTGAACCTGTTTCGGGGAGTTGTTGCTAAAGAGGAAGGAGGTTTCTCCTCTCCGGATATTCCCAACTACTTTTGGACAAAGCAGTTTTATGTCTTGGCAGGTTTTTCACAGGACAGGACATCAAGGTGTTGGGACTCCCAAGGAGAGTATTGGACCATCTACCACTTTGGGTGAGCAGCTCGGCACCATCCTATCTTAGGGATCCTTTGCAGGGTTCAAAATGTAGGGGATATGGGAGCTATTTAGCACCTGATTGTAGCCTACAAGAGCCTGGTTAGAATGACAGCAACAGCTACTAGGAGCTACTTTTAGCTCCGCAGGCAAACTGATGCTGAACAAACACGCCTATATGAATTTAACTTGGTGCGTTTGGGACAATCTATAAATAAACATTCAGAGACATCTATACTACATTTAAACTGTAAAGGTCATACAAAATTAACCAAATTATATGTTTGCATCTTAAGTGGAAGTTAGATTTGCAGAACGCCAAGTATTAGCTCCTTCTTTCCCCCAGTGGTAACTCCTGGTCACTGGTTAATGCTGGTTACCCAAAAGATGCTTTTAGCTCCTGCTTATCCAATCTTAATTTCGATCCCTGCTCTGGGAAACATGTAGAAACAAGTTGTAGGTGGCAGTCTTCCACAATGGCCTTCACCATGGACCTAGTTATGGTGCCCCTGTTTTTCTATAGGAGAATATAAACCCAGGAAAGGTGAATGGTTGGCATTGAATCTACTGTCCAGTTCGTCGAGGTACAGGTGTTAAAATCAACCCTTCAGCTGAATGCAATTTTGGGCAAGAATAGAGTGTGTGCGTTTCCATGCTTTAGGAATGAAGGGTAAGGCACCGCAGGGGCATGAAAGGCTAAGGTAGTTGGGGATTTGAGAGTTTGAAAAGACAGTGGTCCAATCGGGTGCAAGGAAGGGAATTCTTGAAGATATACAAATGCCTTCCATCCGTGGTTACAAAAGCTAGAACTCCTTTTAGAAAGATTAGAGAGAGGGATTTGGGGTGGGGCATCTCAGACGAATTTACAAAATCTTCTTTTCAATATTCAAAGGGTAGGCGAAATCTCATGTAGTGTTGCTCTTGCTTTGAGTCTTTCATAGGTGTCACAGAGACCCAGTAAGGTAAGCTAAAATGTTCAGATTGCCCAGTAATGTATGTTGCAGGAGATGTGGTTATGGGGAAGACATGTACAACAATTGGTGGGGCTGCCCTTAAGCTCAAATCACTGTGGAGAAATCCTTAGCTGGATTAAAGATATTGTGGGCAGCCAGAGTCCTACATCTCCCCCCCCCCCCCCTTGCAGTCCTATTTGGGATCCCTCCTATGGGCAAGTATAGCACAAGGCTTCCTAGAATACCTTGAACCCTGTTGGAGGTAGGGAGGAGGGCTCTGGCACAGGAATGGAAGCACTCCCTTCACCCCACTCAAAAATGATTACACAAGATGTGGGACATGTTTATGCTTGAAGGGTGACACCTGGTCAATGGGAACGCTGCTACTTTTGTAGAGGATAAGTGGAGTTACACTTCGAATCATCAAGCCCTACACAAGTCCAGATCTTTGGACTTGTTTAAAGCGCATTGACGTTGTAGGGGGGGGGGGGTGTACTAGAAACCAATGAAGGGAGGTGGTGAGATCTGGTGGGTTGGATATGGTGATCCTGCCTCATTCAGATTAGTATGGAAACAAGGCGAGACCACCAGTTGGGGGTGGGGGGCTACATAATAGAAAGGGTGATTTTGTACAAAGTGACTTTTGTTGCTTTCCTGTTTGTTGATTAATTATGCAACAGCCTTACAATGATGGCTTTGAAGGAGATTTAAGGGGCAGAGTCTTTGGTACCGATAGGAATGAAGAAAGTTTTCATTCACATTGTTGAGCTGGTTAGATTACCTCTTCTTCCGTGCAAACAAAACATGTTCCTCAAGATGGGATTTGGACTGTGTATGGTACTGCATTATTTATCGTCTCTAGTTTAATCATTTTTATTGTGAAATCTAAAAAAAGAAAAAATTAACCCAGAAATGCGAACAAAGACTACAATTAATGATCTACATGCTGCTCCAATATACCAAGGCTAAAAACACACCATTTCTTGTGTCAAGGTCTCACTACAAATAGAGTCATTTCTTAGTTGCTGTACCAGTAAGATTTAGAGTGCCGGGTGGGAGGGTGAAGATGTCTGTAGTCAACAAAGTTTCTTTTATGCATATAATATCAACAGCCAACAAGGAGTTGGCCCCATTGGCCTCCCATACAGCTGTGTTGTAAGATGGCAAAGACTTCAGAGTTAGGAGCCCTGATGCTCACACAAAGGTTGTGGTTGTAAATCAAAAATAACAAAAACAAAAAAAGCAACTATGACCAATTTACAGATCGTTTATCTTCCAGAGAATCTGCATTCATTCAGCCTTTGGGCATAATATATACATGAACCTGCTTCAATATAGCCAGTGTATTAAATGCTATGTGGCATATTTCCAAATGTAAATGATAACTCGATAGTAGTATAAGTGTTTCTCTTTGAGATTTAATCAAGCAGTATACATTAACGTTGGTAAGACATTCTGCTCCTTTTCCCCATGTGACTAAGGAGGTGGATATACCCACCCAATTAGTTTTAACTTTATGCCCCAATATCATAGTAGCAACAGAGAGTTGAGCACTACAATTTTAGATGAATATTCAGTCACTCTATCCTTAGAGATAGCAAAGGAAATCAGTGGATTTTCTCTGGAAGATACAACTCTTAAGGAATTGCATGGATCATTTCTAAAATTGTAGACCTATTTAGAGGACATTTAAGAGAGCACAATGAACTACTGTCTTGAAACCACAGGACTTTCACTACATTCTGCAGGGGCTCTTCCCTATGTGTATTTAGGGAAGTAAAAGCATTACATATTGTTTCTTTCCCCAAACAAGAGCTAATGGGATCTGGCAAACTATCCTCAATTTTATCTTGAATGTACACATTATGAAAATCATGAGGGTCTTTAAATTGAGGTCCACATTCACTCCTTGGTACTCACTGTCTAAGGGGAAATATTTCAACCCTGTAGTAGAGTAATCAGCTATTCTATGATGATCCATATTAGACCGATTCTACTGTAATTTCTCAATTACTGTCTGGAATTGCTGAGCATGAACATTCATTTTCGACTTCAGTAAAGCTTCCACTTCGCTAAGTGCTGCCAAAATAATTACTCTCTCTTACGTCAAGGTAAGGGAATCAAATGGCATCATTCTAGATTTATTTTTACAACTTCTTTTGCATTTAAATGGCAATCATTTTAATTCATATGTCTGACCTTACGAAAGGCTGAATATAGAATATACTCTACATTTCTGAGAGTCTTTGTCACTTTCTTGCAACCGGGAGGTCACTTGATTCTAGTAGTTCCACACACTGGAAGCCTATCAGACACACCTACTTCAACCCTCAAATAAAATGTGCAGTGAAGAGGATCTGATATAACTGGTTTGTATTAACTATTAACAATAGCTGCAATAGAGAAACTGTGTTCACAGTCAACCAACACTTTCAGGGGAAGACAGTATCGAGTAGCCTTGTCCTTAAATTTACTCTGATGAATTGATAGGACAGTAGTGCAAAATGGATATGTTCGAAAGTCTTGGGTTTTACATTTGATGATTTTGTAATCAATACATTGTATTTGTGTCAGCAAATTGATGTCCTTCTCTGACTTTTTCTCTTAATCTCCATCAGAACAAAAAGGAAGACTAACATGGATTGTGTGGCAGCCACCATGGATGCTACTGTGGCAAATGGAATTGGCGGGGATGCCAAGTGTTCGTACAGAACAAGCATCCTAAAGCTCGATATAGAAAGCGTGGAGATTTCTGATTTTCAATTAAACTTAGGTACCCAGTCTAATAGAGTAATTGAGCAGGAAGGCATATCTTAATGTTGATAATCTGCATCTTGCGAAGATAAAGGGTTGTTAACTTTTCAGTGAATATTCGCCTCTTGGATAAGCTGGAGTTGACAATTTCCACCAATAGCCAGAGGTTTACAGAATTGTATTTAAAACTTCCCGTTTGGGCGGTCGAAGCAATCACAGATTCTATTACAAGATGCGATATAGCCTGAATTTCAATTTTATGTGTCATTCCAGGTCGGCCAAACTTGGATGGACCGTTTCCGCAATCATACAAGACTGGACTCTAGCGTCAAGGAATCTGAAGTTGCCATTGAAATAGTTGCGCAATCTGTAATGGAATACCCCAATTCCATTTTACTGAAGGTTTGGTTAATTGAAAGAAATCGTTTATTCTTTACCATATCTTCTCCAGAAACTACCAACAGTATTACGACAAGAAAATACTCTTTCTGGATGATATACTGAAGATGTGTGAATATGAAGCTTGTCGATTTTCTGGTGTTCATAACATTTTCAGGCAGTCTAGAAAGAGGATTTCCGAACAAAAGGAATGGATGGGCTGCATCAAGTAGCCCGATTATTTTATTGGGCTAGTGCGGATAGTCTTAGAACATAATACTTGCAATCCAGATGCTACTTCTATTCCTTACTTTTGCCGCCACCATCTCCAAAGAGTAGATGGGCAATTATAAGAGCAGAACTTGACAAAGAAGCTAAGATTGTAATGGATAGTTAAAACTGCACTGAGTCGCGCTGGAGCACCCAAGTCGCAACAATTGTGTTGCAAGGCCTAGGCCTGAGCCCCAACAGATCACACGTCCTCTGCAAAATTGCTGGGTTGGAAATAGCTGGGAACTTGGAGCCATTTAGCGCCTGTTTGTTGCCTAGGAGAGCCCGCTTAGCATGACACAAGCAGCTACCAGGAGGATATTTTGACTTTAAGGGCCAACTGGCCCCACACAAACATACCTAGCTGATAATAACCCTGCATGTTTGAGAATGATTCTAAAAGAGAATGAAGGGCACATCTAAGGGGAAGATTTAAAGCATGATGGAACACAAAGTGGGAAAAAGGTTGGAGTTTACATCTCATACGCTAGTTAGTTTTGCAGTGCGCTATATTATAGTCCCGTGTTGCCTAGAGGTATCGCCTACTCCTGGGTATCCAAAATCTGCTTTTAGATTCTGTTCATCAAACCATAATTTTGCTCCCTGAATTACTCTAGATTATTGTAAGTAACATCAAAGAGATACCTGCTAAGTGCACTAAGCCAACTATAGACAACGGCTAGAAACTGGGAGGAAAAGGAAAATATTCAGTCATGAAGAGAGAGATATGCTAATGCATACAAATAAAAATTAACATGGGGAAACAGAGCATAGACGTTACCAAAAAAAGAAGCAGAGACCAAAGCAAAAACATACAACAGTGTTCATGGTTAATGTGCCAACTCGTGACGCCCAGTTCCTCTAATCCGAAATTAGCCTCTCCAAACTATTAACGCAACAGTGTTTTTGGTACAAGGGGGCGCTGCCTTACATCTCACGTTTTCAGGCCACGCAGGAAAGAACACTTGCCACTCACCATGCCCACTGCTATTACGGTCCCGATCAGAAGTGACAAACATGGGACTTGTAGTGTACTTCATGGATCGCTGGCCAGTACACACATGGCTGGTATCAATCACGGCAAGCAATCCGTTATGTAGCGGCACTGCGCACAGTTGCTTCCAAGGCAGTGCTCTAACCGAATTGCAGTGATCTAGGGCTTTTGGAAAATTACTCATTTGAGTGATTCCATTTAGGTCACATGTAGACCGATTCAAATACATTATACAAACATTCCATCAACTCGCACACAACTCGCCAGGAAAGGTTTATTACAGAAGGGATTCATTTGGGTTGGGCCTCATGGATCCTAAATGGAATTGAAACAATACTGCTGGAAACACGTAAGGGCCAACTGTGATTATGCCCCTTGCGGGTGCCTTGTTACTTCACTCCTGAATGAGTGCCAATGCACTCATGTTTCCAACTACATGTACCCCTTGTTTGTGTACTCGGCCTCTTCTCCTGAACTAACCAATTTACCCAGCACCTTACAGTACATACACAAACAGCCCCACACATAGTGACATCAGGCCTGCCAGTACCACATCACATTAATGGAACTATGACAACTACCACTGCTTCAGCTTCAACAGACAACCACACTAAAATCAGCGGCAAACCAAGAAACCTAGCTCATAAATTTATCAGATGTTGGGCTCTCCGCTTGACAACACATGCCCAAATGCCTACAAACTCACAGAACCAGAGTGACACTGGTGCTTCAAGCCTGCATTCATCAACACCCCAAGTTCTGCACCTCCCTGCCTTCTTTCAGCTTCCATCTTGCTTTTTTCTTACAAGGCCATAAGCAGCAAGGCCACAGAATTTCAGACAGGTACTATACACGTCCACTTTGCATTCCTGACATATCCCTCTTCCTCACCCAGTCCTTATTCAATGAGGTACTAACAAGCAGTTCAATAGATATCGCTGATCTTAAAATAGAGACTAAAAATCAACCAGTGCACGGCAATGATTATATAAATGTTAGTAACCAAATCCATCATGTATGCAAAAAAAGAACGTCTAGACAATGCCCCACACAACTTACAGTGTAGAAGAAACACGTCAGGAGAGGGAGGCCCAAGCAGCTGCTCAGTAAATAGTACCCATGGTCATGCACTGCAAAGATTAAACTGATCCAGTAGACCATCTCAGTACACCAGGTGAATGCACCCTTAGGCTCTCCAGATATTCTGGACAACAACTTCCATGTTCCCTCACCATTGACTCGGGCAGATGGCAATTGTAGTCCAAAACAATAAGAGACTGAAAAGGTTGCAGACTTCTGCAGTACATCAACAGGGAGCATAATGCTCGACAGCCTATATACCATGGACAAGGCTGATCTGATCCACTGGTTAAGTGTGGTAGTAGTTAGTTTCTTTCCAGAATGCCCAGGAGCAAAGCAATAGTAAGGGAGCAAGACTGACTGATGGGATTACCATGAATTAGAAGTGGTCGAGCGAGAAAAAAACGAAAATCATTAGAACCAAAATTACTTTTGGTTTTCACTCCCCCGAACATTTCAGAGAACCTGCTTCCCCCACCCCCTTACTTACCTGTGAGCGACACACTTCCTTGTGTGTGCCGTCTACTGCATCTCTCTGCGATGCCGGTTCCCTTTACTTCCGTACATGGGAACCGGCGCTGCAGGGTCCTCTTTTTTTTCTAACTATTATATCGGGAGCGGGGGACAGCCCTGTAACCTCTGATGCATTTATAGTGATCAAGGGTGTGGGGGACATTCCTGCAACCCCCCACTCCCCTTGTTCACTTCAAAGGCACTGAATGGTACATTTATTCGAAATTTTCGGTTGTTCGTTTTTTTTCGTACAGCCGAAATTGGAACAAATTTACCATTCATTTTTTTTCCCTTTGATTAAATATGCAGATACCAGACAGAGAAGGAGGTGGGATCAAGATACACAAACAATTCTGCCAATATCTATTGGATGCTGGAGAGGCGATGCAGTGTCATTTATCCTCAGACAGTAAGAAGCTCCTCATGTAGCGGAAGGCCAACATGACCTTGGCACAAAGAAAAGGGCGATGAGCTAAGCACCAAGTTATAAGGGATACATCACAAGTAGGCCGGAGAGCATAGCAGTGCCAAACTTCCAATATATGTGCTGAGATCCTGGCCTAGAAAACGGAGATTAATAGGATAGGATATCCTAATGGGGGAGTATGCAGGGGCTCAATTGTGGTTCATGCCTGGCTTTGAGAACCAAGCAAAGGTCCCAGGTTGGAAAGGAAGAATGAACCCTTGGTCGGGGTAACACACCTTTATGGAGGCAGGATGCAAGTACCCCACATTAATCTAAAGACACCCAAGAACCACTAGATGAATGGGTCCTAAGGGAAAGGACCACCAGACCTGTACTGAACCCCTCTTCCGAACTCCACAATTGCTGGGTGGAGGATCCATGTGCTAAAAGAAAGCTGGTGGATGTGCATGTTGGTGGTCTACGGGAGCTGAAAATAGCAGGTTATTTTGTACCCCAGGCATTCCGCAGCCACGCTGTCACCTGCAAGTGTTGCGATGTGTGAAAGGGTATATCGGAGGGGAAGTGGATCCATGGGGCAGGGGAGATTAGCAGGAGGAAAAAAGGGACATAGGGTTTGCAAGGCCAACTGTGAGCCACAAGAATAACCAACACCCCTACACCCCCCATTCTTAGAAAACTATGGAGTAGAAGTGTTCAACTATTGCCTTGTTCTGGAAAGGTACAAAGCACCCCGTCTGAAGGTCCAACAGATCCACAGTCGAGATCCAGAACCTATTCCATAATTGATTGATTTTTTTATTTCTATTGCGCTCATACACAAGTGTTTCAGAGCGCGACAAGGCAAGGGAGAGGAACAGGGGAGAACAAAACAGCGATCTTACTAGGCCCAGTGACATTGAGAACACGCAAGTGCATGGGGGAGGGGAAAAGTGCATGGAAGGGGGGAGAAGTGGAAAGTGTGAAGCAGAGGAGAAACAGATAAATAACAATAAATAAATAATAAAGGCAACAGTGGTAGTGCAGCCAGCAATTTGCAAGTGCTAGCTTTAAGGCAGCAGACAGGGCAGGTCTGATAAGTGCAGGAAGAAAAAAGTGGGGGCTGTATGGGTACAGATACAGACCCCAGTGCAAGGGGTGGCCCGGAGGCAGTGCGGGAGGGTGGCGGGGTGAGCAGGTACCTGGGCCTGGAGGACAGAGGGTGGCCAGGTGCACAGTGCCAAGACAGAACAGATCAGCAGGGGAGAGGGGGAGCAAAGGCAGAAGAAAAGAGGAAGGTCGTGAGGTGCTTCCGGAACCAGAGATGGTTCTCCTCAAGTTTTAGAGTGGCGCAGAGGCTGTTCCAGAGGGAGGCCCCAGCCAAAGAGAGATTTACCCCCAGCTCGTTTCTTTGAAAAATGACTGACCCTGAGGGAGTTGGAGGTAGAGGAGCGTAGAGCTAGAGAGGGGAGGTATTTGCGGAGGGATAGCTGAAGGTATTTTGGACCCAGGCCCCAGAAAGCCTTGTGGACAATGCAGAGGGTTTTGAATTTAATCCTTGCATCCACTGGGAGCCAATGGAGAGATTTCAGAGCTGGAGAGATACGATCCAGGGCTCGAGGCCAAGGACAGGTCTTGCAGTCCTGTTCTGGATTAGTTGCAGGGAGCGGAGAGTAGAGGCAGATAGATTTAGAAAGAGGCTGTTACAATAGTCCAACCTAGAGAGAACCAGAGCTTGGGATACCATGAGCTTCTGGGGGAAGGAGAGGAAAAGCAGAGTACCTCTGAGGAGGTGCAGTAGGAAATTTGACTTTTTAGAGACCTCAGAGATGTGGGCGGAGAAGGAAAGGGTGGAGTCAAAGATGACCCCGAGGTTCTTAGCCTCGCAGGTGGGGGCAGGAGGAGGGCCAAGGGAGGCCTGCCAGAGAGTGAGGGGAAAGGATGGTGAAGGTATGCCGATGAGGAGGATCTCCGTCTTGCTGGCATTCAGACAAAGATCATTGGCGGCACACCAATCTTGAATGGCAGTTAGGCAATCAGACATGAGAGAGGGAGAGGAGGTGGCAGAGGGCAGCATGAAAATGAGTTGAGTGTTGTCAGCGTAGCACTGGAAATTTGAGCAGAAAGTGGCAATGCAGTGGGCAAGAGTTTCCAGGTATTGGTTAGAAAGCCAGGGCAATAGGTTAGACCCCTGGGGAACACCACAAGTAGAGAGGAAGATAGATGAAAGGAAGGACCCAAGTTGGACCTGGGAGGGTCGATCTGAGGGGAACGAGGTCAGCCAGGCCAGAGCCTGATCAGTGATACCCAAGTTTCACGGAGACGGTTGAGCAGGATGGTATGGTTGACCGTGTCGAAGGCAGAAGAGAGATCAAGGAGGATGAGGATAGAGGGAATGTTAGAGTCAAGGTTGTAGAGCAGATCTTCACGGATGTTCAGGAGAGCAGTTTCCGTGCTTCTGGCAGCTCTGAAGCCAGACTGGTGGTCATGGAGACAGCCAACAGAATTGGAATGAAGTTTAAGCTGAGAGATGGCCAACTTTTCCAGGCGTTTGCCCAGAAAGGGAGTAATGGAAATTGGGTGATAGTTAGCTGGACAAGAAGGATCAGCTGTGGGTTTCTTGAGAAGAGGATGCACAAGGGAGTGCTTCAGAGGGGAGGGGGAAGGATCCTGAGGCAAAGGAGTGGTTGCAAAAATCAGCAATGCAATGTAATAATCAACCAGGTAGGAAGCTGCTCCAGTGGGGACAGCAGCCTAATGGACAGCAGCAGCCTATTTGCGTAAATCTGAATTTTAGAATCTTTTAACATTTTTAGTATTGTATTTTATTTGAGGTGCAATACTGTGCGAGTGTGTTACCGCATCTGTATGAAAGAAGGATCGAATGACTGCCATGGTCTGCTTGCTCTAGGCGGCGCCGTGTTCATTTAATCCCATTCAGCAGAGCAGAGGCGAGCTTCCTGGGCCAAGACGACTCTAGGAGTACTCTTCCTTTGTTCATCAGCCCTGCTCTCTGCCTCACTTTCATCCCGACCCTGGCACTTATGTGCTGGTTCGGTCGCCCGCACAGCGGGCGGGCACAGCGGGCGCACCACCAGCGTGCCGAAGGCGCGCTAAAGGCAAGCCCGTCTGTGCCCGTCCGTGACGGGAAGGGCCGGAAGGGGCCTCTAGATAAAGGCTTTCTGCTTTCTTTCGCGCCCTGTGATACTAAGTGGCCCCATGGCTGGAATTCTCACACATCCAAGGTAGACCTCCCTCCCACCATTACGCAGTCTATGAAGGCCACACATACTTTATGCCTATTAAATACCAGGTCTCTCCCGGCTCACGCTGATGAGATCTGGGATTTGCTAGAACATAGGCAATCAGACTTTTTATGTCTGACTGAAACTTGGCTTACACTGAGCTCGGCACCTGCTATAGTCCAAGCTCTCCCCTCTAACTATCGTATTCTACACCAGGACCGTCCACCTCCTAAGCGCGGTAGAGGCATTGCAGTTATCTTCAAAGATATATATATGGTTACCCAGATACCTTGTCCACATACACCAAGTATGGAAACCCTCCTGTGTCGGTGCATACTTTCGCCTTCAAGTGTTGTTCACCTCCTGCTCATTTACCGTCCTCCAGGCCCTATAGGTCGTTTTGGGATAGACTGTCGTTCTCGTGGCTGATTTAAATTTGCAGCATACCAATCTTGTGATACTAGGTGATTTTAACTTGCATTTCAATCTACCTAGATCAGATGAACTCAATTCCTTTTTTGATAGCCTTTCTAACCTTCATTTCGGTCAACTGATTCAAGCCCCTACCCACTTCCATGGTAATATCCTTGACCTGGTATTTGCCAAAGATACACTGCTTGACCCCAGCCCGATTGAGCCAGTGACCTGGTCTGATCACTATCTGGTCAGGTGCTCATTTCAGTCAGTCCCCCCCCCCTGCAAGGTTCTCCCCTCTAAGACGCTCCTCCGCTCTTGGCGTTCTGTTGATCCTAAAGGCACTCAGTGCTCATATAGTCTCCAATTGTACTTCTCTGGGACCTTTATCGCTATCTACACTTTCACAGTCATTGACGGCTGCCGCCAACTGCCTTGCTCCACTGAAACTTATCCAAGGCCGCAGACTTCCGTCCCAGCCCTGGTTTTCTGATCTACTAAAGAATGCTCGTCTCCAATTTAGACAAGCCGAACGTAAGTGGCGGATTAACTACAATCCGGCGCTTATAGACCTATACAAGATCAGTCTCTCTACCTATCTAGCTAATGTTAAACTTGCTAAATCCACGTTTTTTGCTCAGAAAATTAAAAAATGCTCTACTTAAGCCGAAAGCTCTATTCTCCATTGTTCACTCTCTTGCTTCCTCTGAATCGCTGACCTCTATGGTTAAGCCATCGCAGGAATTGTGCGATGATCTTGCATCCTTTCTCACCACTAAAATTGATGCGATTAGATCTAACATTGCTAAATCTCTGCTGACACAGCCTCCTGACACTACCAGCTATGTGACACCACCCCCTCCCCTACTGATTTTTCTTCCAGCTGGTCCACTTTCCCTCTGTTTACTGAGGTAGAAGTTCTGGCAGATATATTAAAGATTAAATCTTCCTCCCCCGAGGATGCCATTCCTGCTACCATCATGAAAACGATCACGCCCGATATTTTTTACTGAAATTACTGCAGCTATTAATAACCCCTGCCAATCCGGACTGGTCCCCCCCGAACTGAAATCCGCAAGAGTTATCCCTCTCCTCAAGAAGCCCTCTCTTGACCCTGCTGTTCCTGCTAACTTCCACCCTATCTCTTTACTCCCATTCCTGGCTAAACGTCTGGAATCTCTGGTCACGCCTCTTCTGTCTTCCTTCTTGGAATCCTCAAATATTTTCAACCATGCACAGGCAGGTTTTAGACCAGGGAGAGGGACGGAAAGTGTGCTTGTCTCAGTGCAAGACGATATGTCCAGACTAGTCGATGCGGGCGGAGTAGGGGGCCTTGATCCTACTAGATTTGTCTGCCGCATTTGACACAGTGGACCACCCTATCCTTCTGTCACGTCTTGCACAGATTGGGATCTCCGGTCCGGTTCTTGCCTGGTTTACCTCTTTTCTTTCAGATCGTACTCAGACTCTCGCTATGCCTCCCTTTCTCTCCGCTCCTTGTGCCCTTACCTGTGGCGTTCCTCAGGGATCCTCTCTCTCCCCGATTTTATTCAACATTTATATCTGGGCACTGGTTTGCCTTATTCGTTCTTATGGACTTGACTATTATTCCTACGCTGATGACACCCAAATCCTGATCCGGCTTGATCAGGATCAATCGGTCTCAGCCTGTCTTCATGACTGCCTTAAAGCAGTCGGTACCTGGATGGACCAAAACTGGCTTAAGCTCAACGGCGACAAAACGGAAGTGATG
Organism: Ambystoma mexicanum; assembly: GCF_040938575.1. NCBI lineage: Eukaryota > Metazoa > Chordata > Amphibia > Caudata > Ambystomatidae > Ambystoma > Ambystoma mexicanum. Next base: position 1,164,286,475 of record NC_090932.1, on the reverse strand, counting down.
CTGGTGGGCTGTCCCCCTAACCCTTCACTAGGGACCCCCGCCTTTTGGCCTACATCGTTAGGTCCACTACCTTGTCCTGTTAACAAGGTAAAGAACTTGGGGGTTATTCTTTCTGCCTCCCTATCTATGTCAAATCAGGTCTTGGCGGTTTGTCAGTCTGCCCATCATCAAATCAGGGTTTTAAAGAGGGTCCTGCCCATGTTCCCGGAAGCCATGCGCCCCCCCGTGGTGGCAGCGTTGGTCCTCTCACGGCTGGACTAGTGTAACTCCCTGTACTTATCCCAACCAACGGGCCTGATCCAAAGGCTCCAGCGTATGCAAAATCTGGCAGCCAGATTAGGCTCTGGCTCCCCCTATGGTGCCCATATCTCACCGGTGCTTCGCCGACTCCACTGGCTCCCTGTGGCACAGCGAGTTAAGTTTAAGTCCCTGTGTATTGTTCAACGGGCAATCCATGGCTTAGGAGCGGAGTTTGTTCAATCTAAATTTTCCCGATATATTCCGGAACGTAACCTCCACTCTTCTACAACCAACCTACTTACGGTCCCTAGGTTTAACCGGGAAAGACTTGGCGGCAGAGCCTTTTCTATTGCCACGGGCAAGCTTTGGAACACCCTTCCATCATCGCTAAAATCTTCTTATAATCATCTGGCTTTCAGGAAAGCTTTGAAAACCACTCTGTTCTAGCTTTCTGCTTATATTTTTTTCCTTAGGTCGCAGCTTCCACACCAGCGCCATGATGCCTCTGGGCGACCGTGCGCTTTACAAATGTATATAACATAACATAACCAGAAGGTGGAAGCCAGCAGGTTATTTAAAGACAAGAAAGGTACATTCTGCCTCTAGGCATCTGCCTTGAAATGTCCACACCTGGAATGTAAAGGGTCTAAAAAGAAAGCAGATTCACCTCTGCTCAAACCAATTGTGGTAGCCATGCACCGCACAGATCAAGACCTCACCCTCATCCTACACCCCCCTCTTCCCAATCAGTTGAGGTACACCTTTGCCCCAGGTTGTCTCAGGTGAACCTTCACCCTAAGAAAATTTGATAAAGCCAATAGTGCTCTGAAAATTGCTAACAGCTCCCTCCTATTCGCGAATCTGCCCTTGCCCGCCAGGGCCATTTCCCCTGAACAGAGTGGGGATCCAATATAATTCTCCACCCCACATGCATGCACGGAAGAGCCTTTCAAATAACTCACTGCATTGACAAGATACCAGGATGGATTTCTGGTGGATAACGAGCACCACAAAACTAGAGGAGAAAATTGCACACCAAACTGGTATGCAAGAAGGGTGGTGCCAGAGAAGGTGGATGAATCAGCTAGTCATGCAGGTACAGGTGAACTAAAATACCCTGACTGTCAAGCAATGCCACAAGTGGAGCTAGAATCATCAAAAACATATTCTGGTCCAGACTGAGGCCAAGAGGGAGAACCCTGAACTGGTACTATGCCCCTTGGATTGCAAACTTTATGAACTGCTAGTCTGAGGGAAGTTGCAGAACTTGAGAGTAGGCATCCTCCAGACTGACCGATGTAAGAAGTCGCCTGGAGAGACCATGGGAATAATGGGCTGAAACACATCCATCTTGAAGGGCATGTCCTTGTCAAGTTTGTTTACCCTCTCTAAATCTGGATAGGGCACATGGACAGAATCAAAAAAATGCCACTTTGCCCCAATCTCCACGGGGTGGTGGGACAATTGCGTACTACACCAGGGAGCAACAAGTCCCCACTATGGCAGGGTGTAGGGTCTTAAGGTTAATTCTATGGAATACTCTTCTCACACTACATTTTATTTACATTTACTTCTATGGTACAGGTTACGCTTCTTAAGGGGCACCTCGGCACTTACACAATTCTAACCGGCCAAGGCTATAATCTAGTATGGGTACAAAAACAATAAAGACGAGTAACAAAATTAAAATACAGAAATTCAACTTATTTAGGGAAGAGGAGCATTTACGCTGTTTTCTAAAAGGAAAGGGATTCACTTACTTCCGAAGAAACTGTGATAGTGAATTCCAGAGGAGGATCGATTGAGTTGGGAAAGAAAGAATGCTCACCCCATTTCATTATTCAATATTCATGTGTGACCAACGGTTTGCATTTGAAGAGCAAAGGGAGGGGCCCAGGACATTTTGTAAGGTATACAGTATCTTTCCACTGTAGGACATTATGTACTAGGCAGAGGGCAGAGCTGAATTTTATTTTTTCAGCAATGCAGTTGTACCAACGCAGCTGATGTCATTGCCTTGCTAGAAAGTTTGAGAAGAATTCCGGCTAACCAAGGTGGAACTCTTTGTAGTCTTAAGAATAAATATATTTGAAAGACCCAAGTAAACAGAAGTACCATACCCAAGACAAGAAGTTACAAATGCATGCATCCTTTGGACTACTTTACTTGATGATTAAAATAGAGTAGATGTAAAACGTTTCTTTAGTTGGTGCATTTAATAAAGGCAGATGCAAACCACCTTGTTAACGTTGGGGGTCAGGGGTAGCCATAACCTTGCTAACTTGGCTGTATATAGTAATGCCTACGTTTTGGACATTGGTTAAAACATTGGGCCAGAAGACTGGATTCCAGCCGACTGACTGGACCTCGAATGAGAAATTCTGCTTTGCTTGCAATGAATTTTAGATTATTTCTGTCCAGCCAACTACTTGCAGGAAACCTGTACCAAAAAAATAAATAATGAATTACGCTAACCCATCTAGTTCTAATAGAATTTGGGTGCCATCAGCATTTGCATAAAAGAAATACACGCCATAGTTTTAGAGGAGTTTTAGGAGAGGCTGAAGATATTTAAAGAGATGTAGGGAAACAGCAGCCCCTTCATGGGGGACATGCTTTTTTAAGGGATATAATTGTCACAGAGATTGGTATCTATACCCAAGTGTCAGAAACGTCCTTGTCCCAATGTCGGGAGAAGAGTAGGAGAAAGCCCCAGACATAGAAGGGGTAAGCGTGAGGGGTGTAGTGGAGGCCAGGAGTCCGAGGGGAAAACAGATTGTGTGGTGCTGATCTTACTCTTGATGGGCTGGAAAGTACTATGCCTTTGAAAATCTTCCCCTTTTGGAACCTCTGGAGGGTTAAAGAGAGCGAAGGGGGACCCTAAACCCCTCTTTTTGGTAGGGTAGCCCTTGCTATGATAGGAATGCATAATACATTATCTTCAACTCCTCAATTCACCAAATTCCCCATCCTAGGACTAAAAAGCTGTCCCATATGTAGAAGTCTCAACAGGACAGCCTTTTGAGAGTAGTCTCCTTTCTAAGACTAGAGCGAAAAGTGCCCTCTTGCAGAGACCCCAGATACAACATCCCAGACAACAAAGACGCGATTTCTTTCTGAAAAATGTCCAGCAAACCAGCTCCTTCTTCCAGAAACGCGAGGAGGGCCTGGACTGTAATATATATGAGGAGTAGATTGCCACCCTTAATACAACATTGGATGCATCATCCATCCTTTAAAGATCAGCATAAACCCTATTTGTCGATGTGGTGAGAGGGGGCAGCATACTTACTTGCAACTGATGTGTGCCCTGCGAAAAAGAGACGATGGAATCCACCTTGGGGGATTTCAAAAATTCCTCCTGCAAGCGTCTAAGTTTGGTCCATCCTTTAGAGATGGACACCTTTTTTTGTGCTCCTTCCACTCCCTGGTACTGATCTTTGAAGGATCAATAAGCATGTTGCCATCACAAGTTCATACTAGCTCTTTGCACCTTTGCAGAGTGATGCAATCAATTTAACCTTAACCCACGGTTGTGGAGGAAATAGGAATCCACTTCATCATTTCCCGCCTAAGAAATGCACCTATCATATCTAAGTTTGCCTCCACTTCATCTGGGGCCCCTTGGGCAACAACATCCCTCTGAAGAGGGTCCACCCGCCAAACTAGTGCACATAAAGTCTTGGGTCAAGGTCATATTTACAATTTCCATGGGTCGAAATTAAGATTGGATAAGCAGGAGCTAAAAGCAAACCCTGGTATATGGCATTAACAACTGAGGAACGAGGAGCTAGTACATAGCATTCCGAAAATCTAACTTCCACATACGATGCAAACTTAATATTGTGTCCATTATTTATGGCCCTTAATGATTTCATGGTCATTTAGAGGTGTCCTAATGCTCATTTATGGATTGAGCAAAACACACAGAGTTAATGTCTAATAGGAATGTTCATTTGGCATCGGTTTGCCTGGAGAGCTAAAATTAGCTGCTTGTGTCAGGCTAACTAGGCTCTTCTAGGCTACAAGCAAGATCTAAATAGTTCCAAGCTCTCCTCAATTTCGAACCCCGATATCCCTTGTCAGCAGTTTAAACTGATGCAGTGATATGATGTAAGAGGAGCACTGGGTTGAATAAAGTGCCCTGGTACAGGAGTCGCTGTAGTCTCGTGTGGCAGTACGTGGAAAGCGAGCTGCTGTTGAGAGATTCCATGGCCGTTTATGATTTCTGTCCCTACACAGCGTGTTTGATTGGAGTCTCTGTCAGCTTCTCTACTCACATTAGTGCTCCATGGCGGGATGAGGAGAGAGACCATTCAAACAGAAAACAAAAGCGAGGCGTCTGAACGCACAAATCTTATGTAGTATTCTTCATTGGGCGCCTCGCCCTCTTTTGGGGTTCTCCGACACAGCCGTGTTGTGGCTCCTCCCTAGCAGTCTTCTTTCCATGTCAACTAACGGGTCAATGTTTACCTCGTGGAGGAGATGTGGGAGTGAGCATGTGTGAACTCTGCACCTGCCAAGCAGGACCACTTAAGCCATTTTATCACGTATCTCGGCAAAAATCAGATCTCCGTAATGAACCAAACAACTTATTATAACATATCCGTCCCTTTTGAGACAGGGAAAAACAAGCGGCTATGGATTTTCAAGCCATCTTAACGGGACCCGCTCACGTCTGTTCCGAATGGCTGGAGCCGCGTTTGAAAACAGAAAAACGCCCATATGCTAAGCACCCGTAACGTACCACTTGCCATACTCGTCCCGAAATAGAAAGCATCCTTCGGATGCACCCCTGGACCAGAAACCACAGCTTCATAAGCAAATAACACCAGCGGAAGCTCGATGTGGCTCCCAACAACTTTGCCCATACGGACACTTTTGATGCTCTAGAAATAGACACCGCCTAAATTATGCGGAGAGTTCCCCAAAGAAACCTTAAGATACATTGGTAAAAATCAAACATTCCTCGTGAGAAATATGACATCTGGTTCAAACTGTCGTTCATGTGTCCTGATGAAAGCCTTACTTGGTCTAGTAGATGTCCAGGGTACAACAGTCATCATTGAACATCCGACGATTGCACCTATTTAAGGCTGGAAACAGATTCATCCCTGTCGACACTTCCCCCATTTGGGTTTATGTGAAGACACACTCCCCACTGGGGTTTTTGTGAAAAAAGCATTATAAAATAACATTTATGATGAAAAGTCACTTTATCTTACTAACACCACCTCAAAGGAATAATGGGTTTGATTTCAATCTTGCTCAATGCCATTTGACACATTTGTGATTCCCTTGGAATACTTTGTTTCTAACAGTGTTGTTATATGTTGTGTTTTTTTAAGAATTGGACTCACTGTTGTCCTCTTTTAACATTTATCAGATAAATAAAATTGAAAATATATATTTTTGAAACACTAGCTTCTGTGTAAATCTTGTGATATATGCTCCCACACAAGACTTTGATGTATGGTTGCCTCATGTCAGTTCAAATCTCCATCCTAGAAGTGTGACATCACTAGGTAGCTTGTTTTGGGAATCCCCCTTTTTTTCATCTTAAAGACCCTGCACTGAGGGAGATGGTGGGCAGACCAAAAAGAGTTGAGCGAGTGAGACAACTATTCTGAGCACTGATAGCTCCATGAAGGCTGGTTTGACAGAGGTAATGAGGTAGATGTAATGTGTGAGCACTGCGTTTGTTTGGGCCGAGCGGGACCTTAATGAACATATACACGCATAAATGGGTTGGGAGACAAATTATGTCACAGCACATCAATAAAGAGAGCGCACAGTGCAATCTATCAGTGAGAGTGTTACACAACACAGATGCCTCCCAGCTCTGTTATGCCAGCAAACAAGCAGGATCTAGGCTATGGCACCTGTTCCTTAGCTCCCTGCCACAAGACACAGCAACAGGAGATTGCATCCCCAGTTAAAGGAAATCCGGGGATTTCAAGATGACACCATGATAACACACATCCCCACTACTATGGGCAGCAACCCCTTCTCCCCTGCCTGTGTGACAACCCAGGCAGTGGAAACCGATCACCATCGGTATGCGACATCCCATTATCCAAGACAGCGGACCATGCGAAGAAGCTTACATACTCCTGCCTCCTATGTCCCAGACAGCAGCAAGGTCGACACTGCAAAGCTGAACAGACCAGTGCATCAGGAAAGACCATGAAAATAAAGTGCCAACGAGATCAAGAAAATAGAAAAAGAATTGCAAAAACCTATTAGGACGATGTAATATTATATTCATCACAACACAAAGTAGAATTTAGTAGCACAGCGCACCACCAACCATTTGCAGTAATATTTAATCCTCAAATGGTCACATGAACGCCCTGTGGTAATAATCAGAACTGGCATGGTTAGACTCTGCAAGGACCACAAGCGAATATATTTATTTCAATACGCGGATGGCAAGATCTATGACCAGCTCAATCAAACAATTGAAGCTACTGTCTAGTGGCCAGATAACCATCCAGGGGCTGCTTTTCAATACGAATGTTGTGCTTCTAACATTAAGTCTATTTAAAATGGTTTGATTCTCCTGGCATTAAATGAAATATGTAATCGTTTTTTTCAAAATAGTGTTTGATGCAATGTAGAAAAATATTAATTTAACGTTACAATAAATGTTTAAAACATTTCCAGAGACTTTCAGAACAATAAAAAGAAATGTCCAGCGCCTGTCTGTATATTAAGGCACGTTCTGTGTCAGTGATTAACTGCAATGTTGTTCAGTCACAGACGTGACCACTTCGTCATCATTATCAGGGATGTGCATGGCCGTCGGCACGGCAGTCAATGGGTGGTTAATTTACACCGACTGGCATGAGAAAGGTACTCCACTGGCATCAGGATTTGTTCTTCCCGGGAAAACGCAATGGGGGTCCATGGATCGGGCCTATAATACAATGGAATAATAAAGTGTAAAGCATTCTTTAGTTTAAGGGTGTCTGGAATGGACTGGGAAATACGTTACATTATCTACGGGACTATTGTGATGAGCACTTTAAAAGTACGTTTTGCCTAGAGACTGGCGTGATACGATGGGCGGCGCGCGCGCACACAAAAGTCTCGGATATAAGAAACAGGGATCTGTGGGAAACCGCAAACAACGGCAAGATTCCCAAAAACACGGCGAAAAGTCGCGATAAAGCAACGACAAAGGAGGAGCATTAAGGGGAAAGCCAGTAACAAAAAACAAAAATACAAAAGGGGGAAATAAGTTGATAATGGGCCTATCAAAGTTTGAGTTTGGTCCTTCAAAGACATGCTAGTCTGCTACCACCCACCACCATCATGCTATGCAGCCACTTTATCAACCCACCTCAAGTCCGACCGATGCCACCCACCCTCCATTTGTTTGTACCACACTATGTAACCCCATCCCACCTGTGACCTCATTAGCAACCGATATCTCCGTAGCGTCTAGCTCCCAAAATGATGGACTCTAGCAATGCACTGCCAGTGCCTCCGTATCATCACGTGAGCTGAACGTTACGTTCAGGCCCTGTATGTCTACGCCTCGGACTACGCCCCTCAGCACCACCAAACGTTCGGTTCCGCCAGAGGCAAGACGGCCTTGTTTGTGCCTGAGCGTGAAATCATGTTGGCGTTGATGCGATTGAGGGCGCCGACTGTTACTGGCGAATTTGTGGTAGATCCCTATACGTTTTGGGACTTGTGTCCACTGCAGAAGGGCGGATATATATGTGTGTGCAGAAGTGGTTGTCAGCCAGGGTAGGAGTAGGAGTCTATGCTAGGGTGTCCAACTCTTTGATAGTCTTTTGTGGGACACTTGCCCACAAGGCGGTGATGACGTCACAATGTCATTCATGTTTGGCCAGCCCCCTTTTTTAATTAACATTTTTTTAATGGCTCTTAATTCCTGGCTTAATTGAAACGCAAATGGTTTGACCTTGGGAGGTGATGGTCAGGTTTTTTTTTAACTCTAAACATGACCATCAGGACACCAGGAACAAAGGATTAGCATTTGAATTAAGCCAGGTGTTACAGCTCAACCTGTAGGCTCAAAAGGAGCCAGGGCTGCAGAGCCACTGGAGAAAGAAAGAAGCAGGCAGCAGCGCCATGCTGTGTAAATGGCCACTTCAGTTTGCAGAGTGGCTGGGCTGGAGGCAGGTTGGCCCGACACAAGTCGGGACAACCTGCGTCCCGCACAGCCACTCTGCAAACTGCAGGACAGAGTCCCTAATTGCGGGACAATCCAGCAAAATCCGGGACAGTTGGCCACCCTAGTCTGTGCAGTAAATGGGCGGAGGGGGGTGATCGTACTGGCCAGAGGATTAGACATGAGCATACTGGCGGTACAGTTGTGGTCCTATAAAGAAGTCCTATATCGCACGAGGAACAGTGGCCACAGTAAAGGTCAACAGGAGACTCAAAACGAGTTTCTTGATGTACGTGTATGTTTATTTGTATTATAAAAAAGGAAGGCGTGCGGCCTATGGGGTTTTCTGTGGGATGTAATGCTAGAGGCTGTCGTGTCATCGGGGTATCTCGGCGCAATACGGACAGAATAAACACACAGTTACTGGCTCCTCCAGGGCTCTAAGTGGGGTAAGAAATGGAAGGGGGGTTCCTCATTTTGGGGCATGGCTTGCATGATGGGTGTGGCCTGAAAAGTACACAACCCATAGTAAGGTACGCAAACATATAAATGTATGTAAGCATTTATATAGTTGTGTGCGTACCTTACTATGGTTTGTGTACTTTTCAAGCCATCTTTTTTTTTTCAAAATAGACATTTTATTCATTATTAATCAATAACAGAAGAAGACAAACAACATGAAAACAAACCGACATCAGAAATGACAAAGCATATAAGGCACAGTTCATTGTAGTGGTAAGATGAATATGGGAAAATAGTGCTAGAAAAAGCAAAAGGAATCAGCCCAAAAATCCATCATGGGAATACTCAGCTGGAAAGTATCGCTGTCCTCGGGGATTGTCTCTTTGCTAGAGCGGAGCGCTTCCGTGTGCAAATCAGCTCAGCCAGCGGACGGTAGGCGGCTTTAGGGTGAGAGTCGGGTAGCGGTCCGCATAGTCCATAAACGGGGCCCAGGTGTTTTGAAACGGGGCAAGGTTACCCAGGCGAAGACCCGCAACTCTTTCCGCCGTGACAATGTCCCAACACTTGGCCCACCAAAGCGGAATGGAGGGGCCCTCGGGATGCTTCCAGAGGCGGGCAAGGGCTATCTTGGCCGCCAATAGCAGGTGTGTGCACAGGCGGGCCGCATTCCCCGACAGTGGCAAGTCCCCTCCACCCGAGACTCCCAACAGAATGATACCGGGATCCCACGGGATATTGAGGCCTGTGATTGCTCTGACATGCTTCAGGACCCCCCTCCAATAGTGTGCTGCTTTAGGGCAGTCCCACAGGAGGTGGAAGAGTGAGCCTTCCCGCGGACAGCCTCTCCAACAGTTCCGCGAGGGCCTCACGCCTGCTTTATGCAGTTGTACTGGAGTGATGTAGTACCTGAAACAAACTTTATAACCCCCTTCTCTGTTAGTGACACACTGAGTACTCCTATGGAGTCTTGTCCAAATTTTGTCCCAATCCTCTGGCTCCAGGGAGCGCCCCAGGTCTTTCTCCCAACTCAGCATGTATTATTCTTTCACATCCGGACTGGATTTCTCCAAGAGTTTATAGAGAGTGGAGATCTTGCCCCTCGGAGGGGGTGCAGTCAGTGAGAGTTCGAGGGGTGTAAGGTCCCTGGAGCTGCGCTCCCTAACGATGCGCTGCAAGATCCAGTGACGGATCTGTGTATAGCGGAACCGCTCCTCCTCGGTGACGTTGAACTTCGCTTTGCAGTCCTCGAAGGAGAGCGGCCGGCCCTCTATTAGAAAGTCTGAGATTCTATGAAGGCCGCCCTCCAGACAAGCTGCCTGCTCAGAGACCGGGGGAGAAACCCGGGTTGCCCCAGATTGGGGTTAATGGGCCCAGCAAGCTCCTAATTCCCCACTTCCTGTTCGCAGCTCTCCAATTGTCCACCGTGTTACGAGTGGCTGAAAGCAGGCTCAGAGCAGGGGGTGCCTTCCGGGGCTGGATGTGAGGTAAATCCGTCAGGGGATACCTGCACCACACTTCTTCCAGTTGCAGCCAGGATGGGCTGTCCACGGTGCGCATCCATGTGAAGGCATGTGCGAGTTGATATGTAACATATTTCTCTGTTTATAAAAGATGGCTTGAAAAGTACACAATTCAAGCCATCTTTTATAAAGCTTTGACGACGTACAAAGTCTGAGGCGTCTTTGTCCGCTGGCAAAGCTTTATAAAAGATGGCTTCAATTGTGTACTTCTCAAGCCTTCTTTAAACTCAGTAACCTGGGGAGTGGGTAACAAAAGGACTGTAACTTCCTCTGGTGACCGCTCGTGCGAAGGGTCATAAAAGGAAGTTACAGTTACAGTGACTGACAGTATTGTCAGCCGGTGTATTGCTCTCCCCAGAGTGCACGGAAAATCATAAATCACCAATGCAATTACAGAGCAAATACTTTGAACGCAGAAACACTCAATAACTCGCAACCACACACTCTTAGAGAAATGATAAGCACTTATACGGCTATTTATTCAAAGCTTAGAAGCAACCAGTGATAACATAGAAATAATTCACAGAAGTAACATAGTCATAAATCACAGAAGAAGCAAAGAATTCAAAAGGAAATACATCACCGTGAGCGTAACTGGATTCCTCATCTCGTCCAGAAGCGGCTGGAAGACCCCGGGAACAGCCAGGCCGAGAGCACAACAGCTCACAGGAATGCCGGACGTAAGCGTCCTCCTCCGGCTGAAGTCTCACCTGACCACCTCCGGGTTTCCGCATATATACACACTCCGAAAAGGGGTGGCAGTTCTCAAACCTTCTGGAAATGGCACTTTCGCATTGATGAGCAGCCGTTGGTTGCCAGCTGGGTCAATCGACAGCCACCCTCAAGGAGCAGAGTGCCTCCCTCCTCTAAAAACACGCTCCACGGAGAACAGTAACAAACCATAACAAAGTTAGCTTTCCCAGCAGAAATGTCCTTGACCGCATACCAGGTTTGGAAAGCATGTTTTTTTCAGCACCGTGAATCTAACACTCAGCAAAATGTGTGCAGCTTTTCACTGCGGCATGAATTAAATATCCATCATGGCTCAGAGCGCTCCCAGAATGCACTGCGCACCAGCGCCATTTTAGTTCAAGCATAACAGCCGGCCACAGCGTGGCCCAAAATGTAAATTTAAGTGATGCTCTGGCCGGCTGGCCCTTCTGTTGGCTTGCCTGACTTGAAAACGGCGGCCGCATCTCCCGTCTCGGCTGCAGCGGGATAATGTGTCCCGCCGCGGTATGGTGGTACTAGGGGGGCCCAGCTCTGCCCCACTTTTTGGAGACTGCCGGGGAGCCCACTTCGGTCCGCTTGTGCACTGACTGCATGCCGAACGTGAGGCCTTTTTATTACCCCAACGCACTGACGTCACAGAGACCCTAACACTCCTCCTTTTCATAACGTTGAACAGCAAACAACTAATATAATATTTCAGACATCAGTAATTTGCTTTGCACAAGTTCGTCAGGAATGTTCAGCCATTTAACACATAATCCCACAGATATTTAGGACGGCTTCTCGACACTCGCAGTGGGTATCTTCGTCCTTCCTCCTAGTCGTGTGTTGTTCCTATTCTGAGATATACCCCTCTTGCTGCGGGACCATCGTTTTCTTCTCCATCATCACTCTGCAAGCATTCTGGACAATACGTCAACTCTTCATCCATATTGTTATTTTCCTGTGACAAATTCTCAAACCTCCGAAAGAAACTAGAGTTCCTTGTCACAGTGTCCTGACCATTAGATGCCGTAACCATAGAGCCCTTCACATCCACCACCTGGAAAGGATGAGCTTCATAACTGGACCGTAGCAGAACCGCATGGCACATCCTCAGCTGGTGGTCACACAATCTTCTTCTCTCATTCTCATCTTCATTAGCCCTTCTTCTCTGCTCCAAGAAAGCTTGATCATCAATCTTCTCTTGCCTTCGACACTCATGATCTGGGATCAGAACTCGGGGGCACCTTTGAAGCAACGTCTCTGCTGGAGATATGCCCGTAGAGCATTGAGGTGTGGTCCGATATATTTCACGCAAGAATTGGTACAATGCCCTTCTTATAATTGATTTTTTATAACACGCTTAATTCCAAAGCAGTTTCTAAGCGTGGACCAGTGATTCCAACCTGTGTTGCTCTGCGTCGTCTTGCTTCCAAGACAAACGCGTTGCCACTGAGCTATACTACCTGTGCTACCTTAGGCACGTTCCCTGCCCATGTGCAATTCTAAACACCTTGTTTAGAGTAACCGTGAAGCGTCTGCCTCCCTATTGGCTCTGGGCCACCTTGGGGTAATCTTTCTATGATGGATGCCACAAGATTGCACAACGTCTGAGACTCCTCCCTGAGGGGGTCCATTGTCGGAACACATTTCATGTGTGAATTCTTGAGTCGGAAACACCTTCTCCATGACTGGAACTACATCCTTCAGGGCCAGGGAATCCACAAACTTAACCTCTGTGTATCTTGACCACTGTTCAAATATTACAGACAGTGGGTGTCTCTGCTAGTGGATCCAAAATCAATATGTACAGTTTCCCAGGACCTGCAGCTTCTTTCCATGGACAAAATGCGAGGCTCCCTTTGCGCCGGAGCGACTGCCTGACACCAGACGCACGCTTTCACAAACCCATGGGGTTTGCCAACGCAACCACCTTCGGCTGTGAACGTGAGCTCATTCTTCACTCGCCACAATTGCTCTAACGCCATTTTGGTGCTATTTGTGCATTTGTCAAGACTTGCTAGTATTCCCTTCCACTCTCCACTTGTGACAGCGTCTCTCATAATCCAGAAGGATTCGTCCCGCGACACCCCCTGATTTCACTCACCGAAATAGAGTTTGGAATGGCAGATTCAGTAACCAAACAGATGTATTCCTCCGTCAGGCTTTCTTCAATCATTTGACTTGGAGGTGCAAGGGGCAGGGTGTCTGGACAGGTAGTCAGCCGCATTATCGTTCCCTGGGTGATAAATCATTGTCACATTGTATTCTTGAAGGGCTAACCTTCACTTTTCTATACACGCAGGTGGTTTTGAAGATGTACTTGAAGAGGAATGGGACAAAGAGGTTTGTGGTCAGTTATCACTGTTACTGGTTTCCATACACAAAGACATGAAAAAGTCTGCAGCCCCACAGCACAGCCAGCCCCTCTTGCTCATTCTGCGAGCATTGCTGTTCAGTGGCGACAGATCTCTGCTTGTATACGCCAAAGGCTTCGTCTCACCCCTTCTGTTTGTCTGTTAGCACGGCTCCCAGACCGAATAGGCCTGCATCCACGATCATCTCCGTCTTCTGGTCAGGGTCGAAGAATGACATTGTGCTCTCCACAGTGAGCGTGCTCTTGATGTCATCAAAAGCTGCCTGTTCTAATGGTGTTCATTGCCATTGATTCTTTTTCTTCGTCAAATTATGAAGGGACTCCGACAACTGTTCAAAATATGTGACTATTCCCTGAAAGTTACACACCTCCAACACATTTATGGGAGGTTTTGCACTCTGGATGTCCTTGACCTTAGCAGGATCTACTAAGATGCCTTCTTCTTGAAAGATAAAATCGAAAAACCCCAGCCTTCTGTGCAGAAATGCACACTTTTCTTTGTGCAACATCCGGCCCAAAGATCACACTCTTTCGAGTACCTTCTCCAGTCAGTCAAGGTGAACCACATCTGATTGGGCAAATACTAGAATGTCATCACTTAGGTTTATGGCACCTTGTATGCCAGCAATCATCTCACTGAGTTCTGAAACACCTCTGCAGCGTAGGATATTCCAAAACGTAACCGCTTGTAACAGTATAGGCCCTTGTCAGTGGTTAACGTTGTGATGCAACATAATGCAGGGTGTAGAACCAACTGGTAATAGGCAGCTCTTAGATCTAGCCTTGAGAAAAATACTGCTCCCTGCAGGCAGGCCACAACATTGTTGATCATGGTTGTGCTGTGCCTCTCCATTTAAATTGCCTTTTTTGGGAGACACATGTCCACACAGATTCTGACAGAGTTCGGTTGTTTGGGCTTGTGTGCCACTACAATTAGGGACACCCACGGGATGGGACAGACAACTGGCTTGATTGTGTCCATGTTTAACAGTTTTTCAAGCTCTTGTTCTACCTGTTTTCTCTGGTGAAATGGTACGCAGCTGTGCTTAAGAGCCACTGGCTGGACTGTGTCATCTATATGGAGACGGATGGGCTCACCTTTCATCATTCCAATCCCTGATAAAATGTCACTGCACTGAACCTTTCAATCAGCGACTGCACATCTTCAATGTAGACCCCACATGCAAAATTCACATTTTTGAGAGCCTCCAAAACGTTGCGCAACGAAGGAGTGTCTTCGCTCACTTTCGTTACATAGAACTTGGCCTTGAATTTTCTCCCCTTCATTTTGTACAGATGCAATGAACATGCCATCCAGCGGCAATGGCTTAGTTCCACCAAATGTGAATATGTACTTGCATTGTCCAGTGACCGGGGGAGGGGAGTCTGCGCAGAGCTCTGTAGTGAGTGTCGGCCATCACATTCATTGATGTGCCAGTGTCGATGAGAACAGTGGTATCTCTATTGTGGATATGTACTAGATACGTTGGCTGATGTTTCCTATTTCTTCCTCTTTCCAGCAGGCTGGTAATGAAGAATAAATACACCCGCCTCATCCTCTCCCCTGACTGACCGTTCCTCTTCTTTCTCAGCCGGCTCTACTCGTGCAACCTTTTGCTTTCCTTTTTGAAATGGCTGTTTGGGTTTCGCCTTTCCCCTTGGTTGTACAGCAGGCACTGGGGCATGACGCCTCCTTGCAAAGTGGTTTCCGATGCTACATCTCCCACGTGTGTGACCCTTTGCTGGGCAATCTGTGGAGTGTGGCAGATCATATCCACACTGTGGGCACATCAATGTCTTCTCTGCCCGCTTGTCTTTGCTGAACCACATCCCTTTCTTGCCTGGCATGATCATCTGATGCTTTCCCACTGTGCACACTTCTTCCAACTCTATGGCCTTCGTCGTGGCATCCATTTTGGACACCCTTACATCAGCTAACTCATGTGACCTACACAGTTCTAGGATCCCCACCAGTGTGATTCCAGGTTCCTGTAGAATCTGTCTTCTCATTTTCACTGAGAAACAACCCAGAATCCGCTGCTGCCAGACTTCCTCCACTTCATTCGCTAGAGCACATGTGAATGCCAACTGATGGAGCCTACCATGGAAAACACCCAGAGTCTCATCCTCTCTTTGTTCGGCAGACCTCATGATGAAGCGCTCATAATCAATGTTAACAATATGGGTGAAAAACTCCCTTAATATGTCACTGGCTGCAGCATACGAATTGCCAGTTGGACGAGGAGTCTTAAATAATGTATGCATCGCTGTGCCTGCTGAATATAATAATGTGGACGTTTTGGCATTGTCATTTAACTCACTAGTGGCATCAAGGTACATTTCCAGCCTCTCAATCCACAGATTCCACCTTGGACCCCGGCTCGAGGGGGGCACAGAGATGTCAAATTCTAACATTGGGGCCAATGATCCCTGTTGTCTTGGCAATCTGCCAGCAACCTGTGCCCCTTTCTCTTCATCAGCCATCTTTGCACTCACAGAACAGGGTTTCCAAGGAGAAAATAAAGGATGCAGCAGCTGAACAGAAAAGTGCCCTTCTTCAGAGTACCACCCCACAGCCACACAGGATGCGGGCAAATGCCTCCTTCCTTCTCGGAGAAGACTTCGGTGGCACAGAAGTACTCCTTGTGGAGCCGCAATCTCTTATAATGATAATTATGTGTTATTTATATAGCACTTTCGCCAAAGCACTTTACAGAGAACATATTTACTTCCAATATTACTCAACCGGAGTTGGTACTCACTTACTGACCTTGGAAGTATGAAAGGCTGAATTGGTCTTGCCGGGATTCAAACCTGTGACCTGGAGATCACAAACAGATTGCAGCAGCTAGCACTGAACCCATTGAGCACTGAACCTGCTGATCTATCTTTCCTGCAATTCTGTGTAAGAAGAAATACTCATCAAATCGTTTTTCTTCAATGCACATACTGCATCCACAGAGTTTAGAGAAAGGAACATGAATATAATCACTGCTGTAGTAGGCCTGGGGCTGACTGCTGGAAGTCCTGCAGCCGCTCACCTTCAGGTCGACACCGTGCAGCGTCTCTCCTCCCGTGTGCAGTGCTGCAGCATTTCCTTCCCCCTGCAGCCTGAGCATTTGTCGCACTAATGGCGAGCGAGCGCACCCTTCACTGGCATGTAGAACGCTGCGTTTGCACACAGGATCAGTATGTCGGGGCCCTAGTGACCCAAATAAACACAGACATGTGTTAGGTACTGGGCTCTGCTCATGCACTAACTGCATGCGAAACGTGAGGCCCTTTTATTACTCAATGCACTGACCTCACACTGCAACCTTTTCTTAAAGAGTCCCTAACAGGGACTGCAGGTAAAATAACAAATGAGGTGTCCAGTGATTTCTCTAGTCTCTTAAGGACAATGGTTCATGCGTCAGTCCCTTATTCTGTATCAGGGCTCTGTCACCTTGTTTAAGTTCAACAGTCGCTCACGGTTCCTGGGTTAATGTGTTCTCAGACACTTATTTGTTGGACATTCAGAACTTTCTTGGTCAGGATGTTTGGTTGGCTGTTCTTGGCTACAGAGACCTCTCTTGGTCAAGATGTCTCATTGGTCCTCTGGCCCATGTTGCTACCTGGAACTTCCATCCTGATGCATTAGGTCATCTTGACGAGGGCCAGTTATCAGACTCTTAAATGTAGATGTACCCCAGAGGACAATCTTGTTCCCTTGCAGGCTGGCTGCATTTTCCCTGAATAGACAAGAGACCGCTATCATTTTCTTAATGCTGCTTTGAACTGGTTCTTTTGGTGCTCATTTTGCAGCAACTTTCTAATTGCCCATCAGGCCCAACTTTTGCTCAGCGCCCTGTTTTCCTCCATCACCTTTTATTCTCTACTCTTCTTCAAGTTTTGTTTTTCCACCTCTTTTCCCTGTCTCTTTTGCCACGCTAGGAATTCCTTCCCCTCTACTCTTACAACCCTATTTTTCTCTTTTCTCATCTTTTTTCCCTTGTTTTCTTTCTCTTTCTACGTTTATCTTTGTCTCGCCCCCCCAAGCAGTTTATTTCCTCATCTCCTCACTTTCTTTCTCTTGCCCCTCCCCTCTCTTTCCTCCTTCAGCTGCTCAACCTCCTCCTCCCTTCCCTTGTGCATCCTCTGGTTGGTCTTCTCTTTCTGTCTCTCACTTTTCTCCTTCTCCAGTTCATCTCCTTTCTCATCTCTCTCTCCCTCTAGTGCCCTCTTTTCTCTTTCCCCCTCCCACCGCACTCCTCTACATGTTTTTCCTTCTCCTCTCCTCCCCTATTATCTTGTCCTTGCCTCTGCTCTCTCTTTCCTCAGTTATTGCCAACCAACTCCAATACCCTCTCTTGTCCATGGCTGTTATTTATACTGCTACCTATGTCATAATTTGGACCTTAACTGTCAAACTCTTGTGACACAATACGTCTTACCTCAGTTTTTCGCTTGGTTCGAGACTCGAATATGTAAGGACTGTTTATGGAAGAAGCCAGTCTGCTGCTCCAATCTATAAGTGCCATGGGGGTAAGCAGCGAGGCGTTCTCCCTATACAGATTCAAATGGAGGAGGAAAACCCTCTGGGGAAGAAACCCCCTGTCGAGGTGTCCAAGAAGACTTGCAGTCGGATCCGGGGTTCAAGGCTGAGTATCGAAGAGAAATCAGGATCCAATTGCAGGAGACTGGAGACTTGAATCCAGAAGGCATAAGCAGGAAAGTATAGTAGAAGGCAACAGCGATCTAGAGACGAAGGGGTAGACCAGGACTAGACAAAAGGAACGGGAACCAATTGGACACAGACAGCAAGGAAGGCAATAGAAACGAAACAAGCAAAAGACAACGGGTCATTCGAGCAAAAGGAATGGACTAGGGCCGTAGCAACGATTCAAGTAACGGCAGATACGCGGAGTCTGAGCTGAAAATGTCAGAATCCAGAAGCAACAACTAGTCCATCACCGGCGCCTTCCAAAGATAGCATGCCGGGACCAGAGGGCGTGCCTGAAACAAAACGCATGTCTATTCATGACAGCATGTCCCCTTTCCAAGGCCTCAAATCTAGATTTAAAGGGCTTGAGATGATGATACTGGCAAACTAAAACAGGAGCATGCAGATGGTGAGCCGGTTCCCAAGTTCTATTACAATGGGCATAATGAAAAAAATATTGTAGAACCCCTCTACGATAATGTGAGTCACAGATGTCCTCGACCTCGTATTCCGGATCACCATCTATCATTACTGGGGGAGGTCTGGCTACAGAGAAATGGTCTTCTGGCTTACCCGAATATGGGCGAAGAAGGGACGGTATGAATCAGTTTCCAGGCAGTGGGTAAATCCAGTTGGGAAGCTACAGAATGAATGCACTGACGTATCCATAAGGGTCCAAAATATCTTCGAGCGAGTTTAGAAGGTACTAAATGCCAAAGCAAGGTTTTAGAAGCCAGCCTAACAAGATCGCCTACTACAAAAGAAGGTGCTTCCTGCCTGTTCCTGTAGGCAAATGTCTTCATTCTTTCGCGTGCAATAAAAAGTTGTTCCTTAACCAACCAATGACTGTTCTGGAGATCAATGCCCACTGATCAATAGTCGGGACTTGCGTCTTTTTGTAACGACAATTCCGGAAAACACTGTGGGTGGTAGCCATAGGGCACAAAAACAGGGTGTTCTTTATTGATGAGTGGTATGCATTGTAATAAGCAAATTCTGCTACATGTAGGAAGGGTGCTCAAGTTGCATCTAAAGTGTTACTGAGACAAAATAAGTACTGCTCTAATACTAATTCATTCTTTCTGTTTGTGCATTAGACTGTGGTTGCTATTCAGACGACAGATCTCGACTGATATTTAAAGTGGAACATGCATTGCTTCAAAATCTAGAGACATGTTGAGGTCCTCCGTCAGATACAATCAAAGAAGGCAACCCATGCAGCAGGGATATCTCATGAAGAAATATTATTGCCATTTCTATAGCAGTAGGTAATTTTGGAAAAGCAGAAAAACGTGCTTTTTTTGTGAAACTGTCAATGGCACTATAATGACCGTCTTGCCATCAGAAGGAGGCAATTCCATGATAAAATCAGTAGCAATTGCTTCCCAAAGTCTAGTGGGAACAGGCAAAGGTTCCAATTTTCCAAGTGGTGGTTGAGAAACTCTTTTGTTCTGTGCACAAATGACGCATGATTTTACGTGTCTTTCCTTATCAAGTTGCCATCTTGGCCACCAAAAGTATCGGCTATGGCTGCCTTAGTACGCGATTGTCCTCTGTGACCCGAGGTGGAATGATCATGAAACATCTGGAGAACCTTTCTCTGGAGTGGTTGAGAATGAAGATGGATCCTTTTGTTTGTAAATAGATATCCTTGATGTTCATATAATCGCATAGATGGAGTAGCGTCGGTAGGATTTTGGTATCAGCAAATAGTTGTTGTAGGAAGGTATGTATCGCGTACACAAATGTTGTGGAAGGTAGTACCTTTTCTGGTGTTATTTTGAGCCATACGTCTCTTTTCGAAATAAGGCATCTCTGTGTGTGTGGAGGCATCTCCTGATAGGCGCAGCTCATCAGGAGGAATTTCAAACTGACCCCCGCAACCCGCAGGCATTACAAAGCTTGGAATGCAGAAATAGTAAGCAAGCTAGGTAGGCTTACTTACTATTTCTGCATTCCAAGCTTTGTAATGCCTGCGGGTTGCGGGGGTCAGTTTGAAATTCCTCCTGATGAGCTGCGCCTATCAGGAGATGCCTCCATTCAGATCACACCGGTTTAAGAGCCAACAGTTCCTTCTTGAGGACAGAATAGTTTCTCACTAGAAGTTAGAATTCGGGACATATAAGCCACTGGATGTTCTTTGTCATCCGTTTGAAGCTGTAATAACACCGCCCCAATGGCTCCTTCAGAAGCATCTGCTTTGACTACAAACAGTAATTCGGTATCTTGTTGGCAGAGAATTGGGGCTTGAGTAAACGTGTTTGTTAGGTTCTGAAATGCTTGTTCTTGAAGTTCAATCCATCTGAAGTGCTGTTTTCTTTTCAGAGCAGATCTGTCAGGGGTTTTGCCCACAAGGAAAAATGGTCAACAAACTTACAGTAGAAGTTTGCGAGACCTAGTAATTGCTAAAGTTGTTTGACTGATGTGATGCTGAAAATGCCTTGTGGAGCAACAGGGTCTCCTAGTCCTTGTCCTACCACTTCTGTGTTTGTGTTTTCTCTGTTGTAGGCCACTGAGGTCCAGCCTGGACATCTGGCAGTGCAGCCCTCCATGTTTTCCTTTTGAACAACACCAATGGGATTCTCTTATGGCACCCATGGGTATGGGGGACACCCTTGTACTCCTTGTGTGTTTTTGGTCACCTGTCTGCTGCCCACAGAGCACGGTGTGGGCTGGTGGCAGCTACATGCTGACTTGGCAGTTGCTCTGAGTGGCCTCCATTTTTGGGAGACACAGGCACTGCCATGGATTCCTGAAGAAAGGCAAGATGGCCACTGTAGCCTCTTGATTTCTATTGCCTTTGACATTGTTCCCAATGTCCTGGGACGCCCTTCCTCTGTCCCCTTCTTCTTGACTGGCTATTGGGTGGAAATACCATGTATGGCTCTGGGACTGCCTCCTGTCAGACTGGCTGGAGCCTTCCCAGGGGCTGTGTTTTGTGGGTACACCCCTGGGGTGGGACCTGTATGTATAAATTTAGTCTGAAGTGTACTCACATATTGTATTGTGGGGGTCTAGGTGTGGTGTGTGTGACAAAATGCCTAAGACACCCCAGAGTGAAACTGGAGTGAATGCAGTTTATTTTGTTGAAAGGCGGGGTGCTTAGCCCAATCCACATTCTTTGTATCGGATGTCTGAGTGGAGTGAATGGCCTGAATGCCTGTGAACCTGATTGGCTGCCTTCCTGCATTAAAACACTTGTGAATGATTGGCTGCTGAGCCTGGCTCACCCTGAGTGAATGGGGAACCAATGTGTATAACGGGGGACCTCTCACTCACCAATTTGTGCA
Organism: Ambystoma mexicanum; assembly: GCF_040938575.1. NCBI lineage: Eukaryota > Metazoa > Chordata > Amphibia > Caudata > Ambystomatidae > Ambystoma > Ambystoma mexicanum. Next base: position 1,164,265,024 of record NC_090932.1, on the reverse strand, counting down.
GAAGCAAATCTGAAGTTGAAGCTAAAGCAAGAAGAAGCTGTTCCCTGGAGCCCAGCTGGAGAAGTCTACTGCTGCATTGCCTTCACGTAATCCGAAAGCGGCTATGTTTTTACAAGGACTAAACCAGAGAGGACCTGTTTAGGAGACCTCCCCGAACTACGAGGGACCATCGTCACTTGTTACTCTTCATCCGAAGTGCCCAGGAAGTCACACCTATATGCCTGCTATCCGGAGAAGGGCTCATTGTGAGTCCAGAAGAGAAGTGCTTGGACAACTTCAGTCGAAGAAGTCCAGTTGTGTCACCCAGGGTCCGGAAGAGTGTGTGTGACCACTGGAAGCCAGATTGCTGTCTATCACCCAGAAGAGAGGGTATCCTGGCATAGTGCTGCTTGACACCCAGAGCTGCAAAAGTTCTACCTGATCAAAGAATTCTTCATGGGACATCCCTGACATGACATCTGACCATGTTTTCCCACTGAAGAAGATTCCAGTTCACTGTGTGCAGAAGTAGATCCGCTGGTGGGTTTTCAGCCACCAAAATCAGAATACGATGTCACTAGTGTCCAGCTTTGGTGAGGGTCAGTAGTCCAGTCCAGTGGGCGAGTCCAGGTAGCCAGAAGACAGTGGTCGAGTCCAGGTAGCCAGAAGCCAATCAGATGTCTGTGCTGCGACTGTAGCACTGAATAGCCAAAAGTCAATAAACAGCAAAATCCTGAAACCTGACACCTACTTCCGCCACTGCACCCGTCGCCACTGAAAGGCATCCAATTTCCCGTGGGGTCTTATCTTCTTCAGCCAGGCCTTTTCGGAGTCCACAGCAAGTTTCACCTTCCTAGGACATACACGAACAAAGTAATCCCCATCCAAAGGAGGCCACCGCGAAGACTGAAACTGTTGTCTTTTCAAAAGTACTTGATTCCTCTTTTTCTCTTGGCCATGGCATCCCAGCGACTCCTTCTTTCAAAGGGGGTCTATCCTTGAGGGGTCCCATCGAGTGAAGCCAAGAAACCCTGCCACTTCGCCTGCCAAGGCACCAAAGGTACTTTAATGAGGAAGGGCATCTTCTAGCCTCAGGAGTCGTCCAGAGGTCCCAGAGTCATCTTGGATCCTGTTCTCCTGTGACATCAAGAAAGCAGAGCATTATTGAACATTTTTAGACTAGGCTGTAAAAGACAAAATCAGGTACTCCCTAATTTTTCCATTCCAGGCTGCCCAGGTGGGGGTGATCCTCCCACAGTATTACTATTTGAATCTCATGAAAGTGTACTGCCTATGTTCTACATCTAACCTGCCTTTCTTCCTTCAGCAGTTGGTGCATTTGTACTGAATTTAAGCCTAGTGTGGTACCACATAGAGAGTGTATACATTTGCCATTATTTGAATAGAACTGTCTGTGTACAAAGTGTTATTTTTTATATAAAGAAGCTTTGTTATCACTTAAGTGTGTGATATGATATGATAATTTATTCATATAGCGCCTATACACAATGTGTTTCAGAGCACTTCAAAGTGGACATTCTTTTGTGGGGGCTTGGGAACTCACTGTACCTAAGAACCAGCCTGCATCACCTCCCGAGTGCTTAAGCTTTGGTTGCTCATACAAGCTACCATATAGAGAACCTTGGCTGGGGTGCTCTGTGCCTTTGACCAAACCATATAAAGGGCAGAAGTACAGATGCCCCCCTCCAGTCTTTACAACCGATGTGTGGTCTTCCCATTGTAAAATGGCATCCACTTTCCTAGGATTCATTGCAACACCTTCTGGTGATAAAATGTATCCTAGATATGTGACAGATAAAGCATGGAATACAGTTTTGCCAAGTTTCGCTTTGGGATTGTGATTTCTTTAGATGGCTTAGAACTTCCATTACATGAGCGTGATGTTCAGCCAAAGATTGTGAGAATACAAGAATATCGAAGTACACGATCGATGAGGTGTACATAAGATCGCGGAATATCCGGTCCATGTTGAAAAATGCTTGGACATTTGCAAGCCCAAAGGTCGTTACTCAGTATTCATAGAGTCCATAGGGCGTTCTTAACACTAGTTTCCATTCATCCCCGGGCTTAATGTGGATAAGGTGGTACGCGTGAATTCAGTTTAGGAAAAATCCTTGCTTCTCTAACAGCCTTGCTACTCTACCAGCTTATAAATGTTAATCGTTGTTTTGTCTTGTTGCGCCCGCAAGCACTAGGGTCCATGGCTGCGCATAATAAATTCTGTAAAGTAAAGTAAAGCCTCCAATGTGTCTTTGATCATGAGTAAAGGATTGTGATGAATCTGATAGTCATCACTGTTTTCCCGGCAGTGACCTCCTCCCATTTGAGTAGGGGACAGCAGCAACTACCTGATCCTGATCGGCTTTATGAGGGAGGATCACATGTGGGGACCGGGGGAGACAACCTCTGCAGGGATATCCTGACTTCATTGGGTGAGACGCGGTGAGCCCTTTTCCCCCTTCTGGATGAATCCCCCATTTGCTACAATCTAATGGGACATTGTGGTTCCTTCCCTCTTCCTCCCATAGAGAGTAGTGGAAAGCTTTGGTCACATCCCAAAAGCCAACTCACAACTAACTGGCTTTGCAAAATTAAAGACACTTTTCCCAGTTCCACATACTCTTCTTCGAAACCTAGTTTTCCTTTAAAACCTACTATTCCCACAATCCTCACACCACTGGAACGAGAAAGAGGCGAGAGTAATGATGATCACTTGCCATGGTCAGCAGTGTAGTCCTTGCCCAAATCCTATTGGCCAGAGCCAATGTAAAAAAGAGGAAAGACTCAGGAAGTGTGAGAGAGTTCCTCCCTTGAGGACCTCGCGCAGAAATGTTGTGCTGGAGAAGGACCGGCTGTATACTGCTATGCCAAAAGAAGCAAGGGGGAACCATTACCTCCCAACTACCTGTGGGGAGCTAGAAAGCACTACAGGTGTCAAGGAGGCCAGTCTACCACCTCCAGGAAGAAGGGTAAACCCTTGGCAGCAGCAGAGTGCCACAGCCCACTAGAGGCTGCAGTCTCCCTCACTGAGGGGGAACACCAGAAAGTCTGTTTCTTTGCCCAAGTGGGGTGAAGCCCATTTAAGTTTATGGGAAGAAGTCTGAAGGGCTTTGCTGGCATGTGAGGACTGGCCCTCTCAAGAGCTGCTACTGTTTGGGAGAAGTTGTACCTCTGTGCAAGGCGTGTGGTCCCTGGAAACATGAAATGGTGTGGCAGAGCCAAGGGGCTTGCCAGCAAGAAGCCAGAGGAAAGTTGCGTGAGCAGGACATGCCGCAGACACTCTAGGAACCGAGGAAGGATTCCTGGGTGTTCGACAACCGCAGAAAGCAACGTTTCACCTACCAAGACCTGAAGGAAGGAAAGAAGGCAGGCACAATGTGAAAGCAGTTCAGAGGGGAAAGCAGGCGGCAAAGCTTTGCCACGTAAACGTGCAAACGGGACCAAAGACGCCACACAGCCGGTGAGTCAACCCAAGCAAAGTGGGGACCCTGGTGCGTTTTTATGCAACCACGCCAAACACAATTCGTTAACTCTAAAGCCACAGAAATTGAGACATTAAGGAGAGAGTTTGCAAACCAAGAAGGCATATTGAACATATGAACCCCAGCCATATATGCGTGTATGGAATGAGCATAAGGGGGAAACCCAGAGCGAACGTTGAAACAACCAAAAATACAAAACCAAAGAAGATATAAACAATTGTGGAAGTAAAAGAGGAACTGTTACCTATGAATATAAGAAGTCCTGGCAGGGGAGTATACCAGACAGTTGCAAACCTACAGGGAGTCCCAAGAAAGGACACAGTTTGTTGAACAAAAGAAGCAACTTTTGAAAGAAGGAACTACAAGGCAAAGGAGCTTTGTAACTAACAAGATTGTTGTGGGCCAAGAAAGACACGAATAACTGTTATTTCAAGAAATGTTTGGAAGTGTTGAAGAATCCAGGGGAAGGGAATCACCCTCTGGAACCAAGTTTCTTTTACCTTGGAGAACCTTTATGCTGGAGCTGTTCTATTTTTCCTTCATTAACTCGTTTTGCAATCACCAGGTTAAAGACATTTCTTGTTTCACCTAATAATTTGGTTTGTAGTGTGAGGGTCAGTATAGAACAGTTTTGATTTTGACATCCTGGCGCAGACAGATCCTTAGTTTATGGTTTTAGATATGTTAAGAGCAGGATCAGAAAGGCCTTTTCCCAACCTCTTTTGTGTTAATAAAAGTCTTTAACCAAAAACATGGCAAATTTGTGTCAGACTTTCATTTCTGACTCCTCACAGGATACAGTGGGCCTCATCACGACCTCGGCGGTAATGCTGGCGGTATTAGCGCGGGGGCTATTAACGTGACTGCCATAGCCCCCGGCGCTAATAGCGCGGGATCGCGAGTTGGGCGGACTTGGAAGTCCCCATTCCCCATTGAGCCCATTCGGGAATGCCCCATTCCCCATTGGGCTCAATGGGCAAATTTCGCGCTCATACCGCCGGTGGATTTCCTGCCGGCGGTATGAGCGTGAATTCTCGGCGGATTTCACACCAGCTCAGAGCTGGGTTGAAATCCGCCGAGGCCCAGATTCGGCGGACCCTTAAATCCGGCGGTAATAGCGCTACCGCCGGATTTAAGGGTTACCGCCGAGGTCATGATGAGGCCCTTTGTCTTTTTGAGGGATTTGATTAAGTTCCGGAAAGTCCAAGCCTGTACGTAGCTCTGAGGTCTCTTTTGGGCACGAAAAACAAAGCACCTCCTGGAGCCTTAGATGGATGTATCAAGCCATTTTGCAGGTTCTTGTCCGGGTATTCGCGTAGGTCCTTTTTTCTGCTTCTGATGATCCAAACATCCTTTCTGGATGGAATCGTGATACCTGGAAGTAGATCAATTGTGCAGTCCTCTTTTCTATGAGACAGCAGTTGTATTTCCTGGTCCTCACCAACTACTTCCTTGTATATCACATATTCTGAGGGTAGGGCATTAACGTTATTCAAGGCCCTGGGGGCCGAAGATGATTTTATGTGTTCTTGTTCCTAGAAACAATGTTGGACACAGATTTCGGAAGCAAAGGAAACTGTGCCTGCTCTCCAGTTCACATACGGGTTGTGTTTTCTCAACCACAGTATTCCCAATATAAGGGTATAATGTACTGTTTTGATTAAATCAAATGACAGCTGTTCCTGACGGTTTCTGATTCTGTGGAGAATTTATTTGCTTTGTAGGGAATCGGCTCGGAACTTAATGGAACACCATCCACTTTTTCCACTGGCAGTCATTCCTTCTTTTCCTTCGAGGTTATGTCATGCTCCCTTGCCCATTAAATGTCCCTGAATATCCATGCTGCCCCACAATCGAGTAAGCCGGGATGGGCTAGAGTAGTGTCTGCATAAATCGTCGGGAATACCTGAAGTGCTATCAAAGTGTTGTCAGTAGGGGATGAAGTCATATCTGAAAGTCTTGTGTGATCCTTTGTAAACTCCCGTCCCTTATCCTTCCTGTAAGGACAGGAGAGAGCATTTCCCTAATGCCGTGCTGGGGCAACTGGACAGTCCTTAACCAAGTGCCCATTCACTCTGCAACACTTGCATAGACCGAGTGATCTTCTCTGTCTTTCTGCATCCTACAATGAATCTGTTGTGGTTCCTAGTGATATAGGTTCAGGTATGGATAGAGAAGGAGGAAGAGGACTCTAGTACTGAATGAGAACCCCAATGTTTTCTACGTTCTACTTTCGAGTCATGAAGGCGATATTCAAGTTGCAGCACCAACGTAACCAAATTGGCAAAGGCCCTAGAACGGGATACATGGGCTAACTCGTCCTTTAGTTTTTCTGTTAACCCCCTTCTGAACAAGGTTGTTCTAGTTTACTCTGGCCATCCGGTCTCATCTGCTAGTTGTTTAAACTGGGTTACGTACGTCATGATATCCAAGGTACCTTGTACAAAATCCAAGAGGTTTTCTTGGGCTGTAAAACTGTTTCGGGGCTTTCGAACATCCCTTTCATTAGTCCCACAAAGGCATCATAACTGTCCAAGGAGGCCTGGTTTCTGGATGTCACCAATGGCATTATCCAAGCTAACGTGCTGCCGGTTATATTAGTTACCATATAACCAACTTTGGTGCGGTCGGACAGGAACCGATGACGGCAAAATCTATACTGGAATGTACAATGATCCTGGAACTCTTTTAGTTTCCCAGGAGAACCATCAAATCTTTGGGATCCAACACCTCCAGATGGCGTTTCCATGGGTACCCCCTCTGTCAACACTAAGGCTTGTTTGAGGGTCTGATTCTCGAGATGGAGAGCTTGAACTTCTGCCACCAAGCATTGAACGACATTGATAAGGTCTTGCATCAGGGCCATGCCTATTGTGTCAATTTGGCATCACAAGCTGTCAAACTCTTGTGACACAATGGCCCTCATTGCGACCCTGGTGCTAATGGGTTAATGGCGCCGTAAAAGGCTGCGGCGCCGTTAACCCATTAGCGCCTTACTACGAGGTCCCTTTGCGGGACCCGACCTGAACGGCTGGTCTAGACCAGCCGTTAAAGTAGGGACTCACAAAGCGACCTTGGTGCTAAGTACGGTACTGCAATTTGCGGTACCATACTTAGCGCCTTCCCCAGTCCCATTGAGCCCTATGGGGCAAAAATGGGAATGGGGAAGGGCCAATGTTCAATGGGGAATTACCGCCCTGCCAACCTTGGAATGGGATGTTAATTCCCCATTGAACATTGGCGGACTCGTTACGATACCGGCACCAACCAATAATAGCGCCATGGTTTAGCGCCAGTATCGTAATGAGGGCCAATACGTCTTACCTCAGTTCTCCGCTTGGTTCGAGGCTTGAAGAGGTAAGGTTTGTTTCTGGAAGAAGCTAGTCTGCTGCCCCAATCTAGAAGTGCCAGGGCGTAAGCAGCGATGCGTCCTCCCTCCACAGATGTAAACGCAGGGGGAAAAAACCTCTTGGAAAGAAAACCCCTGCCGAGGTGTCCAATAAGACTTGCAGTAGGGTCCAGGGTTTAAGGCTGCGTATCGAAGAGGAATCGGATCCAATTACAGGAAACTGATGAGACCTGAATCTGAAAGGCATAAGCAGGAAAGGATAGTGGAAGGCAACAGCAATCTAGAGACTGTGGGGTAGATGGGAACTAGACAAAAAGGAACGGGAACCAACTGGAGACAGATGGTGAGGAAGGCAACAGAAACGGATCAAGCAAAAGGCAACTGGATTTTCAAGCACAAGGAATGGACCAGCACCGTAGCAATGATTCAAGTAAGTTGCAATGCAAAGGATCCCATTCCCTGCGGTAGATACCCCAGGTCTGAGCTGAAAACGTCACCACGCACATGTCTGAATCGGGAAGCAACAACGAGTCTGGCACCTTCCAAAGATGGTGTGCAGGACCAGAGGGCGTGCCTGAACCGAAGCACACTACTATTCATGACATTAACTGCCAAATCGAGAGCACCTGAGTTGGCAAAAGGATTCAACCTCCCCTTAGGCTGGGACTTCTTTTGAACTTTAATTCCTGCATGTGTCTGCGTGGGATTGGCCTGGATCCCCATCTTCGCTCAACAAGGGTACAAAATGGTGTTGGCTATTTGTAGTCAGTTGGTCTTTTATTGCCAGCCTGCCAACATGGCACCTCCGATGTTTGCCTGTGCAAGGCACCGTGGTACGCATGTTCAGGTGCTTTGCAAGCTTACCTCTGCCCATACCGGCAAGCTCTTTGATTCAGCTCACCATTGATAGTCCTACAACATCTAGCACATGGCCTTCTCATTCTGATTGACCCAGTTCTTAGTGGCTCGCTGTGTGCATGGGGCACTTCAATGGTGGGGTTGGTTCATGCCTGCACACATGGTAAAAAGTTGCTGGTGTTCCTCTTCCATGCTTTCGCTGGGACCCAGGCTCTGTAAGGAGGACCACTCAAATGGTTAGGCGTGTTTTGGGAGCGGCACATCTCTCATCTACCTCTACCAGGGCAAGAACCACATTGCAGGTGGCAGTCCATGGGTGCCGGAGGTGCCCTCTCTTGGGCTCCTCCAAGATTTGGTCTCAGTAGCCTTTCCTGAGCCTTTTTTTTTAAAGGCTCTTTGTTTTTGTGTCCCTTTTTGCCATTAGTCATCAAATGTCTTTAAAAACTGCCTTTAACTACATAATGTGCTCAGTTTATGCGTTTGTCGATGTCTGAACCCCCTCTTTTGTTTTTGAAGTGCTTGGTTTTTCTACCATGTGGGTAAATGCCAGGTAGGTACGTTCTAAACACTAGAAGCCTTCAAGCCGGATTTTCAGTAATTGGTGTGAGAACCACCACAGAAGTAACTAAACCTTATTAACAGTAAAGTCATTTTGTATTTAAACACTAATGAAGTAGGGTGACCGAGGCATAGGAGGCGATTAATCATTTTTATTAGGAACCTTGCAGCAGCAGGTGTACTGCTGCTTCTCCAGTGGCTGCTGGATCCGGATGAGCCGACATGTAGAACTCTGCGTCTCATCCCAATCCAAGGCCAGAACACATGTATGGTGCACTACAACAACTCCTACCCCTCTCCCATATGCAGACAAGGTGTGGACCACTAGAGGTTGAGAGAGAAGCTCGGGGAGGTGGGATCCGTGTGGATAGGAAAGGGTGGGACGGTGGCAGGGTTGCATGGGGAATCAATGTACGCATTCGACTTTACAATTTGATTTGACCCTTAATCTGGGGGCATGGCCCATCCATAATCCGCACCTTTGCATGTTCCAATCACTCCAACTGGTGCTCGCTTGAGTCCTTGTACTCGTTCTCTGTTCAGATAGTGCTGGAAGTATCAGTCTTCCTCTCATTCATCCGCCCTTCAACAGGGTGAGCATTTTCTACGCTTCTAAATGGCCATTGATCGCTGTTGTTGAGCACCACATATGTTCTTCCTTTGACAACTTGGGTTGGTGCTCCAAATGTGGGCATGCCCTTGGGTACGCGTTGTGGTTCTTTCAGCCCCCTGGTGAGATTGCCGGCATCCTGACTGCCAACCTGGCCTAGTGGTAGGTCTTGAAATTCTGCTGGTTCTGTTTTATTCAGTTCAGATTCTTCCCAAGGCCAGTTCCTGTCTTCTTGACCTTGTGAACCCAGGGTGGATTGAATCGGTATGTTGTTTGTCGCCCCTCATTAACTTGAAACGGTCAATCCCAGTATGGAATGAAGAGTTAGCCTGTACACACACTGGGCTTCCTCGAGATCTTCCTTCTAATCGCTTCTTTGAGATCTTCCTTCTAATCCAGAGAGTTTACAGAGCCAATTAGATGCTTCCCTTGATAAAAACGAATTATTCGCTCCACATCCCCTTGGCTTCATGAAGGTACAGGACTGCTCTTTTCTGTTGCACATTATGTTGTGCAAGAAAAGCATGCATCTCATGGGTGGCAAATTGCACCCTATTACGGGTGCTGATTTTGCTGGGAACACCTTCACTGTGTATTTCTGTGATGAACCTGATGACAAGAGATTGGTATCACGCGAGGGCAGGTGGGCCGTGGGCGTCACCTAATTTACACACATTATTTATGGTGGGGACCACCGAAAAAAGGCCAACCACAGGGGTATACACTCAAAGATTCAGAATTCTCGACAATTTCCAAAAATACATATTTATTGTGTTCACTAATCACAAATTCATATAGACACAATTTCAGAAAAAATCAAACAAATAGAAAGTGCGTAGGTGCTAAAGTGCCAATATTCATTACAAAGAACAATCTTACACACTTGTTTCTTATCAAGCCGCACACAAAATCAAACATGCTCAACATCGCTACATCAAAATTCATACCAAAGGCTAAAAGGCATTAACAACAAACTCCAAAAATGTGAAAAAACAGTAATGTACAAATATAACCCACATGAGTGGCATTATGTGGAAAAACAATTAAATCCACATTTTGGGATCCAAACATGCAGTCCATGAATTAGTCCCTCATGTCAAGAGTCAGTGTTACACATTCCAAGAATTGGACCTTATGGTCCCGGACCCGGCTCTGTGGCTCCATTCGGAGCGGTAATTCCAAGATGGCGGATAGCATTTCTAACAGTTCCAAATGCAGAGTTCCAGTCTTTTCACGTTTGCCAGAAGCACGGCGTGAGGCTCACGTGACTCCTTATACTTCACGAAGTTTGTCAGTTCTTCGCGTCGCTACTGTTCTAGCTGATGCTCCGTGAGTTCACTCCTAGATATTATTGCTCCACTCTCCCCTTGGTTCTACCTACCCTATCTCTAACTTACACTAACTCTGTCTATAATCTATTTCGCAGAATCTTTCCTCAGCTTCTGAAGTTTACCCGACCCATCGTCGTGCTACCCATATCTCCTAACAAGACACAGTTTCTTGGTCTTTGTGCTACTGTCCCCGGGTAAAATTCAGTTTACATCAGATCACATTCAAAGCATTCCTCCGGGTTTCGTAGACTCCCGCTCCTAGTGCTTCACTTACCTTTCTATCTTTGACAGGATTCTCGCTCCAACACCCTCAGTAGCTCCCGCCTCTTCGGCTTCTCTCGAGGTATACGAGATTCGACAGGTTCAGAGGTTAGGGGAAGATCTTACTGTTCCTTACCTTCTTATCGCCATATTCACAACCCTTCTCTGTTGTCATTCTCTCCAGAAGAAGCCTTCCGGAGTTTGAACCTCCATTACATCGGTGACGCTGTCTTCAAGCCGCATCCAAGTCCCTGGGATACACTTCCAACCAGGGTTTTCTACCCCAGAGGGTTTCCCTGACGGACGCGTAGTTCCTCTCGGGGTATTGTTTCCGAGCAGAGAGTGGCGCGTTGGTCGGGGTGGTCCTTGCAATCAGCATTGGCTTTCCATGGAATATTGCAGTCTGCTAAGGTGAGATTACCATTAGATTCAAACTGTTATTGTGATAACTTAGTCGCACAGCAGTAGTGTTAACAGTTAGCGACGCCCAAACGAAATAGGGGTGGCAGATTGCAGTTTCATTGGAACAGCAAATGCAACAGCTTATTGCAGCTATGCAAACCATGTCCTTAGAGATGCAATCTCTCAAACATGATAACGCACAATTGCGACAGCAGGTCACTCGTGCCTTTTCGGACTCACCACCATTGAGTTTAAACAGCGGCAAATTTGACGGTGACCCTCACAAACTAAAAGAGTTTCTTGATAGTTGCACAGTGCAATTTACCTTTAAACCCTGATTCTTTCCCACCGACAAAGACAAGGTCGGCTTTGTGATTTCTCACCTGGCTGGGCCTGCTTTGGCTTGGGCAACACAAACGATGTGATTTTGGACCCGTATTCAGCCTTTACCAACAGTCTGAAATCAATGTTTAGTAGACAAGAGATTACAGTATCCACACAGGAAAGATTGCTAGACCTAAAACAGGGTGTTAAAGATCTTTTGACTTATATCACGCTCTTCAAGCAGCTTTCCTCTGAGTTAGGGTGGCCTGATGACGGGTTGCTCACATTATTTAGGCGGGGGCTGTCGGACGATCTAAAAGATGAGGTAGAAAAAGTTCCCCGTCCAGTCAATTTAGCTGATATGATCACTCTTGTCATGCAAATCGATTACCATTTACATGAACGATCACATGAAAAGAAAAGAATTTGAGGTATACGATCCCAACTCGAGTCCCATTCCGTCACTAGTAAGCCTGTAGCTACTGATGAACCTATGCAAATCGGGAAAGTAAGAGGACCATTGTCTGCTGCTGAGAGAGAGAGAAGAAAGACCTAGGATCTGTGCATGTATTGCAGATCCTCGTCTCATGTGTTAAGAGATTGTATTTTAGTCCCTCCCCGACGTACTCAGGCTAAAGGTTTGGGAAACTACAAAGCCCTACCGCAACGGGAACAACGGTAGGGTCTCGTGAATCTGATTCCCCAAAGCGAGTAAATTTAAATCTGGACACTACAACTACCACTCAGAATATGGTCGTTATTGCTGTTACTATTGTCTTGCCCAAACAGGTCTTACAGAGTATACCGGCACTAATAGACTGTGGGGCGGCAGGAAATTTCGTGGATGACCAGTGGGCAAATAAACACGGGATATAGTGTATACCCAAAACTACGATCACTCCTCTCCAAGGGGTCGATGGTCATCAGTTAAGCTCTGGTCCGATCCGTGAACAGACAGAACCAGTAATTTGCCAGATTGCCACATACAAGGAATCCATAGTCTTTGATTTAATCAAAGCGGGCCATTTTCCCCTCATCCTGAGTCTGCCGTGGTTGAGGAAACATAACCCTTTTATTAACTGGTCTGCTGGTACTCTTTGTCTTGGCTCTGAATTTTGTGTTAACCATTGCTTGTCTCAAGAGTCAGTGGGTATACACATCCCAACCGAAAACTCAGGATCTCCTTCAGTTTCAACTATTAATCACTTGGAGGTTATCCCAGAATGCTATCAAAAATACCAGTCTGTGTTTTCCAATCCCGAGTTCCCTACCCTACCAACTCACAGGAGAGATGACTGTCATATAGAACTACTTCCTGATAAGCCCATTCCTTTTGGGAGAATGTATGTGCTTTCGCAGAGAGAAAAGGAAGTCCTTAGAGAATACCTTCAAGCCAATTTACAGAACGGACTCATTACCGAATCGGTTTCTCCGGCTGGAGCCTCACTCTTCTTCATTCCAAAAAAAGATACAAATGAACTGCGACCATGTATTGACTATCGAGGTATCAATAAGATTACGGTGGCAGATAAGTATCCTATGCCATTAATCCCGGACATCCTTGAAGCGGTTCGAGGAGCTTCATTCTACACAAAGTTAGACCTCCGTGGGGCTTACCATCTCATCCGTATTGCCCCCGGAGACGAATGGAAAACAGCGTTCAGAACATCATTCGGCCACTCAGAATACCATGTAATGCCCTTTGGTTTAGTTAACGCTCCTGCGGTGTTCCAACGCTTTATGGACCATCTCTTCTCAGACATTCTATTCCATTTTGTTATCATCTATTTAGATGACATCTTAATATACTCCTCCTCCCAAGAGGAGCATATTAAACATGTAAACACCATACTTGAACGCTTGCAGAATAATCAGCTTTATTGTAAATCTTCCAAATGTGAATTCCATCAAAGGCAGGTGACCTATCTTGGTTTTGTGATGTCATCACTGGGTATTTCCATGGCTCCAAAAAAGGTCTCCACTGTAATCGAATGGCCAATACCAACAAACGTTAAGGAGATACGTTTTTTAGGTTTCGCCAATTTCTATAGGAAATTTATTCTTTGTTTTTCGGAAATAATTCTACCTCTTACTCGACTCCTCAAGAAAGGGAGCCTGTATCTTTGAAACAAATCCACCAATCATGCATTTCAGACTCTCAAAACCATGTTCACTTCTGCTTCCATTTTGGTACCTCCAGACCAGACTAAACAATTCTTTGTAGAAACTGATGCCTCTCATCATGCATTGGGCGTGGTTCTACTACAACGCACAGATCAGGGAGATGAACGACCTGTCGCTCATCTTTCTAAGACCTTCAATGCCTCTGAGCAGAACTATTCGGTACTCGAGAAGGAATTATTGGCAATGAAGAGGGCCTTTGAAGAGTGGAGACACTTGTTGTTAGGCTCTTCCTTTCCTGTAGAAGTACAAACGGACCATCAAAATCTAAAGGTCCTACAGAATGCTCACACGACTAATAGTCGACAAGCACGCTGGGCATAGTTCTTTCTCCCGTATCGAATAGAATTCACCTTCCTTCCTGGAAAACAAAATCTAAGGGCTGATGCTCTCTCTCGTAAAGACTCCCCCATCTCTCAATTCAGCCCGGAACCCTTATTTCCCAAAGCCAAATTCATCGCAGTCATTACCGATTTTCTACAAGAATTAAAGACCGCATCCACAACTAATCAGGCATTCTGCAGGGAGATTGCTTCCACTCATCCTCTCGTCCAGAATAATTCTTACTACTTTTACAAATCCCAGGTCTTGGTGCCCATCTTGGAAGTACAACAAGAAGTATTAAGGATGTGCCACGACTCTCGAGCCGCTGGTCATCGAGGGGTTCAAGGCACATTAGATTTGGTACAACGACACTTTTGGTGGCCCAAGGTTCGCAAAGATGTGCAGGATTATGTCATGACATGCAGCGTTTGCTCCCACTCCAAGAATCCTAGGACTCCACCTCTGGTATTAATCACCCGGATGCCGATTCCAGATAAGCCTTGGCAGGTGATCTCTGCTGACTTTATCGTAGAACTTCCTCCTTCACATAATAAGACCACTATAATGGTCACCATAGATTACTTGACTAAGCTAGCCCATTTCACTCCCTTGAACAAACTGCCAGGTGCTGAAGGAATAGCTAAGATCTTTATCCCCGAAATCTTTTCCAGACACGGTTTACCAGACACTGTGGTTTTAGATCGAGGCCCTCAATACACATCACGATTCTGGGAAAGAGTATGCCATGTCCTGGGGATCAGGAGGCCGCTCAGTTCTGGATATCATCAGCAGACTAACGGACAGACCGAGCGCCTTAATCAAACCCTGGAAAGTTATCTTCAGTGTTTTATATCAGCTGCCCAGGATAATTTGATGGAATTGCTACCATTCGCTGAATTTGCTTATAATAATGCTTGACATTCGTCACTTCACACTAGTACTTTCTACTGTTCTTACGGATTTCACCCATCATTTGTACCTTCTGTTGTCAGTTCCCCTTCATGCTGCCCAGGAGTAGATGGCCTCATATCTGAGATCCAGGAAGGTCATAGACTCGCTAAGAAATCCTTACAAACTGCTCAAGACAGAGCCAAGATGATGGCCGATAGACATCGCCGAGACGTCCCACAGTTGAAACCTGAAGATTCTGTTTGGTTGTCCTCTCGCTTTCTTCCCCGTCATCTGGTTCCCTCTAAATTGTCCCCAAGGTATTTTGGCCCTTTCAATATTCGGTCTTTGGTGGATTCAGCTGCTGTCAAACTCGAGCTGCCTCCATCCTGGTCTAGGATACATCCTGTATTCCATCTGTCTCAGATCAAGATTGCAGTTCAAGACCGGTTTCATCGGTCAGATAATACTCCTCCACCCCCAATTCCGACAGATACTGGACCAGAATATGAAGTCGCCAGCATCTGTGATTCCCGGTATCACAAAGGGAGATTACATTTTCTGGTGGACTGGAAGGGCTATTCTCCAGCCGAACGGACTTGGGAACCAGCGTCAGGGGTTCACGCACCCCGACTGGTTCGACGATTTTTTAGATTACATCCTGGGAAGCCGGGGTCCCCTCCCAGGAGAAGGGGGTATACTGTTACAAATTCCAAGAATTGGACCTTATGGTCCTGGACCCGGCTCTGTGGCTCCATTTGGAGCGGTAATTCCAAGATGGCGGATAGCATTTCTAACAGTTCCAAATGCAGAGTTCCAGTCTTTTCACGTTCGCCAGAAGCACGGCGTGAGGCTCACGTGACTCCTTATACCTCACGAAGTTGGTCAGTTCTGTTCTAGCTGATGCTCCGTGAGTTCGCTCCTAGATATTATTGCTCCACTCTCCCCTTGGTTCTACCTACCCTATCTCTAACTTACACTAACTCTGTCTATAATCTATTTCGCAGAATCTTTCCTCAGCTTCCGAAGTTTACCGACCCATCGTCGTGCTACCCATATCTCGTTACAAGACATAGTTTCTTGGTCTTTGTGCTACTGTCCCCCGGGTAAAATTCAGTTTACATCAGATCATATTCAAAGCATTCCTCCGGGTCTCGTAGACTCCCGCTCCTAGTGCTTCACTTACCTTTCTATCTTTGACAGGATTCTCGCTCCAACACCCTCAGTAGCTCCCGCCTCTTCGGCTTCTCTCCAGGTATTCGAGATTCGACAGGTTCAGACGTTAGGGGAAGATCTTACTGTTCCTTACCTTCTTATCGCCATATTCACTTCCTTCCTCCTTCTTACCCTTCTCTGTTGTCATTCTCTCCAGAAGAAGCCTTCCTGAGTTTGAACCTCCATTACATCGGTGACGCTGTCTTCAAGCCGCATCCAAGTCCCTGGGATACACTTCCAACCAGGGTTTTCTACCCCAGAGGGTTTCCCTGACGGATGCATACTTCCTCTCGGGGTATTGTTTCTGAGCAGAGAGTGGCGCGTTGGTCGGGGTGGTCCTTGCAATCAGCATTGGCTTTCCATGGAATATTGCATTCTGCTAAGATGAGATTACCATTTGATTCAAACTGTTATTGTGATAACTTAGTCACACAGCAGTAGTGTTAACAGTCAGGGAATATGGTCTACTAGCGGAGGACTTAGGATTCTGACTCAATAAGGACAGTACGCTCTCAGAGTCAAAATGCCAGCCTTCCCATGCTAGTTTCGACTTTCCATTCATCTAATCCTAATATCCTGTGAAATGGAAGTGGTCAAAACACAGACATCCTCTTGGACAGTATTTTGGCAGTCAAAGCAGCAAAGTTCGCCCAATAAATCTGTCAGATAAAGAAAACGCTGCAGCAGCTGATTAAACGTTTTTGGAATGGTAACTACCTTTGCTGCATTGACTGCAAAAATACTGTCCAAGAGGATATCTGTGTTTTGACCACTTCCATTTCACAGACTGTGGACTTTCATTGAAGATATGAGCCTGTTCATTTTTAAGGAACCCTGCCAAAAAGTAAGTTCATCTCCTCACTTGTGCCAGGAAGGTAGCAACCCAATTCACAAAGGGCATCTGAATGAGCACATCTAGGATGCACTTATTCAGTTGCTCTTTTTACCCCCTTTGCACATTTGTGCAAATAATGATTTGTTTCTGGGCATACTGAATTCACAAATGAAATGCTCTTCAGCATGCCCAGAAACGAGTCACAACTCATGATGGGGTCATTTCTGACCAAATGGGATGTAAATGCTTTTTCCCCCCCTATCATTTCACTGAGACGGGGCCTTAACAGCCCGTCTCTGTGAAATGTGCTCCCTGCAACTACGTGGGTGCTGGGAGCCTGTGGGTCGGAGAGCGCATCATTGCGCTACAGTTCAGCCCTCCAGAAATGCTCAGGACGCCTTATTCAGTCCAGCCCCTCCAGAAATGCTCAGGTCACCTTTGTGAATAAAGCGACCTGAGCATTTCTGAAAGCAGGTCAAATAAACAAGCACATTCTCTGCACTCCTTTGATTTGCGCTGCTTTTTGAGAATCTGGCCCTTTGTATACTTGGAAAATACTTTGTGTTCTTTTTCTGTATGGGGATTGTGGCCATCACTCCATATAGTGTACGTTTGTCCTCTTGAATACATGAAACCAGTGTGTAAGGACTTTCAGGTTTGGAGTCTAATGGAAACTATCCTGTCCACAGTGTAAAAGTTATAGCTTTATAGATCTGCAGCAAGAGTTGTACTGGGCATTATGGGCCCTGAAGACCGAGTAAATGAGGTATGAGTGCCCATAACGACGGTACGGCCCAAGAGTGAGGTCAATAAAGCTATTAGAACCCAGGGGCAAACACACAAATGTTTATGTAAAAATATGTATTTTTAAAATATTACGTTTTTTTGGGGGGAGCTTAAATATTCCATGTGGAATATTTAACTTTAGAAAAAACATTAAAAACAACTTGACAAAAAGTGAGGGATAGAAGAGAAATGATAGTTGAGGGGATGAGTGAGTGCACAGTGAGGAGAGGGAGGGGGCACAGGGAAGGTAATTGAGGGAGCACAGCCTGAGGTGTGTGCTCAGACTCACGGAATGGGGGGTGAGGGACAAGTAAAGGGATCCCTCTCTGACTTCACTGCGACCCCTAGCCGTCATGCATTTTAACAAAAACAAAAAAAGCATGGTCTTTGTAGGCAAATGTTATTTTAAAGAAGGCCATTAGAGGGGGGTGAAGAACTGTTAGTGCTTGACTTTCCGAGCTACAAAAAAGCAAAGGCCAAATGTGCGGACTATAATGAAACTGCGAGCTATGCCGTTTCTTAAAGCCCACAAATTGACCAATAGGAAAGGGGTATTCACCGGCCCAGGGTTCTAATACCCATTACAGAAAATGACCTCCAACCCAGGACGACCAAGTGACCCTCTCATGTAATGGGTACTGTTCCTATGTGGACTTTACAAAATGAATCCCTTTTGCAACTCCAATTGCACCTGGACTCTTGTGCAACAGGAGTTGTGAAATGGAATAATGTGCCTTTCTCCCAGTCCACTTCCCTGTCCCTCTCCTGCCTGTACAGGGGACAACCTGTAACCGCCATGTAGGGATTTGATATTATCCTGCATCCTAATGGAACCTTGGGTCAGTGTCGTGATTGACAATGGAGTGTTGAGGGTTAGAATGTTTATGTGTGACTGGGGTTCTATGTGAGTCAGTTGGGAGATGTGAGCCTACCTGGGAGGATGCAGGTGTATGTTGCCCTGAACCCAGATGTACCTGACATTATATGACCATCATAATGTACTGGAACTAAATAAAGAAGTTACTGGAACTTCACCTGAGGTCATGGTCATCTGTGGGGAACAAGGAGTTCTACACGCCACCCATGCCTTCCTCTCATCCCCCCATACACCTAATGCAAAGGACCTCCAAGGGACCCCCCACCACTCCTCTCTGTTCCCACCACCCTCTCCACTGCTATTCCTCCGGTCCGCCTCCCTGTCACATATATCCGCACTCACCCCACCTTCTCCGCCGGCCAGAGCCGTCCTGTCCCCTTTCCTGGTCCATGCATTGCGGAAAGGGCTTTTCACACTGGATTATGGGCAACATCCTTTTTCCTGGAAAGCATGGTGTGCACCATGGAGCTAGCCTGTTTACATTAAAATAGCTATTTCCCATTAGAGAAACAAACCCCCAAGCTGGGGAGACCAAGAGGCCCTCTTCTCTAGTGTGACAAGCCTGCTCACAGCGAAATAACAATTGCCCTTAAGAGAAATGTAGACCAAGAGGTCCTATTACCTAATTGGATTGGGCCTGTTCTAAGAAAAACGCGTTGACCATGTGAAGGCTCGGAAACATCCTTTTGTACAGCATGGAGCATCCTCCCTCTGTGAAGCAAATATTTTCTATCAACGAAAATAATTTGTCGATCAAAAAATGTGCCTGTAGTCCGTTACCTTTCCTGTAATAAGATTTAGATTATTTCGTACAAAGTAGCTCTTTCCCATTAGAAAATGGGTCTTGGCAAAAAAATGGGTTTTCTCTAATAATGGGAATTCACATTCACAGAGAGAATAATCTAAAAGCCATTATTATGCAGGACCTTACAACTAGAGGTGCAAAATGGGCCATTTCTATAATGGGAACTATTAATTTCATGGTGAATAAGCTAAAACCCATTAGAATACAGGGCCTGACCACTAGGGACCAAAAGGGACTCTAATCTGAATTAGATTCTTTATGTGGCACAATTAGGGAAACTGCTCTAGCAACCTTGGCGATAAGTATCAACTATGCACCTCCGATGCACTCCAATAATGCTGTCTTTGATACACAATGCCATCACATCCGTTATATAAACAATGCCATCACATCCGCCCCCCCCCCCCAGATCTATAACACACACACCTGTCAGAGCCCACCTCTAGTACAGCCGGTCCCCACCACCAGTCCCACACTCACATCTCTACCAATTGTGCCATCTTTGAAGGTACAGCCTTTATTCCTCCTTATAGCTGCTACGCCTACCAGTCCGTATGGCATGCATCCCACACCCCCAACATCTGCCGTTGAGCCCCCTCGTTGACACCAGCAACTCTCACTGTGTCACAATTCTGCTACTCCTGTGCTTGCACACTCCCTTTAACCTTAGATGGCAAAGGTTTACCGTTGTTAAATATTATTTCTTTTGAAAGTCTGCAGTGTGGTCTAAACCTTTTGGTCGATTCAAATACAAACCTGTAAGTATACTTTAAGGGTGTCGAAGAAGGAAGCTTACACAGAGGTGGTATGGTGGTTGGCAAAGACTTTTATTTGTAAGAAAAGAAACCCTCACTATCCCCATCTTCTAAGAGGGGTTTCCTGCCTCAAACTAATGCTAAAAGGGGCTGTCGGAATGTCCATCGAAATCAAACTCCACCAATCTGTGTCACAACCTACTTCTATCCTTAAACTACAACTAAAGAATAAGTCAACAGAAATGTTCCTTCTCCAGGAGAATTGTTCCCTTCTCCTGGTAGGTGGGTGGTATTCCCAGAATTGTACTTTGGCAAAAAGGATGCTAGGGGGAATGACTCCCTTGCCCTGTCCGACAAACCTTTACAACAGTCAACTTTCGGAACCAGGAGAATGACTCCCTTCTCCTAGTAATAGTTCACTTGCTCCAATATAGTTAATAACAAAGCCAGGGGGAGTGACTCCCTCCCCCTGGCATCTCTGAAACAAAAAGGGCTTTCAGTTTTCTTCAACTTTCAGAACTAGGAGAATGACTCCCTTCTCCTGATATTGGCAAAGTCACAATTCCTTTGCAGGGCCTCAGTGTACTTTTCCCTTCCACTCTGATACTTAATATACTTATGTCGGGGTCCCAAACCCTTCATTAGGCTTGTTGCTGTCACTGCGACTGGGAAGCTCTCCTCGGATGCTCGATGTGCTTGATTTCTGATCGCAGACCCTTCTCTGGTGGTCTGTGGGCTTGCTGCTGCCACTGTGCCAAGGAAGTTCTTCTCTCATGCTAAATATGCTTGTGTTTGGGTCCCAGAACCTTCTCTGTGGGTCAGTGGGCTTATTAATGCCACTTCGATGAGGAAGTTCTCCTCAGATACTCGATGCCCCCTTCCCAGTAGTTTGAATGTTACTGCATGGTTGGCAGAGAGCTTCTCGAGCCTACCTCGCTTCCACCCCTGTGTCCCTCCTGGTTTCTCGTAGCTCCTGTTACTTTTGTTGGGACTTGGGTACGCCCCCGGGCTTCCTGGGACGTTGGCGCGTCTCTCTGGGCTTCTGTACTCTGCCTCTGTAGCAGCGCAGTGATGATTTGATCTTCATGCATCCTCAGATCCACCTTGTACCAGTACTTGCACAGCTGGTAATCTTCGTGTCTTCGGTGCTCTTCTTTGTCCTGGTATTTTCTGTTGTGGCTGTTTCTCCTGCACTACAGAAATACATGTATCTACTTTCAAGAAAGTTGTGGGTCCCAGAACCTTCTCTGTGGGTCAGTGGGCTTAATAATGCCACTTCGATGACGAAGTTCTCATCAGATACTCGATGCCCCCTTCCCAGTAATTTGAATGTTACTACATGGTTGGCAGAGAGCTTCTCGAGCCTACCTCGCTTCCACCCCTGTGTCCCCTCCTGGTTTCTCGTACCTCCTGTTACTTTTGTTGGGACTTGGGTACGCTCCTGGGGTTCCTGGGACTTTGGCGCGTCTCTCTGGGCTTCCCTACTCTACCTCTGTAGCAGCGCAGTCATGATTTGATCTTCATGCATCCTCAGGACCACCTTGTACAAGTACTTGCACAGCTGGTAATCTTCGTGTCTTCTGTGCTCTTCTTTGTCCTGGTACTTTCTGTTGATGCTGTTTCTCCTGTACTACAGAAATACATGGATCTACTTTCAAGAAAGTTGTTTGGCATGGAGGGGAGGGTTAGGGAAGTTTGGGTGTGACGTTGGCCAACAGGCTATACCATAGGTGATCCTCCTTATCTTCAGAGGGGGAGTGCCTTCCAATTAGGTCCTCCCGCATTGTATCACCCCTAGGGACACAATTGGGTAGTGGCTTCACCTCCGTAGCCTCATGGGAAAGGGCTCCTGGGGAGAAGTGACGATACCTTGTGAATCTTCACAATAAACACATATGTATGTGGGCATAAGATAGGGAAGTGTGGGTGGTGGGGTATCAGCGTTGGTTGGGAACACTGTGATACAAAAAAAAAGGTTGAATTCGACCAATACTAGTTGACCAAACTGCAGACTTTTTCAAAAGAAATTATTTGAAACAACGTAGAACCCGTGGAAACATCCATTGCACCTTTTACCTTTCCCTGAGGGCTGCCTCACAATAGCATCACCCAGTTCCTGCTCTCCCTTTATTATGAAACACCCCTCGTTATGATGATATGATATGATACAGCATTTATAACTCACCTATACACAGGTATTTCAAGGTGCGACAAAGTCGCGCTGGATAAAAAGGTGCTGCTCTGTATTCACAGTTCTCTCTGGTCCTACTCCACCAGCATCTGCAGGACCATGCATCATGCTGTGATGCTGGAAATGCTTTTGGAGGGACAGGGCTTCCTCGTGCTTGTTCTACCACTTCTTTGTGGTGTTTTCTGTGTGTTTTTCTGCACAGGAGTCCAGTTTGGACCCCAGACAGTGCAGCTCTTCATTTTTACCTTTTGGTGAACAGTGACTATGGAATACCTTTAAGGCACCCCTGGTTAGGTGTATACCCTTGAACCTGTAGTGTATTTTTTGGGCACAAATGTCTTGACCACAGAGCGGGGTCTGGGCTGGTGGCCCTGGGTATCCTCCATTTTTGTGATACCCAGGCCCTGCCATAGGAATCAATGGATTCCTACACAAAGGCTAGATAGCCACTGGTGGCCTCTTGGTTTCTTTTGCCTTTCCCCCTTGTTTCTCGAAGGTCCTGAGAAAGCCTGGCTCTATTCCCTTCCCCTGAATGGATGTTTGGTGGAAGGACCATACATTGCTCTGGGGCCGCCTGCAGCCAGACTGGCTGGAGCCTTCCCAGGAGCTGCTTGTTTTGGGTACACATTTGGGGCTTAGCCTGCATGAATGGAGTGAGTAGTCAATATGCATTCTGTGTTGTGGGTGTCTGGTTTTGGTTGTGTGACACAATGCCCGAGCCCACCCTCACTGAAACTGGAATGAATGCAATATTGTGCTCTGAAAGGCTACGGAGTAGCCCCCAATCCACATCCTGTGATGTGGATGTCTGGTTTCTGGTGAATGGCTTGAATGCCTGTGAGCCTGATTGGGTGCTGCCTGCATGAATGCACTTGTGTGCGACTGGCTGACTGAGCCTGAGCGAATGGGGAGTGTTTTGTATAACAGGGGACCTCACACTCGCCTCCCTGTCAGAAGCTGAAACAAGAAACCTGAAGCAAAAGCTAAAGTCATCTTAAGCTTGTGCCCTGGAGTCCAGCTGGAGGAAGAAATCTGCAGCTTCAAATTTTCAAGTAATCCAAAAGCTGCTGTGCTGCCTCGAGAACTGAACCAGAGAGGACCTAGATGGGCAACCCCTTCCCGTAGCTATGAGGGAACACTGAGCAACTGCTGCTCTTCACCCGAAGTGTCCTGGAAGCCAGTCATGTGTGCCTGCCATCCGGAGAAGGGATCATTGTGGGTTCAGAAGAGGAGTGCCTGACATCTTGAAGGCAAGAAGTTCCATCTGTGTCGCCCAGGGTCCAGAAGAGTGTTCATGACCGCTGGAAGCCAAGTTGCTTAGTATCACCTAGAAGAGGGGGGACCCTGGCATAGTGCTGCCCGACACCCCCAGTTGCCAAAGTTACAACCATCTGAAGAAATCTTCAAGGGGCATTCCTGCCATGACATCGACCTACTTTTCCACGCCAGAGAAGATCCAGGTTGCTGTATACAGAGGAGTGTCCACCGGTGGGTTTCCCCTACCAAAATAAAAAGAAGAAGTCCAGAGGGTCCAGACTTGGTGAGGGTACGCAGTCCAGTCCTGTGATGATGTCCAGGTCACCAGAAGCCATCCTGAGGTCCGTGCTGCGGCTGCAGCACCGGAGAAACGAAAGATGGTGAACCATGAAATTCCGAAACCTGACACCTACTTCTGCCACTGTACCTGCTGCCACTGAACGTCATCGACGGCCACCAAGAGTCTTGTCTTCTTCAGCCAGGCCTTGTCGAGGTCCACAGCAAGTTTCACCTTCGTGGGACATCCACAGCCGGCGTAACAATCCGACATCTGAGACCACCGCGAAAGACCTGCATTGCTGCTTTTCCGACACAGCTAGGTTCCCTTTTTCTTCTCAACATTGACATCCCAGCAACTCCTTCTTCCAAGGGGGGCATCCTTGAGGGGTCTCGTCAAGTAAAGCCAAGAAACTCCACCACTTTGCCTTCCAAGGCACCCATGGTACTGTGACAAGTGAGAGCATCTTCCATCCTCAGGATTCAGCCAGGTGTCTCAGATTCATCTTGGATTCCGTTCTCCTGTGGCGTCCCATGTAATTTGGGGTTATGGGATCTGTAGAAAGTGAAATAAACTATGAATGAACATATTTGGACTGGACTGTAATATAGTACAGCTTAACTCTTCCTTACAGGTTGCCCAGGTGGGAGGGACCCTCACACAGTATTGCATTTTTATCCGAAAGGAAGCATCCTGCCTATGTTCTGATTATTTCCTGCCTTTATGAAGTTATCCCTTGCCTAATAATTTAAATGCTTTTTAATTACTGTCAGCAGTTGGTGCATTACAAATGAATGTAAAGGTAACAGTGGAACCACATAGAAATGTGTGTGTATGTATATATGGATCCATGTGTTAATATCCCCGCAAAAAATATCGGCATACAAAAATATCACCATATGTTTGCGGTGATATTAAGGCATGGAACCTGCCCGCAACCCCCATATTATTTTAAAGGGAGCGGGGGACACCCCTGCAACCCCTGCTCCCAATAACCCCAAATATTATCCCCACATAAAATATCGCCTATGGCCGTTCCCGACGACCATATAATATGGGGATATTTTTGGTGGGGATAATATTACCTGATTTTATATATATATATATATATATATATATATATATATATATGTATATATGTATATATATATATATATATAATTTATTTCAGTAAAAAAAACGTTGTTAAAGGGACGTTATGGTTCCAAGTAAAACCGAAAAATCCTTGAAATTCGCCAGTTATTGTAAGCTAAGCAACCAAAACTCACGCCACCACGGTGCACTGCTAAAACTAACACCTCTGCGCCAATTTTGCGACATACCCTGATCTCCCCTATGTAGTGGAAACTGATGCTTCCAGTGTAGCTATGGGAGCAGTTCTCTCTCAAAGAGATCCAGAGACAGGCCAATTACACCCGGCAGGCTTTTGGCCACGTAAATTCTCACCACCAGAACTTAACTATGCAATTACAGACAAAGAATTGTTGGCAATAAAATCAGCCTTCAAAGCCTGGCGGCAGTATCTTTTAGGTGCCAGACATACCATCACAGTTATCACAGATCACCGAAACCTTCAATACCTAAGGTCAGCAAAAGCCCAATCGTCACAACAGTTGCGGTGGGCTCTATTCTTCGCAGAATACGATTACGTAATAACATACCGGCCGGGAGTTCGGAATGGGAAGGCTGATGCCTCGTTTCGTATAGGTGTTGAAGAGAAAACAAACAGTACCCTGGACCCTGTTGCCATCATCCCAAGTGATGGGACTCACCACCACATTGACTCTGAGTGAACTTCAAGATAAGTTTCGAACCTTAATGAACCCTGAGATCTTGCAGAAATGGAATTCCCAAAATGAACATCACACGGTTCTGGATGGATTACCCTACTTCAGGGAACGACTATATCTACCAAGTAAAGATCTGCAAGAATTGGTCATGTCTGGTTATCAGGATTCCCTGATCGAAGGTCATCCCGGAATTGCTAAGACTCTAGCCAAGGTTAAACGGAATTATTGGTGGCCAACCTGGCGTAAGGACATTGCTCGATTTGTTCTATCCTGTGGGATATGTGCACAGAATAAATCACAAAAACAGAAACCAGCTGGCCTCTTACAACCACTGGATATTCCACCAGCTCCCTGACATACTCTTTCTCTTGATTGACTTACCTCCCTGTCAAGGTTTTAATACCATTCTGGTGGTTGTAGACGTGTTCCCATTATAGTGTTCTCTAAAATGGCACATTTCATTCCATTCAAAGGACTTCCTAACGCTACCGGTCTGGCAAAAGCATTTCTTGAACAGATTATCAACCTGCATGGTTTCCCCTCAGTCCTAATCTCAGATCACGGAAGCCAATTTGTATCCAACTTCTGGAGGAAATGTTGTACCATGGCACAAATCAATGTTCAATTAGCCACTAGCCATCACCCCCAAATGGATGGACAAACAGAAAGAACAGACCAGACATTAGAACAGTATCTATGTTGCATGCTGCATCAAGTGGAAGAGAATTGGAAAGACTTGTTATGGATAGCGGAATACGCATACAGTAACTCCATACACACCAGCACGGGACAAAGTCAGTTCTACACAATATACGGAAGACATCCACGTACCTCTGAACTAGACTCACCCACGACCTTGGAAATGCCAGCAGTAAAGACTCTACACACAAGCATAACCCAAGCCTTCAAAAGGGCAAATGAACATTTACTGCAAGCCAAAGACAGACAAAAAACATTCTCGGACCGGCATCGAAAGAAAGCTCCCGATTACTAAGTTGGAGACGAAGTCTGGTTGGCATCAAAACATGTGCCCATAAAAGACACCCGGGCTTTCCGTCCAAGATATCTAGGACCCTATACCATCGAATCGGTGATAAATCCGGTGGCCGTCAAGTTAGCCTTACCACCAAGCATGCAGATTCATCCGGTGTTCCATGTGTCACTTGTAAAACCTGTACAGTCAGGAACCCGAGTCTTAACACCACCAAGACCTGTGCTAGTTGATGGAGAGCCTGAATTTGAAGTTAAAAACATCCTGGTTCGAAACGTACCAGATCTATGCTATACTATTTAGTGGACTGGAAAGGGTACGGGCCTCAAGACAGAACTTGGGAGCCAAGTGAACATATTCACGCACCACGTCTGATGAGGTTTCACCTGGAAACCCCACCAAACCCGGACCGGACAGGAAGAATACCATGAGAGGGGCCTTGAGGGGGAGTGCTGTCATGACCACTGTGAGGGGGCACAAGTTGTGCCACAAGTAGGCTCCCACCAGAACCCTGAGGGCCTTAAAACCATTGCAAAAGGGCTCCTGGAGCCAGTCCTAGCGCCTTTGGCACGAGGCTCATATGTAGGAAGGAAGGGCTGTTCAAACTAGGTCTCATTTATGTACATGGGCCTTTAAATCCAACATGGAAGCACCCACACAGTCTAGTTCTAAAAACCAAGTCATGTGGTCTAGTGTTTTGGGTGTGGCAGGCCTGGAACAACTTTCCCTGGTACTACTTTACCTGGGCTATATAAACCACACCCTGACTGCAGAACATGCTTTGAGTTATTCTGCAACCCGCAGCGTGAGGCTCACCGTGTCCAGCTCCTGGTCTTCAGTATCTTCCTGTAATCCTGCAAGAACAAGAACAAGATTATTCTGCCTTACCTGAGAAAACACCATCTAGCACTCAGCATCTCAACTGGGCTGCAATCTGTGGAAACCGAGAGAAGAAGAAACATCACTCACCTGTGAGTACTAGCTTAAAGACTTCCGGCGAACCGCTACCACAGCTGCTGTTCGAAACATCGAATTCCATCAGTCTTACCTGAATTCCATCGCGCTACGCCACGCTTCCATCCGGAGCACCACGGCAATATCTGCAAAGGAAAAGAGACATATTCAGGTTCACTTTCAATACTAAACAACCGCACAGCGGTGTTCTTACCTTAACGGATTCCGGGGGCCTGTTTTTCATCGCGCTCTCATCCACTCGCAGCACCACAGTGGCCTGTGAGGAAAAGAAGAAGAAAACACAGGTTAGCTTTAAAAGACAATAAAGGCGCTGCGCTTCGCGCTTTCTCTTACCTAGAAAACATGCCTCTCCATCCGGAATGCCAGCATCAAGACATTCGCACCTGAAAAGAAGGAGATAAAGACATTAGCGAATTCCCACCATAAACAGAACAAAGACTTGCAATTAACTAACCTACCTGCCTACCAGCAGATTCGGGGTCACAGCAGGCCTGGGCCCAAGGAAGGCGTACTGCACCAGTGAAGCAACTCGGGCAGCTCGCCAACAAATGTCAAGCACCCCTGCACAAGAAACGCAGGACGGATAGCTCACCCTACAAATAACTAAGGTGAGAAAAGAACCCAGTGGGAAGGGAATTTGTCAGAGGGAGGTGGGAAATTCACCCACTAGAGACAGTTATCACAAATCCTCCCTTCTGTAATTGCAGATTCATTATTCAGCACTGGGCAACTATGCATCCAGGGTTCCAGATCTCAGAGCCTTCCAGACACCCCAGGGGATATCAGGTGAGCGTAACAAGCTTGTGCGAACAAGGTGATCTGCACTCAATGCCGCTTGGTGCTGAGTCGTGGCAAGCCTGGTTCGTATAGCTATGGTACGACATCAGTGAAGCAACACCTAAGGTCGTTCCACGGTGGGGCTATTCATAAGGTTGTACCTTGTGATAAACGTAGTAGGTTGAGTTCCCCTCCAGCATCCTCCGTTTCCGCTCCTGCCACCACAAGAGACACTCCCGTGGGACAGCGCATCCCTCCAGCTGCCTTGCAGACCATTCATGATGCTGTTGACCCTTACCTTTCGAGGGTCACAATATTGTGGATGTACTGCGATGCAGTACTTTGCAGGAGGGAGAACCTTCAGAGTGCTTTCGAGACTGCAGTCAAGGAGCACGAGAAGGACTGCTACCTACCTGAATAAGGCCCACCCTACATCTTCCTCTCTCCACCTGCCCTTTCTTATCCCCATGGTTGGTGTCCCTTACTTACCCTCCTTTCCCATCCTTTCCTTGTGTGTCGTGTTTAAAAAAAACAAAAAAATATAAAACAACAAAAAAAACAAAAAAAGGCTCATTTCAGAGCCGCCTTTCACAGTTCAAAAATAGAAGTGACAAATAAATAGTGCAGGGCCCTGTGCATTTTTGTTTTGAAGTCCGCAGAGAGTCCGCAGACATTTTATTTATTATGGGGTACTGCCCTATCAGAACCATTGCACTTTTCTCTGGGAGGAAGTGGTGGCTCTGAAAAGAGCCCTTTTGTGGGTTTTTTTGTGTTTCAAAAACTTCAAATGATCAACACCTACTGCAAAATGGATTGCTGTAATTCCAAAAAAGGTTGCAGTGCATTTTGTATATTTTGCAGAAAAATTGCGTCATAAGTAAAATGTACTACATCTCTGCGAAAATTGTGTGTACTACGAAACATAATGTTTCCATTCGGAAACGAGGACATACCAATATCTCTCAAAAAGGCACAGACAGCCTTGTTAACATTGCGCCTTGCTTTCTCCATTTGTGGACAAAATGAAAAAGAACGCTGCCACATTTGTCTCTACGCAATACAGGAAAAAATTACTCTGGAGTTTGGATACATGTCCATGACTTTCCCAAGTCCTTCTTTCATTGCAAATTGCAAAGAGATTCCAGACACATGTCCTAAACTGTTCCTTCCACAATGAATAAGAATAATGTCTGGATGACGCTGTGTCACCAAAGTAGAACAGAGGGGTACCAAATCCAGCCACTTCATTCCATGCACTCCATGACAGTGCACTTTCACATAAGGGAATCCAATATGTGCAGCCACTCTACAGCGATCTGCATGCACCTCCAACCAATTTATCCACAAATCTCCCAAACTAAAACAATCTGCTTTCTGAAACACACAGCCATTGCTATCTGCTCTCCTCTCAGGAAAAAGGCTTTCTGACAAACTCTCTCCTTACACAACACACCCAATAAACTTTATTGACCAATCTATTGCTCTCCTAAGTCTCATTTGCATGCTTCTCAACCTCAAAATCCCCATATGTAATAAGCGCTGTCCGCGAACAACTGCAATGTCCACGGACAAATCGAAATATTTGAGAGTGGGGATGGACATTTAAATAGTGTGCCCCATTTCCCCTTTGAGGTTGGTTCTGAAAAGAGCCTTTTTTGTTTCTTTTTGAAGATGCTTCAGAAACACCTTTTATGTTGTACTTTTCTTGTTTTCTTTTCTTATTTTCCTCCAAATATCTTCACATTAGCTTCTCCAAAGCAATCCTTATGTTTCAAAATAGCATGGCATTTCCCATAAAAGATAAAGAGATGCCATCTTCTTTAAAATAAACAACATTACCAGAATCAATGTTCTCATTATTACAAAAGAACATGCCAGCTGTAAGCATGAAAGCAAACATGCCTCGGTTGAATGCACACCTAGCAATATTTTGCTGAGGACAAAAAACACAACTATTGTCCCATATTGCCCTAGGTACTAAACCAGAAAAAATAACTTTGGAATTTGGAAGTACTTTCATTACTGCCTGAACCAAGTGTTCCAGATCTTCCAACAAAGTAGGGGCACTGACATAACCCAAATGCAAAGCACCACAGTGCAAAACAACTACATGTGGACTGTTCACCCTGCCCATATCTCCACAAACGTGTACAATTCCCTGCACATTGAAATCAGGCACAGTGCTCCACACCACCTCCACTCCTTTAACATCAACATTGTTTGCCACATTCCTGCATTCAGCATACTGCTCTGAACCATGCACAAACATATCTCCAACCACCAACACCCTGACTTTCTCCACCTCTGCCATCTTCACTACACACAGCCTCTTTCAACACTAACCACAACCTCAACACCTGATTGGCTGATCCCTACAGTTCTATTTCCGTGCCAGATATGTCGAGAAGTCCCGGATGTGCCACGCCCTGTCCGCAGACAGCCGCGGTGTCCGTGGAGCGCGTAACACTGTGGCAGCCCTTCTATCCTTTCCACTTCACTCTCTGCACCATTCCCTCATTGGCTACTGTTAAGCAGCCACACAACCATCCACCAATCACATCCAAGAACTCTACATCTGACTCCATCATGACAGATCAGCACTTTAGATGTACTATTGATCACTCTCAGTACAATTGGGCTGTGACTCAAAAGGACTACAGCAACAACTACTATAAAACTCCCCAGGATTTATACTTGCGGATTCATGCACATCCACATGCATGAACACAGACTACAGGTATGATTATTTTCTACACAGTACATGTACAGCTCTTCTATGAATGCATATAAACAGAGTAACTGCCACCTACCCTGTACAAACTGTAAAATGAACTTACTGTCATTTCTCCCATCTGCTATGATCAAGTGTCACTTGCAAACCTGTCTGCTGTCCAAATTTTTGTTTACACACACAGCTATCTAAAAAAGTGTAATTTCATATTAAAAGATGTGAGAAATAACAGTATAATTATGGAAAAAGGCTTTCTAGTGTGTTATAAAATTACACGCAGCCAGGATGAGTACATGTATCTTCATTCATGCACACAGACAGACAATATCATTAGAAAGGCTCCCAGCTGAAACAACACCACTGCCTCGGCATCAAATGCTTCTGCTTTATTTCCCACACCTTCACAACTGCATACATTGCATGCTTTTGTGTACAATTTCTGCCATTTACCCTGTAAAAATAGCAAAAAATGCATATGATTATTTCTTCTATCTCCTAACATCCAATAACATAGCCTTAAAAAGCCAAGTGTGTTCTATATGTTTATTATTATACTAGTTTGTAAAACATGTTCAACTAACAGATTCTAAGTAAAATATACAGTATGCACATAGGCAAAGGAAGGTGCATGTGCATACTATGTCCAGTTATCAGAAAACACTACTACTACAAAAACAACAAAATCAAAGTCTGCATTAACAAAAGTGCTATAAACACACATTTTCACTAACTTCTTTCTTTTACAATTGCAGTGAAGAGCACTCCCCTGAAAAGCAGCAGCATCTGAAGTACAAAAAAGAACCTAGAAGAAACCTACTCTTTCCATACAAATAAGTAAATACAATACTACCATAATGTTCTAACTGTTACTCAAATGCACTAGCATTTTAGTATTGTAGAACAGACATGTGTATTAGCCCTCTACCATTAGATTTAGTATTAGTGCTTCCCTTCACCAGCCGAATACTTTATATTGTCATCTGAAGCCCAGTATAGTAACACACAAATCCAAGAATAGCCTTCCCAACTTGATGTAGCAGCCCATTGCACAATCACACACCTCCACAAACATCCTTACCATCATACTCAGACACTCATGCACAAAGCATGCATACACTGCACAACATCCCAAACCACACTTTCTTTTTTTCTCCAACAGACCCCAAAGAATGCCTACCAGAAAGCAACTCTGTAGAAAGCAACGCAGAAGTAGAGCAAATCAAAATAAAAGTGTCCAAAATAAGCATCCAACTTTAGCAGATTATGTACAAAAAGTTCAAACAAAACAGCGAATACAGTCATTAAGCGAAAGAAAACAAGCTTCCAGTACAGAAACTTTGCCTCCTCTATCAAAATGTAAAACGAATCAGAAAGTGATTAACAAGACTTCAGCTACCACTACTGCTAACAGTGCACCTATATATCTTGATGTAGTGGCAAGTAACCATAACAAAAAAATTATTTTACAAAAAGTGTTCCGCCACAGAGTCCTTCAGAACCTTATAAACACAGGAGAGAAATCATGCACAACCCTTAAAACCTACCATAGAAAATTAATCCTAGAAGCTCTCATAGACAGTGCAATCCTTCTCAAAAGGAAGTTAATTATTTTAGTTTTAAACAGAATGAAACCACTAACAAAACTAACTACTAAACTACAAAAAAGACTTCTCAATAAATGGAATATCAACATAAATAGCTTCTTAAACATCTGTGGAGGTGAATGGAGTCACACAACCATATTTTAATGAAGAAGCATATAAACAAAAGCAAACAAACCCAATCGCCATACATAGCAGTGGACGAGCGTATGAGAAACTTAATAACACCATTATGGAACAAGAAACTCTGCTCACAAAATTATCCCCAGAAAACTCAGTATCCCCTTTCCATACCACTGAACCAAAACGTCCAGTTACAAATGCCTGTACACATCAATGTGTAACATTGCCAAAAAATCTTTCAAATCTTTACGCCAGTTCCTCAATCAGTATGTAAAAAGCAAAGACAAATTCAAAATAAAACTACTACAAAATATAGATGCCTGTCCTGTGCGCAAATACACATGACTACAAGGACATTCATTAACCTGCATTTTAGGACCTATTTGCAAAAGCACCTTCCATCATATCAAAATGATATGAACACATCATTCAACTATAAGAAATCTGGTCCATAAACTCTACTATGCTAAAAGTCCTCCTTTAGCACTAGCCAATTTAAATAACAATCTTCTACATGGTACAGCCAAACAACTACTCGAAGAAATAGAGCATATCCAGAGGAAATATTTTGGAAGTGAAAGCCACTTACAAAATGCAATAGCTAAAGTACCAAACCATGTGTGTGTGTTGCCGCAGAACTTTCTATAAAAGTAGCACGAAAACTATAGACATAACGTACAAAATAGAAGACAATGAAGATTCCAAATGATTCCAATTAGCTCTCCACCATATAGCAGAAAATAAATATGAAATTACTGATCGCTTAAAACTTTGCAGTTACTGCACTTTAAAACTTGACAGCAACTAAAATCCTTCACATGCTATCACAAATAACTTGGAATTATTCCCACTATCAAAACCCCTGCAACAACTCAATTTATATGAGAGCATCATAATTCAAACAATGCACCCATTTCAAGCAATAATACACCTTCAACCAAAAACAGCAAAATGACCTCCTTCTGAATTAGTGAAAGGCATTTGTGGCAAAGTAGTTTATTTACTATTAGATCTTAAAGAAAATGTACACACTCTGGGAGTGCAACGTCCAATAGATCAATCTTTAATTGTCTTAGTAAATGGCGTACCTACAAAAGACAAAAAAATTTGGCAACAACTCGTGGACTTACAAAAAGTTAGACAAGCCCTGCAATATCTAAAAAACAACAATGAATACTACAAAGAAATTAATATTGAAGAAAACCTGAGAGAAACTATTGAAATAATTCAAGAGTCACCAGAAACTGGTCAATTTCAACTTCTAAATCCTGCTACAGAATCCAACATTTTATTTATTTATTTATTTATGATCATCTTTATTTAATTTTAATCAACATATCAACAAATCGGCAGTGAGAATCATAAAACATAGACAATTTCAAGCAAAATCTCAAATATACAAATATTAATAATCCCAATCAAAACCAACATATGCCAAAAATTCCACCCCCTGTCCCAGTTTTGACACTAAACTCCACAAACTACAACCACAGACAAACAAAAACATTACAACATCAACCCCCCACCCCAATCCCACAATGATCAAATCCAAATTCTCTACACCCTAGCCAAATAAATCATTAAAAGAATCCCAACTCTCACAATATTCAGTCTCCTGATGAAACCTATAAGCACAAGATTTTTCATATCTTGACAACAAGCGCAGATCTATCAACCAACTTTCAACATGTGGCTTTTTCTGTGACTTCCATACTTTCATAATATGTTTTACTGCCATCATCAATGCCCTATTAACCCAAACAGTACCACCACAGTCTTCAAAATCTCAATTTCCATGCAAGAAGAAAACCGCAGACAGAAAAGTCTGAGGCAATGGACTACCCAACACCAAATCTACCCGCTCAAAAACATCTTTCCAAAAGGTAAGCACCCGTTCACATTCCCATAACATAAGTAAAAAAGTACCCTTTGAACGGGTACAACCCCAACACAAATCTGAATCCATCAAACCTCTCTCCTTCATTCTCACTGGAGTACAATAAATGCGTCCCAAGATTCTTTGATGAATATACCTCAAGTTCAAATCCATTTTATCTCTCACCGTTGTCCTCCAAGCATTATCCCATTCCTTTCCCAACAAATCCTGATACAACTCAGTAATCCACTTCATGCATAAGGTCTCCCAGGAGACCTGCATACATTCTTGAACAGGCAACAATTTAGTAAATGCAGAGACTACATTTGCAGTAGCACCATACAGCCCACAAACTTGTGGACAATCCCTAAATGGTTCACTAAGCATCAGAAACCTTTCTGACAATAATCGCCTCAGGGACAAATACCTATTAATCTCATTATAACCCAATCCATACTGGCTTATTAAATCTTCAAAAGCCACTATCTGATCACCTCTCCACACATCCTCAATTTTCAGGATTCCTTTGTTAGCCCAACACCTCCAATACAACATTTTGTTCTCTATCTGTAAACCCGGATTTAACCAAATTGAGGCATTCTTTTAAAAAAATAATGTTTGATCACATCCCTGAATAAACGAAACCAAAGCAGCTCTCGAAGCTTCCAGTGCCTCCAATTTCAATCTGGGTTTCGGAAGCTTCCCATACAAATATAAACAATCGATAGGAAGTCGGTTCAACTTTTCTTTTTCCATCCGAAGCCAAAATGGATCAGGACGCCCAACATCTCTAAAATAATGGGAAGCTTTCTTTATAAGAAACCCCTTGTAGTAATTTTCCAATAATGGGTAACCGAATCCCCCATCTCTAACACTATGCACCAAAATATACGTTGGGATCTTTGGCTGTTTACATAGCCCCCATAAAAAATCCATAAAAATCCTATCAATACGTTTAAACACCTTTTGAGTATACTTCAGAGGAAGAGAATGAATGTAATACAACACTTTCGGAAGCAGCACCATTTTAACTGCATTTATTTTAGCCCACAGAGCTCAAAGTCAATCTATTCCACCTACGTATATCTTTCAATAAAGTATCTTTTAATTTGTCTACATTAAAATCCACTGTCCTTCTTATATCCCGAACCAGATGTACACCTAAATATTTAACTGATACTTCCGCCCATTGACAATCCCAATCCAATAATCTTCTATTAATCAGATCCATTTTCAACGGAAATACCACTGTTTTCCCCCAATTTACCTTATAACCCGACAACTTTCCGACCTCTTGTAACATATTCCTAAGCAGTGTCCCTCCTTCAATTGGATTCGACAACCCCACCGTTAAATCATCAGCGTATGCTAGTACCTTCATCTCACCATCCTTCAATTTCCATCCATGAATATCCCTCTCTTGTCTAATATATGACAACAATGGTTCAAGCGCTAAGTTAAACAAAAAGGGAGAAAGCGGACAACCCTGTCTAGTTCCCCTTAACAGCTTAAAGGACTTGGACATCACCTCGTTAACCCATATTCTAGCCGAGATATCATATTGTAAGGCACCAATCATGTTCAGAAAATGTGGACCAAACCCCATTCTAATTAATGTGTAATTTAAAAAAGACCAATTAACACAAACAAACGCTTTTTCAGCATAAAAAAAACAATCAAAATCTCATCCACTTCTGCATTCGATAAACCAATTATATTCAATAAGGTTCTAATATTATCATATCCATACCTATTTTCCATAAAACCGACCTGTGAATAATCTATCAATTCCCCTATATACTTCTGTAGCCTAATAGCCATAATCTTCGTAAAAATGTTCATATCAACATTTAAGAGAGAAATAGGTCTATAATTACTGCATTTAGCAGAATCTTTTCTTTCCTTTGGAATTAGCGTAATAACCACTTCCCGCACAGAGGGACATAGTTTTCCTTCCTAAAGGAATAGATTATAAAGTATACTTAACTTTGGAGCCAAGGCTGAACTAAAGGTTTTATTTAAAGGTTTTAAATTCTATAGAATTTACTCAGAATTCAAAACACACCAGCACATAAAACTCAATCGGTAACCCATCTAGACCAGGAGACTTACCCATTTTAAGTTGACAAATAGCCCCAATGACCTCATTTTCACTAATTGGAGCATCAAGAGCCTCTCTCCCCTCTAAAGATAAAACGGGCATTTCTATTTTTGCAAAAAATTCATTCAACACCATTTCATCAGATTGTGAGTTATCCAAATACAAGGATGCATAAAAAGCCTGAAAGTAATCACAAATATCCCTACGCTTAACCTTTATATTTCCAGTGTCATCTAAAATCCTATGAATAAACGACCTCTGCTAAACT
The DNA here is from genome assembly GCF_040938575.1 of Ambystoma mexicanum. Taxonomy (NCBI): domain Eukaryota; kingdom Metazoa; phylum Chordata; class Amphibia; order Caudata; family Ambystomatidae; genus Ambystoma; species Ambystoma mexicanum. The sequence continues at coordinate 1,164,228,225 of NC_090932.1, read as the reverse complement.
CTTCAGTTTATTAGCCAGTAAACAACCACTCTTATCCCCTTCCTCCCAAAACTTCTGTCGCATACAATACATGCCTTTTTCAATTTGTTCATCCAAAGTCTTTTCAGTTCGCCCCTAGCCTCATCCATTTTTAACCTATCCACCTTATTACCAGACAATGCATATTTTTGTTGTATATACTTCACTTTCAATTCAAGATTGCTGATCCGTTTTTCACCTTCTTTTCTTTTTCTGGATGTCCAATTCATCAACATTCCCCGAACTGTAGCTTTGAAAGCATCCCATACCATTAGATTATCCGCAGAACCCAAATTATCCACAAAAGAATTATCAATAAAACTACTTATGTCGTCAAAAACGTTCTCATCCTTTAGAATGAACGTTTTAAATCTTATCCATACCCGACTTAACTATTCTCCGTTCAAGTCTCAACTTCACCAATTGTCATGATGCCTACCCCCAGGCATCCGGACCAAGCCCATCAGCCCCGAGAGCAGGCATCTAGACATTTAGTAAAACCTCAGCAGCCCCGGCTAGGGGCTATCTGGGTTCAGTCCTAGCGCCTTAGGCGCCAGGCTCATAGTAGGAATCAGTCCTGGCGCCTAAGGCGCCAGGGTCATAGTCATTACATACCTCAGGCAGACCATGCTGCTAATGACTCCAATCCAACATGAAGCCTGAAAGGGACTATTTTTCTACAGGGACTATTGTTTACTCGGGTGTGGTTCTAGGGACTTCTTACCTGGGACTACTTTTGAGGCTATTTAAACCACGCCCGACCAGCAACACACGCTTCGCGTTATTCTGAATCCAGCAGCGCAACACTCACTGTGCCTGCAGCCTGCATCCAGTCTTCTGCCACGCCCGCCTCGAATCCGGAGCTCCTAAAACAAAGAGGAAAGAAAGGGACAAGGTTAGAAAATGAACTTATTTCTATTCCACACCTGATTCTGGATCCATCTTGTCTCCGGACCTGTAAAGAACATCATTTCTGCACACGCCGCACCTCCAGCTGCAGCGCCGTGCCATACTCACCAGTCTTCACAGCATCCTTCGGGTCGGCGTTGCCTCCATCATTTCTTCGCCGAACTTCGGCACCTAGGAGACAAAAGAAAACCACAAGGTGAGCCGAGGGAACCAACAAATATAATTCTTACCACCATAGACTTACCTGATTTACCACCGGAGGCATCCTTTTGTGACTCTCCATATTTTCACGTGCCGCATCTGTAAAGAGAGACAAAACAACACGTTTTCCTTGTGCAACATTTACCGGACAGCGCCGAGTAATACAGACTCTTACCTGAGCGCCACCAGCTGCCACAAGAGCATCTTTTCACAAGCCAGCTGCAAGACAAGAAAGGAAGGGGGGAACAAGAGTGAACATCGGACATATTGAACTCTATGAACTTAATACTTACTGGTCCTCACCAGGAACCTCAGAGTCAATACTCTCCGGGACTCTCCCGAGCCTTCAAACCAGTGAAGTAACTGGAATCGACGCGCCCCTGCAAATCCACGCAGGATGGAGAGCTCATCTTTCAAGAATATAAGGTGAGATTGCTATGAGGGCATTTCGGATGTGATTAGTTGGTGAGGACTGTGGGGGTGCCATCACTTGAATCCACAAGTGGCTAAATCCATCTCTCCACTTGCAGGAGAATATTTCTACGGGTTAAGCAGACAAGATTAGGAGGGCAGATCCAGTCAGTCATCCCTGCACTACACATCACGTGGGTGAAGACTGCAGTTGTCCGGGTCTGACCGACGCCCCTGTGGGAGCCAGGTGAGCGTAAAAGAACGCAAAGCCTATCTACAAATCCCCACCCGGGTGTTATGGAAACCTCAGAAACCGACCAACTAGCCCTATTGTTAGGGGAACTTAGGGCAGAAGTGCACTCCGCGTGCCAAGAGACTAATGCCCTCAGGAGAGAACTGATTGTGTCAAAGGAGCGCACTGATGATCTTGCTAGACAATTACTGCAAAACCAAGCTGGGCAAATACCATTACCTGGACTCGGGGGGAATCCAACTCCTCTTTCATCGAGCAATCCTGTGCAAGTGGTTCTACCAGGGAGCATTCCTTTAGCTCCACTCGAACGTTTTGCTGGGGACCCAAAAAAGTTTGCCGTGTTTATGAACCAATGCCGCTTGCACTTTTTATGCAGACCTGGTGCTTTTCCGAACGACCAAACCAAAGTAGCCTTTGTACTATCATATCTTAGTGGCAGTGCAGCGGATTGGTCAATTCCATTAGTTAACCAGGATGACCCTCTTCTTCGGGATTTTCAAGGTTTTCAATTGAGCATGGAAAGACTATTTGCCAGACATTCACAGGGACAGGCCCTGGATAACAAACTTTTATCATTACGACAAGGTAACCAGGATCTACTAACCTATATCGCCACTTTCAATAGGTTAGTGGTGGAAACCGGATGGCCAGAGGTAAAACAAATTACATTATTTCATCGTGGACTTCGGTGTGAATTCAAAGACGTTTTGGCCCAAGTTGTGAACCCACCTCAGGATTGTGCAGAATATATAGACTTAGTGGTCCAGTTAGACCACCGACTTCAGAATAGAAAGGCTGATCGAGCTAAGTTCGAGAATCGGGTATTGGTTAAACCCAATGTTACCCTCAAAGGAACAGATGTATCAGAACCGATGCAGATCGAGGGGGTCAAGGGACCCTTAACTCAAAAGGAAAGAGAAAGAAGACGGCAGATGCAATTGTGTCTGTCAGGGCTGGGCAGGTTAGCAGCATCCCTGCTCGCCAGTGAGGGTGGCCCAGGCGAGCTTAGTAGAAGACACCCCAAAGCGCTTGGCTAACACTTATCACAGCCAGGGAGCCCATGTGCTGCTGAAAGGGCAGTTGCGTTGGCAGGACAATCAGGTCTCAATAATGCTCATGGTCGATTCAGGTGCTACGGGCAATTTTGTTGATGCGCAATTAGCACAGAAACATGGACTTCCTCTGTTAGGCAGAAACCTGTGCAGTTTCCTTAGAGACGACTGCAAAAGATTTAAGACTACAGGTGTTGGCAGTAAACCCACTTGGTAGCAGTCTGTACCACCCAGATTTACCTGGTAGCTGTGACTGAGCAGTCAGACTTCCCTCAAGAAGAGTTAGGCAGTATGCAAAGTATACTCAATAGGCACTCAGATACAATAATACAAGCACACACTGACCAGAGCTTTGGTATCAAAGTATATAATTATTTATTTAAAAACACACAGTTGAAACACTCCAGCACTCTTATTGTAAAATATTCTAAACACAGTTACTATTATGATATATGCACCCCTTTTGCCCTTATTAGAAAATCACAGTAAGACACCACTTATTTTCATACAGAGGTGAGCACTTAACTAGATTGCACTCTACTAAGGTTGTGAAAAAGGGAGGGAAAAGGCAGAATATGCAGGATTACACCACTCTACGATTCAGGAACACTATTAGCAAGGCAGAGAGCAAAAAGTCACTGGTGAGCCAAAGTCCAAAGGCTGGGCCCACTCTTAGAGAGAGCAGAGCACAAAAGCGCCCAAGATCACACAGTTACACTAGGCTTAGAAAGTCTTGCAGAGGGTTCAGAAAAGAGTTTAGAGAGGCTTGGGAAAAGTTTAGCCAGGGTGTCCCAGGCTAACCCAGGTTTGAAAGCCGGGGGCTAAATCTACCCCGTACAGTCGGTTGCAAGGGAAGCCAGGCGGGACACGGTACCTTAAGTGGGAAGGATCCTCCAGCAGTGGCAGTTGTTCCTGGTAGTGGTTGCAAGTTGCGTCGTCGTCCAGGGGAAGAGAAGATCTCGACGTGGGGGAAAGATGCAGGTCGTTGCACTACCAGGGCAGAAACCAGCCGCAGAGTTTTCCGGTAAAAGGTGGTACCTTTATCTTGCGGTTGTGGTAAAACGTGGTATCCCGGTTGCCGGGGTGCTTAGCACGGGCAAGGCGGCCACGAGATACGTCGGGAAAGTGAAAAGACGGTGAAACTGGTTATCCCCACCAGTCAAAGGAAGAAGACTCTCCGGCGGGAGATCTCCTCTGTCGTTGGGAAAAGTGGTGAGACGGTCCAGCAGGGCTCCACCGGTCGTGGTGTCGTGGCAGGTAGGCTCAGCTTCTCCCTCGTCGGATTCTTAGGTCCTGTGGCGACTTCTGAAGTTCCAGTCCCCAAAGCCCTACTTTTATGCAGCAAACCCCAATTCACTCAGCCTAGCTGTCATTCAAACATGCTAAGTGGTGAGCCGGCCGGCTCACCACTTGGGCCAATCAGGACGGAGTGCGACTTGAGTTGCCTAGGCAACTCAGTCCAGGGTGCCTAAATTCCCTTCCACCCCTCCTAAGTACCCCAGACATAGTGGCACCACTTTGGAGGGCTTCTGTGGAGAAGCCCGCCAAAAAGTGGAACAAAGGGCTCGACTTGGGTTGGAGTCACAGAAGAGAACACAAACGCCATTTTAGAATAAAGTTTTGGCAAAAAATACCAACCGGAGAATTAATATTAATTAAATAAACCGGCGGTATGTTGGAGGCTACCGTAAATAATTAAATAAAGATAGTAGCCTAAAACAATGGGAAATCCCATAGGAAAATATTCGCGGTTGAATATAAAAAGTAGTATCCACTGCCACCAGCCAAAACTCGATCAGGGGGGACGGAGACGTGCCCCCTCGACTAACAGACCCTGGGGCAATCGAATTTCCCCAGCCAGTACGTCCACAATATGATGGTTTGTACTGGTTCTGTTCAGAATTTAAGACTAGTAAAGTCAATGGTGACTTTACATGCCCTGGGAGACAGTAGTCAGTCCCAGGGTATGGAGTCTATACTGGGGGGTCACTATGACACCCCTGTGTTACTGCACGGAGGCTGCGGTGTAACACACATCACAAAAACACATGAAACCCTATGGAGTAAAAGACCCCATAGCCCATTAAACACATCTAGATTCAAAGAAATACACTCAAATCATGTCCAAGAGTGAGGGTAAAAGAGTCTCACTCTTGGCAGGAGAAAAAAAGAAACCCCAAAAATCAAGCAAAGCTGCTGGGGGACTCACTAGGTTAGGAAATTCAGCCTAAACAGAGAATTCTCCCTAACATCCTCTAGTCAAGAAAAGACTGAATGAAGAAGTGAAGGCAGTGGATGGATCTCCGTTGTCCTCAGGGCTTATAACGCACCAGACACAAGATCTGCAATTGACATGCCGGGATCATCACCAAGAGCAGTTACGGTTCGACGTCATAGCAGCTCCACATTTTGGATTCATACTAGATTTACCTTGGTTACGAATACATAATCCCGGAATAACCTGGAAGGTAAGTTCAGTTCAGTTCGCGTCAAGCTATTGTGAGGAACACTGTTTGGAACCACGTAACACACAAATCATTGGAAGTACGAACATGCCGCTACCCGAAGAATACGCTGAGTATAGGGATGTCTTCAGTAAGGTCGCGGCAGAGACTCTACCACCGCATAGACCATTCGACTGCCGCATTGATTTGGAAGCAGGAGCCGTGCTCCCATGCAGCAGAATTTGCGCACTCACAGAGGCAGAAAATGAGCACCTCAAGGCTTATATAGAGACCAACCTAGCAAGCGGATTTATCAGACATTCAACATCACCAGTCTCTTCCCCTTTATTCTTCGTCCCTAAAAAGACAGGAGATTTACGCACTTGCATCGACTATAGAGCAATAAATCGGATAACTGTTAAAAACCGTTACCTGTTACCGCTGATACTGGTGTTGTTAGATCAAGTGAAAGGATCCACAATATATACAAAATTGGACTTACGCGGAGCATACCATCTAGTCCGCGTAAGAGAAGGAGACGAGTGGAAGACGGCATTTAGGACCAAATTCGGTCTATACGAATATCAAGTAATGCCGTTTGGACTCTGCAATGCCCCGCAGTGTTCCAACACTTTCTGGATGAAGTCCTACGAGGTTACCTAGATGTTTTTGCAGTTGTATATATTGACGATATATTAATATATTCGCAAAATGTGGAGGAACATCGAAAGCATGTACGAGCTGTTTTGCAAAGGTTAAGAGAACACCAACTATATGCAAAGCTTGAGAAATGCGAATTCCAAAAGTCAACTGTAGAATTCCTAGGATTTATCCTATCGCCGCAGGGAGTCACCATGGACAAGAGAAAGGTACAAGCCATAGCAGCTCTGTTAAAGAAGTCCAAACCATATTAGGATTCACCAACTTTTATAGGCGTTTTATAGATGGATTTGCTCAAAAAGTGCTTCCAATCACCAGTCTGCTCAAGAAGGGAGTGTTGTTCCGTTGGGATTCGGCAGCCGAGGAAAGTTTCCAGGCACTAAAGAAGGCTTTCATCACAGCTCCAGTGCTTTTGCACCCAGATCCTGCCAAACCCTTTGTCGTAGAAACCGACGCATCAAGTTATGCTATCGGGGCTGTTTTGTCGCAGCGTGATGATCATGGACAACTACATCCCATAACGTATAATTCAAGAACCTTGCTACCAGCTGAACAAAACTACGTAATAGCTGACCGGGAACTATTGGCCATCAAGGCTGCATTCAGTGAATGGCGACACTATTTGATGGGAGCCAGGCATACCATCACAATCTATACAGATCACCGGAATTTGCAATTTCTAAAGTCAGCGAAAGCATTAAGTACAAGACATTTGAGATGGGCAATGTATTTTGCTGAATTTGACTTCGTAGTCACATATCGGCCTGGGCCAGAAAATAAAAAGGCCGACATCATGTCCAGATATCCAGACTCCTCATCGGTCTTGGCAGAAAATCCAATTGAAACAAAACCCATAGTGGATCCAGTACGGGTAATCGGGAGCGTTACTGTGGATTATATGTTCCAAGATATCAGAAGGGCGATGACCGCTCAAGAACTAGCACAATGGAAAATACAGGATGCAGACCGAACTGTAAAAGAAGGATTACCATTCTACAAAGGCTGTCTTTACCTACCCACTAATTAACTACGAAGAAAGGCTCTTCAGTGGTGTCATGATTCGCCATTCGTCGGACATCCAGGGGTGACTAAAATGCTCAAACTACTCCGCAGACACTTCTGGTGGCCTCACATGATCCGAGATGTTCAAATATATTTGAATCAGTGTGAAAATTGTCTACGTAATAAGGCTGATCATCAACGACCCACAGGCTTGCTCCAACCTTTACCAACACCACCGAGGCCTTGGCATACGATTTCAATGGACCTCATTGTTGAACTACCTAAAAGTTTGGGCTTCACATCTATTTTGGTGGTTACAGACTACTTAACTAAAATGGGACGCTTTATACCATGTACAGGGACGCCCTCTGCTAGCAACCTCGCTGAGTTATTTTTGAAGAACATAGTACGATTTCATGGTATACCTCAGGGAATTATTTCAGACAGAGGCCCGCAATTCACCTCCCATTTCTGGAATGCCTTCTGTAAAGCAATAGGTATTGAAATGCGTCTGTCTACAAGTTATCATCCTGAGATGAACGGTCAGACCGAACGCCTAAATCAGACATTAGAGCAGTATTTAAGATGTATGATTCACAGTCAAGGAAAATCTTGGACGGAGGTAATTTGGCTAGCTGAATTTGCCTATAATAATGCTGTCCACACATCCACTAAAGTGACTCCCTTTCTTGGCACGTACGGGTTTCACCCGAGATTTCAACCAGTACCCGACCTCGCGCCTTTGGCACCAGCTGTGGAAGAACGCAGGAAACAACTTGTAGGCACTTGGCAAGTCATGCAAAACAATCTGTCCTCAGCAAAGCAAAACTATAAAAAATATGCTGACAAGAAGCGCAGACCAAGCCCACCTTACCATATTGGGGACATAGTCTGGCTATCCACGCGGAATTTACAGCTCCAAGGTCCAAGGAAACTCCAACCAAGATTTATTGGCCCATACCCGATAGAAAAGGTGATAAATCTGGTGGCAGTACGGTTGACACTACAAAGGCACATGCGTATACATCCAGTCTTTCACGTATCCCTGCTAAAAGCAGCACCCCTGTCCCTAAAACCCAAGAACCCCCCGCCCCTTATTATCAATGACAATCCCGAGTTTGAGATCAAAGCTATTTTGGACTCACGTGTTAAGCACAATAAGCTTTGGTACCTAATAGATTGGAAAGGGTACGGCCCGGAAGAACAATCCTGGGAACCAGCTTCTAACCTGCATGCTCCTCGGCTCCTCCGTCAGTTTCAAGAACCCTTCTAAACCCGGGCCTGTAAGAGGGAGGGGGCGTACTGTCAGGGCTGGGCAGGTTAGCAGCACTTCTTGTAGTAAACATAGGTTCTCCAATCATCAAAACCCTGTGAATCATGTGGTAAAACCTTATACGCAGTATGTCAGCAGGATTTTCCATCCATGTTGCAGGCGAAGCATGCAGGGACTCAGAATCCTAAAGAGACTACATTTCCCAGCAGGCCGTGTGCTTCACAAGCCTGCCGGGAGAAGAAGAGCCACACGCGAGCCGCGCCCAACGAACTGCGCATGCGCGAACCGCGGCCACGCTTCTTCGCTTGCTATTCCGGCTTCTGAGGAGATCGGACGTGTTTCCCAGCGCTCCGCCCAGGGCCAGTCTACACGGGGCATTCCGCCCACCTGAACTCATCACAGGCCCCGCACCAGCATACAGATAAGTGCTTTGGATAATATCGTGTGCAGAGAGAAAGACTAAACTAACGAAGCGATCGAGGTCGCAGACCTGGTAGACATATTTGGCGGCTCAGTCCGCAACACATGCTAGAATATTAACCCGCATGCAGAGTGCATAGGGGAGACAGTGTGTGTGCTCAAGTACATTTCCGGGTGAGGCAACCTGGAACAAGCACTTCTGGTGATCCAGCGGGGCAGGGCAGGAGGTGCCGGGTGCGGAGCTTCGGGTGAAGACAACCCGACTCTAGCACACAAGCGGGTCATGTTGGCCCATTGTTTTGGGGCACAAACATAGTGTAAGAACGTAGAGCAGACCCAGCACAAGCTTATTGTGTTTTTTGGTATTTTCAGCGGAGCTTCCTACGTATCCCTTGGGACATCCGTGTGTCGAAGCTAAGGAGAACAAGACTATGAACCGCAGCTAAGTACATTTCTGGTCCTTTGCTAATGTGCTCTGTAATGTCACAAGGTGCTATGTAATGACAAGGATGCAGTGTAGCAGTGCACGTTAGCACGAGTCTTTAAACTGCTTGAAGCTAATGCAGTGGGGTGAAAAGGCTCATGCTAACGCAGTGTTTGGGTGCAATGTATCATGGTTGAGGGCTCCAAGCAAAAGCTCTAGTAGTGGTTTCAGGCTCCACAACAAAGGCCCCCAGTTACAGGTCAACGGTGTGAATGAGTGTAGCGTGAGTCTGCGGAGAACTCACCACAAGAATAACCAGTGGATGGGGCGGCAGGAGCAGAGGAACATCTTTCCCTGATTTCCCCCATTCCCATCCTAAACCACTCCCTAATCCTTTTCCTGGTGACCCTACTACCCGTACCCATCCACTCAACGGACCCTAACCCTCTTTCCCCGACGGGTTGCGGTATCCTGAGTTTCCCATCGGGTCCAGGTGCAAAGACCCTACGGGGAGGCAGGTGTTCGTGCTGCCTCTGCGCCAGACAAAACTGAAGATTCCCCGACAGTGTCTGTACTGTGGGGCCTTAGGACATTTCTACGGGATTGCCCTATAAAAACATCTAAAAAAGTAGTCAGAGTTGCTGATAAAAATCAAACAGAGCCTGATTCGGGAAACGACCACGCCCGACAAGCGTAGAGGTCCGCTTGCCGAGCTTGAAGAAGGATACTCAGACCTCGCACTTCATCATACCAGTGGTCCTTATAGATCCAAGGCAGCCATCACGTATGCACGCAGTGAGGGCATACATTGATAGCGGGGCCATAGGAAACTATGTGTACCACCAGTTGGCTTCTAGGATGAATCTATCTCTATGCAAAAAGACCACTTCGGATGTCATCACCACAGTCGATGGAACTGAAATTGCCTCTGGGCCTGTAACTCATTCCACCGCAGAGATGATACTATTGGGTCAGGATGGGCATCGAGAGACTATTGTGTTTGATTTAATCAAAGCCCCGCAGTTCCAAATAATACTGCGGATACCTTGGTTGGAAACACATAATCCTTGTATTGATTGGCGAGAGAAGAGAATAACCTTCCCGGATTGTGCACATACTTGTTACCCAAAAAAACCCTTGAACCAAGGCCTGGCCACAGTCGCTACTCCAGTCGTGCAGTTACCTCAGGAATATCAAGAATTCCAGGATGTTTTCCAAAAGGAACAGGCAAACACCCTACCACCTCACAGATCATACGATTGTCAAATCGATCACATACCCGGTGCACAACCTCCATGTAGTAGGATCTACGCCCTTACGGAACCTGAAAACCTTCACCTACGACAAACTTGGACCAATACCTTGCTAATGGTTTCATTCGTCCATCCAAGTCCCCTGCATCTTCAGCTTTGTTCTTCATGCCTAAAAAGGAAGGTGACCTCAGAACGTGCATAGACTACCGCGCATTAAATCAGATCACGGTTAAGAACCGATACCCATTGCCTCTGATCCCCGAATTACTAGACCAAGTAAAGGACGCTTGCATCTACACTAAATTAGATCTCCGAGGGGCATATCATCTGGTACGTGTAAAGAAAGGCGACGAATGGAATACTGCTTTTCGCACTAAGTACGGGTTATTCGAATACCAGGTGATGCCCTTCGGGTTGTGCAATGCACCAGCAGCCTTCCAGTATTTTATGAACGATGTCCTTCGTGAACTCATTGACGTCTCTGTTGTTGTATACATAGACGATATTCTAGTGTACTCCTCTTCAGAAACAGACCATGTGAAGCACGTTTGTGCAGTCCTTGAGAAACTACGCCAGCACAAGTTATATGCAAAATTGGAAAAATGCGTTTTTCATGCTACGGAAGTTGAATTCCTTGGATTTATCCTGACTCCAAAAGGAGTCCGAATGGACTCTCGAAAGGTGGACACAATCCTCAAGTGGCCATCACCCAGTTCAGTTAAAGGGGTACAAAGCATGCCCGGATTTGCTAATTTCTACCGCAGAATCATTCCGGATTTCTCACTTGTTATACACCCTATCACAGCACTTTTGCGAAAAAACAAACGCTTCTTGTGGACCGAAGAAGCTGAAAAGGCCTTCCAAGAGCTAAAAGCGAAATTCACGTCTGCACCTGTCTTAAAGCATCCACGCCCCGAACTTCCATACATAGTTGAAACTGATGCATCCAGTTTAGCCATGGGAGCTGTCCTGTCCCAGAAGGATCCTGAAACCGGTCAACTTCACCCAGTAGCATTTTGGTCCAGAAAGTTCTCGGCACCCGAGTTAAACTATGCGGTTACCGATAAAGAATTATTAGCCATCAAATCCGCCTTCAAGGCTTGGCGGCATTATCTTCTCGGTGCCAGGCATACCATTACGGTAATCACCGATCACCGGAACTTGCAGTATTTAAAAACAGCCAAGGCCCAATCGTCGCGTCAACTTCGATGGGCATTGTTCTTTGCCGAGTTTGATTTCGTGATCACTTATCGACCAGGTTGTAAAAATGGCAAGGCAGATGCCTTATCCCGAATAGGGATGGGAGAAGCATATGCGAACCCGGAACCAGTGCCTATGATTTCAGAATAAAGAATTTTTGGCATAACCACTCTACAGACACTAGAGGATATTCAAGTAAAGATTCAACAACTCTTCGATCCAACAGCCCTGCAGGACTGGGTGAAGAAAGGCCCGGACTACTCAGTCATCAATGACCTACCTTATTATCAAGGGCGACTATTTCTACCACACAAGGAACTACAAGAACTAGTCATCTCCAATTATCATGACACCCTGATGGAAGGACACCCATGTATTGCAAAAACTGAAGCTTAATTTAAGAGACAATTCTGGTGGCCCACCTGGCGAAAAGACGTGAAGTCATTTGTAATGTCTTGTGGCATTTGCGCCCAAAACAAAAGTCAGAAGAAAAAACCAGCTGGCCTCTTACAACCTTTGGATATTCCACCTACACCATGGCACACCTTATTGTTAGACTGTATTACAGATCTACCTCCATGTAATGGATTTAACACCATTCTAGTTATTGTGGATCTTTTTTCCAAGATGGCCCACTTAATTCCTCTAAAGGGATTACCTTCTGCTTCAATTCTGGCCAAGGAGTTCCTCGAAAACATTGTTCGAATACACAGATTTCCTTCCATATTGGTCTCTAACAGAGGTAGTCAATTCATTTCACATTTTTGGAAGAAATGTTGTCAACTGGCGCAAATCGACGTGAGGTTTTCAACCAGTCACCATCCCCAGACCGATGGTCAGACGGAGAGGACCAACCAGACCCTTGAACAGTACCTACGTTGCATGCTACACCAGACCAAAAGTAATTGTAAAGATATTTTATGGATTTCCGAGTATGCATACAATAACTCTGTACATTCAAGAACCGGACAAAGCCCATTTTATACCATATATGGACATCACCCTTGAACCTCAGAACTAGATTCGCCTCAGCATTTAGAAATGCCTGCAGTTAGTCATTTGCATTCTACTATTACACAAGCCTTTAAAGAGGCAACAGAACATTTGAAACAAGCAAAAGAGAAATATAAGAAAAATGCTGATCAACATAGAAGTGAAACTCCACAATACCAGATTGGGGATAAAGTTTGGCTGGCTACAAAACACATACCTCTGAAGGGAACTCTGACTTTTAACCCTAGATATTTGGGACCTTACACTATTAAGACCATTATCAACCCGGTAGCCGTCAAATTGGAATTACCCTCTAATATGCGCATTCATCCTGTCTTTCATGTTTCACTTTTAAAACCAGTTCAACCAGGAACAAGATTAACCAAACCACCCGACCCCATCTTGATAGATGGAGAACCTGAATTCGAGGTAAAAAATATCCTGGACTCCAAGATGGTTAAATCAAAACTTTTTTATTTAATCGATTGGAAGGGCTACGGACCACAAGAAAGGTCATGGGAACCTAGTGACCACGTCCATGCACCTCGGTTTGTGAAAAGATTCCATCGGAACTTCCCAGACAAACCAGGGCCCAGGGGAAGAACAACTTTAGGAGGGGCCTTGGGGGTGGGGGTGCTTTCATGATGCCTACCCCCAGGCATCCGGATCAAGCCTATCAGCCCCGGGAGTAGGCATCTAGACATTTAGTAAAACCTCAGCAGCCCCAGCTAGGGGCTATCTGGGTTCAGTCCTGGCGCCTTAGGCGCCAGGCTCATAGTAGGAATCAGTCCTGGCGCCTAAGGCGCCAGGCTCATAGTCATTACTTACCTCAGGCAGACCATGCTGCAAATGACTCCAATCTAACATGAAGCCTGAAAGGGACTATTTTCCTACAGGGACTATTTTTTACTCGGGTGTGGTTCTAGGGACTTCTTACCTGGGACTACTTTTGAGGCTATTTAAACCATGCCCGACCAGCAACACACGCTTTGCGTTATTCTTCATCCAGCAGCGTAACACTCACCGTGCCTGCAGCCTGCATCCAGTCTTCTGCCACGCCCGCCTCGAAGCCGTAGCTCCTAAAACAAAGAGGAAAGAAAGGGACAAGGTTAGAAAACGAACTTATTTCTATTCCACACCTGATTCTGTATCCATCTTGTCTCCGGACCTGTAAAGAACATCATTTCTGCATGCGCCGCACCTCCAGCTGCAGCGCCGTGCCATACTCACTAGTCTACATCCTTTGGGTCGGCGCTGCCTGCATCATTTCTTCGCCGAACTTCGGCACCTAGGTGACAAAAGAAAACCACAAGGTGAGCCGAGGGAACCAACAAATATAATTCTTACCACCATAGACTTACCTGATTTACCACCGGAGGCATCCTTTTGTGACTCTCCATATTTTCACGTGCTGCATCTGTAAGGAGGGTCAAAACAACACGTTTTCCTTGTGCAACATTTACCGGACAGCGCCGGGTAATACAGACTCTTACCTGAGCGCCACCAGCTGCCACAAGAGCATCTTTTCACGAGCCAGCTGCAAGACAAGAAAGGAAGGGGGGAACAAGAGTGAACATCGCACATATTGAACTCTATGAACTTAATACTTACTGGTCGTCACCAGGAACCTCAGAGTCAATACTCTCCGGGACTCTCCCGAGCCTTCAAACCAGTGAAGTAACTGGAATCGACACGCCCCTGCAAATCCACGCAGGATGGAGAGCTCATCTTTCAAGAATATAAGGTGAGATTGCTGTGAGGGCATTTCGGAGGTGATTAGTTGGGGAGGACTGTGGGGGTGCCATCATTTGAATCCACAAGTGGCTAAATCCATCTCTCCACTTGCAGGAGAATATTTCTACGGGTTAAGCAGACAAGATTAGGAGGGCAGATCCAGTCAGTCATCGCTGCACTACACATCATGTGGGTGGAGACCGCAGTTGTCTGGGTCCGACCGACGCCCCTGTGGGAGCCAGGTGAGCGTAACACCAATGCATGATCCGATAGACATCTTTCTCCAATGTCTACACTCGCAATATCATCAACCATCACATCAGTCACCAACAAATAATCCAATCTTGTTAAATGTTAAATGTTAAAGGTTTTTGTACCGTGCACCGTCACCAACGGAATTGCTCCCCAGGTGCTCTGGCGGATCTGTAAACGAAAAGGTAGGATGGGTTAGTAAGGTGAAGAGGGAGTAGGATAGTGAGAGAAGTGGTGTTCTGTTGGCAGCTTCAACTCGGTATACACCAGGTGCTGAGCTTTGGTGCGGGTATTGGATCGGTGTCAGTCCGCGTGTGCTGTTGCTCCGGCATATGTGTTGTTGCAGTGTTGTGAAGTGCATGCGGCTTGTTGTGCGAGAGATGGTTGTGTGAGTTTTTTGAGTGAGATAGGTATGCAGAGTTTCAGCTTATATTGGTTAGTGGGTTACCTTTAGCATGCTAATTAACATTCACAGTTTTGTCTAAGTGGGGTACTAGTTGACCTTTACGATCCTATCTAGATGCGGTGCAGGTTAATGTTTAGAATTCTATCTGGGTGTGGGCCTGCTAACATTCACAATCTTATCTAGATGCAGCGCAGACTAGTGTTCACATTTCTAAGTGTGGCACATGCTAATATTCTCAAGTCTATCTAAGTGTGGACAAGCTAAAATTCACAACTCTATCCAAGTGTGGACATGCTAATATTCACAACTCAATCTAAGTGCGGGCATGCTAACATTCAAAGTCCCATCTAGATGCGACGCAGGCTAATATTCACAATTCTATACAGTTGTGGACATGCTAATATTCACAATTCTATCCAAGTGTGGACATGCTAATATTCACAACTCTATCTAAGTACGGGCCTGCTAACATGCTAATATTCACAACTCTATCTAAGTGCGGGCATGCTAACATTCAAAGTCCCATCTAGATGTGGCGCAGGCTAATATTCACAATTCTATCTGGGTGAGGACATGCTAATATTGTGGCAGTCTATGTTGTTGGGAGGTGAGATAGAGTGGCTGGGGTTTTCTGGAGAAAAGTGATTGCTCTACTCCCCACCCATGCCACACTTACAGCTTTTGTTGGTTTCTGTTGACTACTGGCTTCACTGGCTTCCCCTGCGGACACCTGCAGACACATCTTGGAGCCGCCAATGTCGGAGCCGCCCTTAGCCGCAGGGGCCCTTAGCCGCAGGGGCTGCCGGGTAGAGGGCTGCCCTGGGAGGGTTCATGATATGTGGCCAAGAGACCAATCGGGGTGCAGGGGGAGGGTTGGGAGGCGGGATTGGGCTGGGGAACAAGTGGGAAAGGAGGAAAGGGGACTGGAGCACCGAGCGCGCAAAGCTACCATTTTCAAACACTTTACAGTGTTTGGAAGAGTTGTAGGGGCATCTGGGGGCAAACTCACCTTGGCCAGCTCCTCCTGTGGAGTGATGGTGCTGGCGAGGACACCACGCACCGTGAGTTTGTTTTCTGTTTTTTTAAAAAAATTATTATTTTTTGCCCAGGGCACCAATCAGGGTACAGGGGGAGGGTTGGGAGGCGGGATTAGGCTGGGGAACGAGGGGTGAAGGAGGAAAGGGGACTGGAGCACCGAGCGCGCAAAGCTACCATTTTCAAACACTTTTACAGTGTTTGGAAGAGTTGTAGGGGCATCTGGGGGCAAACTCACCTTGGCCAGCTCTTCCTGTGGAGTGATGGTGCTGGCGAGGACACCACGCACCGTGAGTTCGTTTTCTGTTTTTTTTTTTTTTTTTAATTATTTTTGGGCCAGGGCACCAATCAGGGTGCAGGGGGAGGGTTGGGAGGCGGGATTGGGCTGGGGAGCGAGGGGGGAAGGAGGAAAGGGGACTGGAGTGCCGAGTGCACAAAGCTCCCATTTTCAAACACTTTTACAGTGTTTGGAAGAGTTGTAGGGGCATCTGGGGGCAAACTCACCTTGGCCAGCTCTTCCTGTGGAGTGATGGTGCTGGCGAGGACGCCACGCACCGTGAGCATGTTTTCCGTTTTTAAAAAATATATATTTTTGGCCCAGGGCACCAATCAGGGTGCAGGGGGAGGGTTAGGAGGCGGGATTGGGCTGGGGAACGAGGGGGGAAGGAGGAAAGGGGACTGGAGCGACGAGTGTGCGAAGCTACCATTTTCAAACACTTTTATAGTGTTTGGAAGAGTTGTAGGGGCATCTGGGGGCAAACTCACCTTGGCCAGCTCTTCCTGTGGAGTGATGGTGCTGGCAAGGACGCCACGCACCATGAGTTTGTCTTCCGTTTTAAAAAAATATATATTTTGACCCAGGGCACCAATCAGGGTGCAGGGGGAGGGTTGGGAGGCGGGATTGGGCTGGGGAACGAGGTGGGAAGGAGGAAAGGGGACTGGAGTGCCGAGCGCGCAAAACTACCATTTTCAAACACTTTTACAGTGTTTGGAAGAGTTCTAGGGGCATCTGGAGGCAGACTCACATTGACCAGCTCTTCCTGTGGAGTGATGGTGCTGGCGAGGACGCCACGCACGGTGAGTTTGTTTTCTGTTTTTAAAAAAACATATTTTTGTCCCAGGGCACCAATCAGGGTGCAGGGGGAGGGTTGGGAGGCGGGATTGGGCTGGGGAACGAGGGGGGAAGGAGGAAAGGGGACTGGAGCGCTGAGTGCGCAAAGCAACCATTTTCAAACACTTTTATAATGTTTGGAAGAGTTGCAGGGGCATCTGGGGGCAAACTCACCTTGGCCAGCTCTTCCTGTGGAGTGATGGTGCTGGTGAGGACGCCACGCACCGTGAGTTTGTTTTCCGTTTTTTTTGTTTTTTATTATTTTTGGTCCAGGGCACCAATCAGGGTGCAGGGGGAGGGTTGGGAGGCGGGATTGTTCTGGGGAACGAGGGGGGGAAGGAGGAAAGGGGACTGGAGCGCCGAGTGCCCAAAGCTACCATTTATTTTCAAACACTTTTACAGTGTTTGGAAGAGTTGTAGGGGCATCTGGGGGCAAACTCACCTTGGCCAGCTCTTCCTGTGGAGTGATGGTGCTGGTGAGGACGCCACGCACCGTGAGTTTGTTTTCCGTTTTTTTTGTTTTTTATTATTTTTGGCCCAGGGCACCAATCAGGGTGCAGGGGGAGGGTTGGGAGGCGGGATTGTTCTGGGGAACGAGGGGGGAAGGAGGAAAGGGGACTGGAGCGCCGAGTGCGCAAAGCTACCATTTTCAAACACTTTTACAATGTTTTGAAGAGTTGTAGGGGCATCTGGGGGCAAACTTACCTTGGCCAGCTCTTCCTGTGGAGTGATGGTGCTGGCGAGGACGCCACGCACTGTGAGTGTGTTTTCCGTTTTAAAAAATATATATTTTTGGCCCAGGGCACCAATCAGGGTGCATGTGGAGGGTTGGGAGGCGGGATTGGGCTGAGGAACGAGGGGGGAAGGAGGAAAGGGGACTGGCGCGCCGAGTGTGCGAAGCTACCATTTTCAAACACTTTTATAATGTTTGGAAGAGTTGCAGGGGCATCTGGGGGCAAACTCACCTTGGCCAGCTCTTCCTGTGGAGTGATGCTGCTGGCGAGGACGCCACGCACTGTGAGTTTGTTTTCCGTTTTTTAAAAATTATTTTTGGCCCAGGGCACCAATCAGGGTGCAGGGGGAGAGTTGGGAGGCGGGATTGGGCTGGGGAACGAGGGGGGAAGGAGGAAAGGGGACTGGAGTGCCAAGCGCGCAAAGCTACCATATTCAAACACTTTTACAGTGTTTGGAAGAGTTGTAGGGGCATCTGGGGGCAAACTCACCTTGGCCAGCTCTTCCTGTGGAGTGATGGTGCTGGCGAGGACGCCACGCACCGTGAGTTTTTTTTTTTCTTTTTTTAAAAAAAATATTTTGGCCCAGGGCATCAATCAGGGTGCAGGGGGAGGGTTGGGAGGTGGGATTGGGCTGGGGAACGAGGGGCGACGGAGGAAAGGGGACTGGAGCGCCGAGCGCGCAAAGCTATCATTTTCAAACACTTTTACAGTGTTTGGAAGAGTTGTAGGGGGATCTGGGGGCAAAATCACCTTGGCTAGCTTTTCCTGTGGAGTAATGGTGCTGGCCAGGGGCGAGGACGCCACGCACCGTGAGTTTGTCTTCCGTTTTAAAAAAAAATTATTTTGCCCCAGGGCACCAATCAGGGTGCAGGGGGAGGGTTGGGAGGCGGGATTGGGCCGGGGAACAAGGGGGGGAGGAGGAAAGGGGACTGGAGTGCCGAGTGCACCAAGCTTCCATTTTCAAACACTTTTACAGTGTTTTAAAGAGTTGTAGGGGCATCTAGGGGCAAACTCACCTTGACCAGCTCTTCCTGTGGAGTGATGATGCTGGCGAGGACGCCACGCAACGTGAGCTTGTTTTCCATTTTTTTTGTTTTTTATTATTTTTGGTCCAGGGCACCAATCAGGGTGCAGGGGGAGGGTTGGGAGGCGGGATTGTTCTGGGGAACGAGGGGGGGAAGGAGGAAAGGGGACTGGAGCGCCGAGTGCCCAAAGCTACCATTTATTTTCAAACACTTTTACAGTGTTTGGAAGAGTTGTAGGGGCATCTGGGGGCAAACTCACCTTGGCCAGCTCTTCCTGTGGAGTGATGCTGCTGGCGAGGACGCCACGCACTGTGAGTTTGTTTTCCGTTTTTTAAAAATTATTTTTGGCCCAGGGCACCAATCAGGGTGCAGGGGGAGAGTTGGGAGGCGGGATTGGGCTGGGGAACGAGGGGGGAAGGAGGAAAGGGGACTGGAGTGCCAAGCGTGCAAAGCTACCATATTCAAACACTTTTACAGTGTTTGGAAGAGTTGTAGGGGCATCTGGGGGCAAACTCACCTTGGCCAGCTCTTCCTGTGGAGTGATGGTGCTGGCGAGGACGCCACGCACCGTGAGTTTGTTTTCCTTTTTTTAAAAAAAATATTTTGGCCCAGGGCATCAATCAGGGTGCAGGGGGAGGGTTGGGAGGTGGGATTGGGCTGGGGAACGAGGGGCGACGGAGGAAAGGGGACTGGAGCGCTGAGCGCGCAAAGCTATCATTTTCAAACACTTTTACAGTGTTTGGAAGAGTTGTAGGGGGATCTGGGGGCAAAATCACCTTGGCTAGCTTTTCCTGTGGAGTAATGGTGCTGGCCAGGGGCGAGGACGCCACGCACCGTGAGTTTGTCTTCCGTTTTAAAAAAAAATTATTTTGCCCCAGGGCACCAATCAGGGTGCAGGGGGAGGGTTGGGAGGCGGGATTGGGCCGGGGAACAAGGGGGGGAGGAGGAAAGGGGACTGGAGTGCCGAGTGCACCAAGCTTCCATTTTCAAACACGTTTACAGTGTTTTAAAGAGTTGTAGGGGAATCTGGGGGCAAACTCACCTTGACCAGCTCTTCCTGTGGAGTGATGGTGCTGGCGAGGACGCCACGCACCGTGAGCTTGTTTTCCGTTTTTAAAAAATATATATTTTTGGCCCAGGGCACCAATCAGGGTGCAGGGGGAGGGTTGGGAGGCGGGATTCGGCTGCGGAACGAGGGGGGAAGGAGGAAAGGGGACTGGAGCGCCGAGTGTGCAAAGCTACCATTTTCAAACACTTTTACAGTGTTTGGAAGAGTTGTAGGGGCATCTGGGGGCAAACTCACCTTGGCCAGCTCTTCCTGTGGAGTGATGGTGCTGGCGAGGACGCCACGCACCATGAGTTTGTCTTCCGTTCTTAAAAAAAATATATTTTGGCCCAGGGCACCAATCAGGGTGCAGGGGGAGGGTTGGGAGGCGGGATTGGGCTGGGGAACGAGGGGGGAAGGAGGAAAGGGGACTGGAGTGCCGAGCGCGCAAAGCTACCATTTTCAAACACTTTTACAGTGTTTGGAAGAGTTGTAGGGGCATCTGGAGGCAGACTCACATTGGCCAGCTCTTCCTGTGGAGTGATGGTGCTGGCGAGGACGCCACGCACCGTGAGTTTGTTTTCTGTTTTTAAAAAAAAATATTTTTGTCCCAGGGCACCAATCAGGGTGCAGGGGGAGGGTTGGGAGGCGGGATTGGGCTGGGGAACGTGGGGGGAAGGAGGAAAGGGGACTGGAGCGCCGAGCGCGCAAAGCAACCATTTTCAAACACTTTTATAATGTTCGGAAGAGTTGCAGGGGCATCTGGGGGCAAACTCACCTTGGCCAGCTCTTCCTGTGGAGTGATGCTGCTGGCGAGGACGCCACGCACTGTGAGTTTGTTTTCCGTTTTTTTAAAATTATTTTTGGCCCAGGGCACCAATCGGGGTGCAGGGGGAGGTTTGGGAGGCGGGATTGGGCTGGGGAACGAGGGGGGAAGGAGGAAAGGGGACTGGAGTGCCAAGCGCGCAAAGCTACCATATTCAAACACTTTTACAGTGTTTGGAAGAGTTGTAGGGGCATCTGGGGGCAAACTCACCTTGGCCAGCTCTTCCTGTGGAGTGATGGTGCTGGCGAGGATGCCACGCACCGTGAGTTTGTTTTCCTATTTTTTAAAAAAATATTTTGGCCCAGGGCACCAATCAGGGTGCAGGGGGAGGGTTGGGCGGTGGGATTGGGCTGGGGAACGAGGGGCGACGGAGGAAAGGGGACTGGAGCGCCGAGCGCGCAAAGCTACCATTTTCAAAGACTTTTACAGTGTTTGGAAGAGTTGTAGGGGGATCTGGGGGCAAACTCACCTTGGCTAGCTTTTCCTGTGGAGTAATGGTGCTGGCGAGGGGCGAGGACGCCACGCACCGTGAGTTTGTCTTCCGTTTTAAAAAAAAATTATTTTGCCCCAGGGCACCAATCAGGGTGCAGGGGGAGGGTTGGGAGGCGGGATTGGGCCGGGGAACAAGGCGGGAAGGAGGAAAGGGGACTGGAGTGCCGAGTGCACAAAGCTACCATTTTCAAACACTTTTACAGTGTTTTGAAGAGTTGTAGGGGCATCTGGGGGCAAACTCACCTTGACCAGCTCTTCCTGTGGAGTGATGTGCTGGTGAGGACGCCACGCAACGTGAGCTTGTTTTCCATTTTTTTTGTTTTTTATTATTTTTGGTCCAGGGCACCAATCAGGGTGCAGGGGGAGGGTTGGGAGGCAGGATTGTTCTGGGGAACGAGGGGGGAAGGAGGAAAGGGGACTGGAGTGCCGAGTGCGAAAAGCTACCATTTTCAAACACTTTTACAGTGTTTGGAAGAGTTGTAGGGGCATCTGGGGGCAAACTCACCTTGGCCAGCTCTTCCTGTTGAGTGATGGTGCTGGCGAGGACGCCACGCACCGTGAGTTTGTTTTCCGTTTTTTTTGTTTTTTATTATTTTTGGCCCAGGGCACTAATCAGGGTGCAGGGGGAGGGTTGGGAGGCGGGATTGTTCTGGGGAACGAGGGGGGAAGGAGGAAAGGGGACTGGAGCACCGAGCGCGCAAAGCTACCATTTTCAAACACTTTTACAGAGTTTGGAAGAGTTGTAGGGGAATCTGGGGGCAAACTCACCTTGGCCAGCTCTTCCTGTGGAGTGATGGTGCTGGCGAGGATGCCACGCACCGTGAGTTTGTTTCCATTTTTTTTTAAATTATTTTTGGCCCAGGGCCCAATCAGGGTGCAGGGGGAGGGTTGGGAGGCGGGATTGGGCTGGGGAACGAGGGGGGAAGGAGGAAAGGGGACTGGAGCGCCGAGCGCGCAAAGCTACCATTTTCAAACACTTTTACAGTGTTTGGAAGAGTTGTAGGTGCATCTGGGGGGTTGGGAGGCGGGATTGTTCTGGGGAACGAGGGGGGAAGGAGGAAAGCGGACTGGAGCGCCGAGTGCGCAAAGCTACCATTTTCAAACACTTTTACAGTGTTTGGAAGAGTTGTAGGGGTATCTGGGGGCAAACTCACCTTGGCCATCTCTTCCTGTGGAGTGATGGTGCTGGCGAGGACGCCACGCACCGTGAGTTTGTTTTCCGTTTTAAAAAAAAATATTTTTGGCCCAGGGCACCAATCAGGGTGCATGTGGAGGGTTGAGAGGCGGGATTGGGCTGGGGAACGAGGGGGGAAGGAGGAAAGGGGACTGGAGCGCCGAGCGCGCAAAGCTACCATTTTCAAACACTTTTACAGAGTTTTGAAGAGTTGTAGGGTCATCTGGGGGCAAACTCACCTTGGCCAGCTCTTCCTGTGGAGTGATGGTGCTGGCGAGGACGCCACGCACCGTGAGTTTGTTTTCCGTTTTTTTTTTTTTAGTATTTTTGGCCCAGGGCACCAATCAGGGTGCAGGGGGAGGGTTGGGAGGCGGGATTGGGCTGGGGAACAAGGGGGGGAAGGAGGAAAGGGGACTGGAGCGGCGAGCGCGTAAAAATACTATTTTCAAACACTTTTACAGAGTTTAGAAGAGTTGTAGGGGTATCTGGGAGCAAACTCACCTTGGCCAGCTCTTCCTGTGGAGTGATGGTGCTGGCGAGGATGCCACGCACTGTGAGTTTGTTTCCATTTTTTTAAAAATTATTTTTGGCCCAGGGCACCAATCAGGGTGCAGGGGGAGGGTTGGGAGGTGGGGTTGGGCTGGGGAATGAGGGGGGAAGGAGAAAAGGGGACTGGAGCGCCGAGCACGCAAAGCTACCATTTTCAAACACTTTTACAGTGTTTGGAAGAGTTGTAGGGGCATCTGGGGGCAAACTCACCTTGGCCAGCTCTTCCTGTGGAGTGATGGTGCTGACGAGGACGCCACGCACCGTGAGTTTGTCTTCCGTTTTTTTATTTTATTATTTTGGCCCAGGGCACCAATCAGGGTGCAGGGGGACGGTTGGGAGGCGGGATTGGGCTGGGGAACGAGGGGGGAAGGAGGAAAGGGGACTGGAGCGCCGAGCGCTCAAAGCTACCATTTTCAAACACTTTTACAGTGTTTGGAAGAGTTGTAGGGGAATCTGGGGGTAAACTCACCTTGGCCAGCTCTTCCTTGAGTAATGATCATGAACCGGAGAATAGAACGAAAATTCCTTATCAACAGGATGCAGTAACCTCCAACTATCCACTAAATCGAATGTTTCAAGGAAATCACTAAAAACACCACTCAGCGTTGAACCCGAAAACCTCCACTTTGATAACCTATCCAAAGAAGCATCTAATACACAATTAAAGTCGCCACCTAAAACTATTTTATCGCCCCTCATCGATTTCAAACTATCCGTTAGCGTTTTAAAGAAACTAATACAATTAGTACAAGGGCTATATACTGATCCCAACATCAAAAGTTTCCCTTCATATATTACATCTACCAAAATAAATCGTCCTTCATCATCCATAACAACATTCTCAACTTTCATACCCAAGGATTTTCGAACTAACAAACCTACTCCCCTTGACCTGCTTGAATAACAGTTCAACAGGACCTTCATATATTTTGAAGCCCCATAAAAGTTTCCCGTTTGTTCAGTCAAACGAGTTTCCTGCAAAAAAATGACATCCGCTTTTTCTCTTCTCAACTTTGACATTATATTTTTCCCCTTCTTAGGACAATTCATACCCTTGACATTCCATGTAACAAAACTTACTGTCCCGCCATCAGCAATTCAATAGTTCATATAAATAGAAATTGCAGACATACAGTGGTCTGAATACACAAAGCAAAATCATGTCTATAACCCAGGCAAGATGATGCAGAGTAGAGAAAATAGTCCCCCACCCAACCGACACACAAACAGAACAAAAAACATCAACCAAATCATCTTGAAAACTGACTGGAATCCAGACAGACTAACAAAGACAAAAGAGAAAAAAACCATTGCTAGACTACAACCCCCAGAACGTATGCCCAATCTATATATAATCATTACCTCACAATACTCCCTTTGAAGAAATACAGCAATAAAGAGAAAAAGAAACAAAACCCTATCCATAAAACATCTAACAGAACTCGCTACGTATCCCATCAACCATATCCTAACAATACTATGACCCAAATCATACACATATCCACTCCTAGCCGTAATTAAGTAGTATGAACACCTCCCACCCAAGCTATCTTCAAACACAACCAATTGGAAATCCTATTTATTATTTTTTATTTATTTATTTATTTTTTCTCCTTTTTCTTTATTTTTTACATTTTTGCTTTTGCTTTCCACAACATCCTATATAACACAGAACTAAACACCTATCATCCATCTATAGAATTTACTCAGAATTCAAAATACACCAGCACATTTAGGAAAAAAACTGAAATAACACAATTCCACAATCAACCTTCCCCATTCTACATCTAAAACAACAACTAAGCCTGAGACCCATCACTAAGAAAATCCATATTAGTACTATCAAGCCCTCAACATATTCCCTTTCCTCAATAGTATCCAACCAAAAGTACTATTCAGGACAAATTGCCCACAAGATCTAAACCATCTAAACAATCCCCATTTCTTATACAATTATAACATCATCTACTATAGAAGTGAGCAGAAACCTGCAAACCTATGAACAGCCAATCCCGTCCCAAATGGAATAGCTGCAGTACATAAGAACCGTCCATGTATATTGTGAATGATTCACACCGATATCATCTTGCAAACCCCTGTGCTAAAATTAGTTCAAAATATCCGCAGCAAGATCAAGAGCCTTGACATTCAAGTATTCAAAGCTACATGTTCACTATTGCATATTAGGCACTGATAGTTTCATAGCCTTTCCTTGCACACACATCAACCACTCACCTTCCCTCAGTGGCGTTAAAACCCTCCAACATTAATGAATGCTTTAAAAAGTGTCACATACCAAAGTCTGAATATAAAACTCTACCATACATATGACATTTAAAGCATAGAGGTCAGATGTTGTGTGTCCCCGTTTACAAAATATGCCAATCACATATGCTACAACTGTTCCAATCCCGCTATTAAATTAACTGTAGCACATATTTAAATTTTTTAAAAAAGAACAATAACAATGATGATCAGCCATTTCGGAGGAAATACCAGGAAAGTGTGGATTCAGATACACCCAAAAGAGTTAACACAACACACAGCAGAATCCAACATTTTAGACCATTATACAATGTATCCTTTACACTCTAGAGACACTATAGATGATGCACTGGAAATGTACCAAATGCGACAAGCCAAAGGATCTCCAATCAGCATATGGGAAAAAAGTATAGAAGCACAGGTCTTTCCTCTACTCTTTCCTACTGAAAAAGTAGGAAGGTACGATAATAGACCCACACAGATAACAGTTTCAGAATATCGCTCTTTACGAATGTATTCTGACGACCCCAGATTCAGACAAAACGTGGAATACATATTCCACCTTCTCTTTGAAAGTGAACTAGCAACTCTATGCTCCGGAGTTGCACACACATTAAAATCAGGTACCCATTTTCAAAATATGTCAGCTACGCAAATATTACAAAAAGTGCAAGATAAAGATGATGTTTTACAGTCAAGTATTACAAATCTTTTAGCAAACATGCGTGGTACAAAAGAATACTGGTTCCGATGTCATGGAGATGTACGCTGTATGATAAGAAACCTTCGCCCACCCACTTGGTTTGTTACATTAAGATGTACAGAATATGCATGGGAAGATTTACACGATTTCCTATGCATAGCAAACAAAAACAAAAGAAACATAGATATAAAAACACCAGGAGAACTCTGCTCTGTAGATCCTGTAAATGTATCAACATATTTCCATCATCGCTTCATTGCTATGCTACACTTTATTTGTAATAAGTCTGTTCCTCCCTTCGGAGAAGTGCAACACTTCTTTTGGAGAAAAGAATATCAAGCCAGAGGAGCACCACACATCCACATGCTATCATGGATTAAAGGTGCTCCTAAATTTGGTCAGGACAGTGATGCCACTGTTTTGCAGTTCATCCAGAAATATGTCACTTGTGAAATCCCAAAACAAACAACACATAGTGACCTTCCTGCACAAATTTTACAATTTCAAAGACACAAATGTGGGAAATATTGTCCTCGCAAATATAAAAACAAAGGGAAAAACTACACCAAATGCCGCTTTGGTTTCCCTAGACCACTTTCAACAACAGGTCAAGTAAACAACTTCATGTCTTCAGTTAGACATAGTGTCAAAGGTAAATCACCTAAGAACACATATTACATAAAAAGAACAGAAGAATCAAAATACATCAATGATTACAATGCAATCATTACCCTCCTATGGAATGCAAACATAGATGTGCAGTACATTTCAGACAATTCCACTGCAGTAGCACGATATGTCACAGAGAAAACAGAGCTTCAGGACCTCTGGGATGATACATCATCTGACAAAACACTATCACAGAAATTGTACAGCTTAGGCATAAAAATGCTCTCTCATAGATAATGTGGATGCTATGAAGCTGCAGACTGTTTAACCAGTACTGCCTTGTATGGAAAATCTGACAATATGGTATGGCTAAGTCTTGGTCCTGCTAAAACTAGAAAAAGAGTTCTCAAATCATGAGGACATAGAAACAATAGCCAAAAATGATCCCAACAGCCAAGACATTTTGAAAAACAATTTAATAGACACATACTACCCAAACAGGAGTACCACTTTGGAAACCATGTGTCTCTACCAATTGTTTTCTTCAGTATATTTAATGCTCTTGATAAAATACCGAAACCTATGTTAATCTTTCCACTAACAAGTCACATTAATAAGTGTAGCAGAGTGCATTTTTCATGCATATTTACTAAACTTTACTTTGAAATTATCTTTTTAAATCTTTATAATATATTCCATGTTAGTGAAATAATGCACAATATGGTTCCACTGTTACAATAAAATAATGTGTCTATACCACATCATTCAATCATATTTCATTAATACTCTGCTATTTTCTGATTACTAAGGTGATGTGCTCTTTCTTTAATCTGTAAATTAAGCAATACAGTGCTCAGAAATATTGCAGTGCTTGGATAGAAAGACCGTAGCAAGATAGGTGGTAGGGCAGATTGGTAACAGAAGCAATACCAGGCCGGGAGAGCTGAAGGAGTAAGACAAAAGGACTGAAATGACCAAAAGAAGTATCCTTAGTGTATGTAGTCCACAGGCCTCTAAAGTGATGCTTGAACCGTTTGTGCTAGAAGCGAGATTTAACTTCCATTTTAAAGCTAAGATTCTAGGCTTTCCAACGACTTTCTATTAATTATACTTTTTCCGTAAACGCGCTCGACGCACTCGGAAAAAGTGCCGCAATTTGCAAATTGGCTCAAATTTCTTCACTTGTCAAAATACCAGCTTCTTGCTTTCCTTTGCTGAAATTCGTTTGCAACCTGACAATCATTCATAGAGAATTGCTAAAGTGATCCTGAACTAATTTAAAGTAGCTATCACCCACCCTGAATCACTTATAGGGAATTAAAAACCATTTTTAGCATATTTTACTTCATTGCCACCACATTTAAAAGGATTTTGCCTGTGTTTTAAAATCATCCCTGTGATCTAAGCTTGCTAGGGGGGAACTGAACTACATTTGATTGTATTCCTGAGAACTGTGTGCTCTCCCTTCCATCTTCTATTGCATAGGGGGGGAGTGAATTTCCACCAGGGGAAAAGTGAACATAATATCTCTTGTGAAACCCTACCAGTTATTTCTGTACTGCATTCTTTCCATCATTGTTTTTCCTTGATACCATAAAAGCATTCTCAGTTACCTTTTCCTCCCTATACTAACTCTTAAGTAATTAAATCAGTGTGCTAGTGTAACATCACCCAGTGTTGATCACTGTCATATTCTTAAGTGCGATATCAAATATTAATTTATTATAAAAGTGTAATATATATATATTGTTTAATTTTTCCAATAAATCTTTTAAATTGCAAAACAAACCTACTTCTTGGCTCAATGAGGTCAGGGGGATTCAAAGAGAGGGGTGTTATATAAGGGTTTATCATCCAGAGTATAACTTGTCATAAAAATATATAAATAAGGGCTTCCCTTGGGCGTCCCAGACGAGGCACTGACTTAGTGGGATTGCTGAATTGAAGTCAATAACAGCCAGGAGCTTTAAGTATAATGTCTATAGAGTTCAATTGTCTGTTATTCACTCGTTTTTATCCCTTTGGAATTGCAGCTTAATCGGAGAAGAGTTCACCTGAAGTGCTGCAGGTTACGCATGGATAAGAGTCTGTATTGCCCAGCCTTGTCCTGTAAAAGCGAAATAAATGTCTTTAACAAGTGTTCTTTCCTCCCACAGGTGCGGCGTGGAATGCCGATGAAAGATGCCTAGGGGAGCGGTAACTCTGGTGAGTATAATATGGTTGCTTTGATTGTCTTTATTAGCACCCGGCTCACCTTGTTCTCTTTGTCCCTTCCAGGTTCCACGGATGCCGTGATGAAATGATGGCTGCAGCGCTGAACCGGGGAGATGTAGACTGGTTAGTATGGCGCGGCGTGCCTGCTAGCGATGCAATGCTTCTATTTCCGACGTGTCTTTTCCAATTCTGAAGTGCGGCGAATTCGGGAACAGATGAAGATTAAAAGGTACGTTCTTGTTCTTATTTCTCTTTCTTCTAGGATGGTGTCCAGGTTTGTGGCGGGCGTGGCAGAGGACTGGATGCTGCAGGCACGGTGAGCGTCACGCTGCTGAAGTGCAGAATAACAAGAAGCATGGGCTGCTGTTCGGGCGTGGTTTAAATAGCCTGCAAAGTAGTCCCAGGTAAGAAGTTCCCCAGAACCACACCCGAGTAAAAAATAGTCCCTGTAATAAAATAGTCCCATCCAGGCCTCACGTGGGCTTTGACTCATTTGCAGCATGGTCTGCAGGAGGAAAGTAATGTTTATGAGCCTGGCGCCTATGGCGCCAGGACTGATGTCTATTATGAGCCTAGTGCCTAAGGCGCCAGGACTGAACCCAGATAGCCCCCAGCCGGGGCTGCTGGGGTCTCAATAAATGTCTGGATGCCTGCTCCCGAGGCTGCTGGGCTGGGTCCGGATGCCTGGGGGTAGGCATCATGACACTGTCTGAGCTCAGGAGAGCAGGCATCATAGATAGACTCCATCATAACAAGATTTCTCATCCCTTCATAAGTGTTAACTCTATAACCCTTAATCCATCCCTCTAAGTGTTTCAAACACTCATTCACCCAAGTACCCCAAGGGGTACTATCATGATTTTTGAGGGTCCTAAACCTCTTAAGGTACTGGGAAGGAGTCTTCCCAAATCTAGCTATCAAAGCTAGTTTTACACATTCATAATCCATTCTATCCACCTCCCCCAACTCTATTACCACATCAGATGCAACAGGGGGGAGCCTAGAGAATAACCAGGGGATCAACTGATTCCCTGTGATATCCTGGAGCCCATGATTATATTCAAACATAGCAAGCCAATCTAATACATCCAACTTAGGTTCATACATACCCACAATCTCTTTAGGCATCCAGGGTCTTTTTGGACTGGAAGATCTAGAGGATTCGGGGAGAGAAGCATTTTCCAAAGACAATTTCTTCATCTCAAGCTCATGATTGAGCTCCATTTCTTTGAGCCTTAGTTCTTCATGTTTCTGTTCAGTCCGGGCACTAATTCGTTTAAATTCAAGCTCAAGTCTCAACTTTTCTAGGGAGATAAATTCAGGACTTAATGTGGGAAATGGCAAGCGTCCAGTAGCTACAGGTTGAGGCCTTTGAGCAGGCAAAGGACCAGAGGGGGTGACACTGTTATCCTCCTCTTCCTCATCTGACCCAACAATAACATCATCTACATTATCATCCTCAATGTTTGCTACATTTGCTGGAGTAGTGGGCACTACAACACCATTATCCAGACTTTGTTTCTCTAACAGTCTATCAATCATTTCTTGTTTCTTGCCTTTGACAGGAAGATCTTTCTGTCTATACAGATCCCTTAAATAATCAGCAGTATTAATAAGGAGGGTCTCCTGGCTGTAACTTTCCATGATTTCTTTAAATTAAACTTGTTGTGATAGTTAACCTTGTGGTTAGTTGCACCAAGCACTAGCAAAACTCTAAAATGTAAATCCAATACTTTTATCCTCACCGCTGTACACCAGTGTTTGGCAGAATCCCGTGCAGTTCCCTCTGGGACCACTAGACAAGATTAAGACTACAAGTGAGAGCAATAAATCCCCTTTGGTATCAGTCTGTACCACAAAGATTTAGTTGGTAGCTGTGGCTAAGCAGTCAGTCTTATCTCAAGAGGGAGATGAGCAGTATTCAGGGTTTACACATTAGGCAGACCAGGCTATGGAACAAGGAAACACTGACCAAAGCTTTGTATTAAAAAAGTAAGTATATATTTATTTATACACTTCTAATAAAACACATGTATCACAATGATCAAGTAAGTTAAATTAAGTCACGAAAAAAGGTATACACAACTCCCTGTTCAATTGTAGACAAGTTTGCGGTTAAGTGAAAACTGAGCAAAACGGCACAGTGAAACCCCACTACAAATGGCACTCCAGCAATTTAGCGAACGGGAGGGAAAGCACAAGTTAAACAGAAATATCTTCGTAGACCCCATAGCAACACTTCCCTGAAGTTTTGTGGACAAGTAATGCACAGTAATACTTTAGCAAAGAGATAAGTAATTGAAAACTGAGCAAAATGGCACTCCACAAGTTAAAACAGTAGGAAGGAAGAGGGGTTAAGAAGATTTAGGTGCATCCACACATTTCTCATTGAAAAGCAATCTAGTGAGAGCAGATCTAACAAATCAGCCAGAGTCAATAGGCCTGAGCCAGAGTCAGTGGTACAGGACCAAGAGGTTAGGAGCAAAAATGTTCTTGTAGCTGCAGTCAAGTCTTTGGTGAGCAAATGTTGAAAAGGTAGATGCGAGGTAAAAGACAATGTTAGGAGAAAGGGCGGCCAACCCAACGAGTAGCTAAAGGATTTCAAACACCTTTATGGCTACCACGGGGAAAGGGAGGCCTGGTGGAATAATGTACCTTAAACGTGAAGAAGTGGCTCCTGCAGTGGCGGTAGTTCCTGCAGTTCGAGGGGTCCAGCAGAGGAAGAGCGGCTCTCGTCGTGGAGGAAGGTTCGAGTCACTGCACTACCCAGGGATGAAACCAGCCGCGGTGCTGCCAAACGAAGTTTAAAAGGTGCGCTCCCAGGACCCTGCTTTTATGCAGAAAGAGACCCATTCATGCAGCCTAGCTGTCACTCAAACAGTGGAGGGGTCTTCTTGGCGGGAGACACTCCAGCCTATCAGGTTAGAGTGCGACCTGAGTTGCTGCGGCAACTCTGTCCAGGGGTTCTACTCCCCCTCCCAAACAACAGATCCACCCCAGACTCAGAGGCGCCGAAAGCAGGGCTTCTTGGCAGAAGCCTGCCAAAAGAGCAAACAAAGGATCACCGACCTGGGTTAGGAGTTTAGAGTAAGACACAAGAAAGAATTTGTATTAAAGTTCTGGCGAATAAACCGAACCGGAGTAAAGTTAATAATAAAATAACCCGGCGGTATGTTAGAGGCTGTCAGTAAAAGTGGTAGCCTCGAACAATGGGAAAATCCCATAGAGAAATATTCGCGTTAGAATATTTACGGTAGTAACCACTGCCACCAGCCAGAAACTTTAAAGAGGGGAACTTTAAGGTACCCCCTCGAAAATGAACCCAAGGGAAAGACTATTAACCCTTTCCAGTACCTCCATAGTAAGATGGTTTGTACTGGTTAAGTTCATAAGATTTGACTAGTAAAGTCAATGGGGACTTTACATGCCCTGGGAGACAGTAGTCAGTCCCAGGGTATGGAGTCTATGTTTGGGGGTCGCTACGACACCCCTGTGTTACTGCACTGAGGGTGCTGTGTAACACATGTGCATAAAGATGGTTCCTATGGGTGAGAGAAAAGATCCCATAGGCAATAAACACAAAAATAGCCCAGAACACACATAGCAAAAATGCCTAAGAGTGGGAAAAAGAGTCTCACTCTTAGCAGGTAAAAAGAAACAAACCCTTCAAATCCAGCAACGCTGTTGGGGGACTCTATAGGTAAGGGAAATTAGCCATGAAATGAGAATTCTCCCTAACAGCCTTCTCTTGTCTTACTCACCCTTGTCTCTGTCTTTGTGTTACCCATGTCTTCCTTAGTGATCCTCCTTACTGTGTCCTCTTCTTCCCCTGTTAATGTCCCTCGCAATTTCAGGAGCACCTGCACTGCTATCCATTCGTCTTGTCCTATGTTTGCAATTAGTTCCTCACATTTTCTTCCCTCCTTTCGCAGCTGCCTGAGTAAAGCTTGAACCGACCATGCTCGTCACCTCCTCCCCCCTCTGGTAGCTATCTGTAGCAGCATATGGTGGAGGGCTGTATGCGGGGTTTGAGTACCCCTTTGCGGCTGTCAGTTGCTGTCTGGCAGCTTCTCTTAATTCCGTTACTGGGTACAACCCACCTTCCTCTTTCTTCACTACTTTCGCCAGAGGCATATCTTCTGACCCTTCCTTTTCCACCTTCTCGTCTGATAATGTACCAGATCCCTCTTCCTCCTTCTTGCCCCCTTCTGTGCATAGTGCATTGCTGCTTGCCGTGCCCATGCCCACTTCGTTGTTTTTCTCCTCCTTCACTCCCTTCGTTTCTTTGCTCCCTTTCTCTTCTGCCGCTCCTTCCATGTTAAACATCCCCATTGCCCCTGGCTTGGTTCCCTGAAACATCTTCCATAAGTTGAACATCTCTATATAGTGAGCAAAGTTCTTACCCTTGTACGTGTTGTGTATGTATGTCAATAGCGAGTGTTGTGTGTATGGATCAAAGCTGCCGTTAGGCGGCCACGGTGTCAATATTTTGTTGTCCGTTCCTTGCGTCCAGTCGATACTATACTTGATAATTTTCTCCTTGTATGGTGAGAGTGTCGTGCAAATGTGTTGAAGGGGTGTAGTTAAAGCGTTTCCCCACACCCCAGACCCTGTCCCGTAATGTGTGGTCATGTTACACTTTAGTTTTCTCCAACAGTAACCTTCTTTACCTGGCCCCGTAAACTGGGGACTTCCGACCATCCGCTGAAAAGTAATACTATTGCAAATGTACAGTTCTTTTCCTTTGTTAGCTGTCCCCCTTGATGTCACTATTACGGCCCCTACGGCCGTGGCGCATGAAGCCCCCTGCTGCCGTGTGCCCTGTGTGACGTGCTTTTACAGCCGCCCCACCTTTCCTTCTTCTTCATACCCCTTCCTCCCCTTGTCAACCACCTTTCTTAGCGTGACCGGCGTTCTCCGTGCGCGGTCACCTCTCCCCTTTTCGCCTTTCCCTTATCGAGGGTTGTCAGTGTTCTCCGTCCATGGCCTCCTCACCTTGTCTGTGCCGGCCTTTCCCCACTCCCTATCCCCCGGCCACCCCTTGATCAACTCGAGATGGTCGCTGTATCCTATAGAAGCCCTACAGGTGACGTCACCAACTTCTTCAATTATTACCGGTAAGAAACTTTAAGATGATGAAAAGAGCGCGCGATAGGTTTGAACCCTTTTGTCCCCCATAAACTCCACAGCGGTCCTCTCGCTACGACCGGAGCAAGGAAAACCACAATAAACTCTTATAATCGGACTGCGCACACTGCGTCGCCTCGCGTGTGATACGCTCCTCACCAGGGGAGCTTAACCAGCCAATTATCTTCCGCACTAACTAGCAAAAACCTGCGGGGAAACTTCATCTACCTAACGAGCTTCAACAGTCAATCAGTAGGGATCCTCATCTACTCATTGATCTAAAACACAAATTCGTAGGAAAGCCACACCCCTTCCCTACAGGTGCCCGCGATCTGAAGAAATCAGTGCCTTCTGACAAGCACAAGCGGTGCCTTTCAGCCTCACTCAATTCACTCTGTGACGCGGTAGAAGATGGCCCTCGTGCCTGTCCTGCCACCACTCACTCGTCGACCGTCACTTTAATAATCAAATCTTTTATAACACACTGTAAATACCTCCCGCCGCCCTTTTCACAACTCCTCCCCCCTCCCGTACAACGTTACCTTGCTTGTTGGGTGTGTCATACTCACCAAGTTCTCTTGAGGCGGGGCCGCTCGACTGCGTGCACCCCTCCAAAGCGGCTCGCCACCTCCCCTCGTCTGGACCACGTCCAGACCCTCGCCAACCGCGGGCGGGATACTTCTCAAGTCGGCTCCCGAGGGCCAATATCCGGATTGCGCTGTCCAGTCTTCTCGCAGTTCCACAATGATCCTGTAGTCCTCAAAAGGGGGCAACGGCAGAGGGGGCCGCGCTGCCGGGCCACCTCGTAGCAAGGGGCCTTGGAATAATGCTCTCAGGGAA
Source organism: Ambystoma mexicanum (assembly GCF_040938575.1). Lineage (NCBI taxonomy): Eukaryota > Metazoa > Chordata > Amphibia > Caudata > Ambystomatidae > Ambystoma > Ambystoma mexicanum. The sequence goes on along the minus strand of NC_090932.1, from coordinate 1,164,193,571 downwards.
ACAGACCTCAACTTAATTTCAGCAGTGCCTCTAGCTTGTCGGGGTGATTATCCCAGGGGCCGGCAGAGCCGTCCGCGGACCTCTGGGTTGGGGAGGCCCCAACTCCTCCCGTGTCCCAGAAGGAGTATGACACACGCACACAAGGAGCAAGGCAACTACTGCTGTTTATTAGAGTAACGGCAGGGATACGCTTTGTCAGTATGCATCCGGAGAAGCTCTCATCGTTAGTGGGGCTCGCAGGCCCTTTTTACAGCAGTACGGCGTGCTACTTGCGTCACCTGGGAGAAATCATCACAAAACCTATTGCCACTTCGGATTGGTTCCCTGAGTGGTAGGGTTAGTATATGTCCCCTATAGGGAGAGATATTAGTGGTGGAAGGCAAGTCAGGTGCTATAAATGGGCTGTTCCTAACAGTTGCTACTTTGGAATTGTTACAAGGGGACCCTTGGTGATTGGCTAAGAGTAATGGCGTCAGTAATAAGCCCCCTGTATTCTGATTGGTTCTCCCGCGAGCCCCCAAGCCTGGGACCACCGCCGTTCCCAGCTCACAGTGTACCTGACATTAGCAACAATGTGCAACTATGTGTTAGTGCGGACAATGGACAGGTCTGATTATGGGCTGGTGAGCACGTCTTTCCCATCGCTGTAGGTGTCCATCTTTGCCGCTTCGTTGTTGCAACCTGTGCCCCAGACGTGGGACCCTGGCGGCTTCTTGTCTCGTAAGCTTGGCGTCTTGTCAGTTCCGCTTGTTCATGTGTGGGGAGACCATAGCTGGAGCAGAATTATGAGCATTAGATTTTATATTCTGTCTCTGAGGGCTTGGCACCTGCAGGTGTAAACTTGGCGCTGGGTGCGCGGCATGCGAGTTGCAACATTGTGGCCTTGGCTGTGGGCTCTCGTTAGGGGCTCGTTCTGCATGGTCAGCACTTGTATTTTGTTCTGAGAGGGTTTTCGTTTGCGAGGCTCCGGTCAGGGGACTCTTGCTTGCGGCCTACTTGGGCCTACTTCGCAGATGACAGTACATGATCCATATTATGGGGATCACAGGGCGACGAAGCATCATAGGCAGCATTAGATATACATGGTAGCGTCTTCATAGGGATAGGTAGCGAGGAATCATCAGCAAGCATATACACAAGCTCTTCAGGCGTCTCACGTTTCTGCGGTGCTGTAGAAGGCCTATGTGAAAAATAACAACGATGCATGTCCGTGGGTGTGACAGTCCGCTACGTCATAGCACTGAGTATGTTCTTCGTGTGGGTTGGTGTGTGAGTGATCAGTGTGCATGGTGGCACGTGTGTTCTTGTCTGTTGTCTATGTCGTCATGGCATCTCTAACGATGTGAATACTCATGGCTGTTGTTCTAGTCAAGCTGATCCATGTTGCAGGCGTCGGTTTGAGTATGGCGGGCTGGTGGGCATACTCCTCGTATGTGTAGGTTTTTTAAACAGGGTACTTTGTCATCTGGTAAGTAGATTAACTCCTCTTGTGGGAGGTGTCTGGGCCGTGATCCCCTCGGCCATGGTCTGGATGAGATTGGGGGAGGGTGTTATCCCATTCTCCAACTTCACTACTCACTCCTATAGAAAAGGATAAAAATACAGGGAGAAACACCTTACAATGGCATTAGCCTCCTCGATGTGCGAGGTTGAGACAGTGGCCCTTTTGCCAGGTTGGGAGTACAGAGGAGACTTAGCGGCCCTGTGTTTGGACATGATTAGGACAATTCTGTACAAAATATATTATCTGTCAATGCAAATGGGCACAATGATCAATCATGGCAAGAATTGTTCATTAAAAGGACAATATAAGCAGTGCACAAATATGTTCCCTAAAACAATAGAAATACAAGCAGTTACAAATAGTAAAAAGTATTGTTTAAAATATTGTTTCAATTTTGTCTAAAGAATGTTGGCAGATAAAAGTTACTAAGACAACCGCAGCAAAGAACTCCTGACTGACTTGTAGGCATCCAGAGTCCGTCTCCCCACCGTAGCTCCCGGTGCTCCCTACGCTATACCACTATACCAGAGCAATATGCCAGAACGATATGCAAAGTGTATATGCTGCCAATCAAGTGCTCCGTCCCACGAAGATATTATCAGGTGGTTAACAGTAATTTCAACTTAGCACTTGGCTAATTATAACCGTCCCTTTTGCGAGTAGGGGACGGGAAGCAAACAGCGTAATTTAAGTAGGAGGGGGAAAGAGTTGCGATCAAGTACTTCACAATGTCGGTAATATGGCCCCCAAACTTATCAACAGCAAGTCAGTCAATTACAATGTGCCGTGTTTTAAAGGTCGCAACAGTCTTTTCCAACCCTCTCAACAGTACAAACTGCAGATGGCCGGTAATCCCTTGGCTGGTCTTTGTTTAAATAGTGGAGTTTTTATTTGTTCCCCGTTAAATGGGATAACAGTGGCAGTGACAGTACAACAGCAGTAGCAATTGCAACAGAACAAACGGTGCAGGGAGATTTTATTTGTTTGTTTTATTCATTTGTAATGCGCGCCAGACCCAAGGGTATCAGGGCGCAGGAGCAACAAGGATATTTTCAGCTTGGTTACATTGCTGTACAAAAATGTGCAAGTATATACATAGGTAGTACAGGTACAAGTACGAGGCAGATGCGCTAACAGCAATTTACAAAATGTACATCGGGAAAGCGTGAACAGGGTGAGGTTAGCAGTCATTTTCCTTTATCCAGTGAATGTAATTGTGCCTGAAGTGAGAGTAGGTTTGGGCTGTCCTTAAGGTAGGTGGCATGGAGTTCCAATGTTGGGCCGCTTTCACCTGGAAGCTATACCTTCAGTTTTGGCGCGTTTAAATCTAGGCACTGTGAGGATGTTTGAGTTCGCTGTTCTGGTAGATCAGTTAGGGGTGTATCTCTTGAATCTGTCTGCGAGGTAGCGAGTGGCTGCATTATTGAGACATTTGTGAGTAAGTGAAGCTACCTTCAGCAGGATTTTGTCAGTTGTGGTGAGCCAGTTGTTGGCTCTCCTAGTGTTAGAGATATGTTCTTTTTGGAGATGCTCAGTGCTGCTCTGAGAGCATTATTTTGCAAAATCTGGATTTTGTTTGTAACATATTTGTTGGCTCCAACATATAGGGCATTACAATAATCCAGTTTTCACAGAATAAGGGCTCTAGCTAGAGTAGTGCAGCTATGGGTCGAGAGGAAGGGTTTAGCTGCTATAATTAATTTACAGGTGTAGGCTGTGGAGGAGGCCATGGAGCTGACCTGTTTTTGTGGAAGGAAAGGGTGGCGTCAAGATAGAATCCTAGCGTTTTAACTTCTTTGGCTACATTAATAGAGTTACTGTCTATGATGAAGCTTCAGTATTTGTGATCAAGTTTGTATAGATTGAGGGTGGTGCCAAGGATAATGAGCTCGGTCTTGTCATCATTCAGGCATAGACTATGAGAGGCCATCCATGCCTGGATGATGAGGTACACTTTGTTCACCAAGGCCAAATCCTTGTCGTAATCTCCCGTCAGCGTGATGAGGATCTGGGTATCATCGCCATAGTTGGTGTAGGTGATACCAAGATCATCGAGATCATCGAACAGGGGCTTCGTGAACACATTGTACAAAGTGGGGGAGACGCATGAGCCCTGGGGGAACCCACAGTTGATGGGGATGGGGTCAGCGGACGCTGAAGTTGAGAAGACACGCATCAACCTGTTGTTGAGGAAGGATTGAATCCAGCCGATTGTCTCTTGCGAGAAGTGACCTGCCGAGTCTAGGTGGTTGCAGAGTATTTTGTGGTCTACTAAATCAAATGCCTCTGAGAGGTCAAGTAGAAGTAGTAAAGCAGTTTTCCCATTGTCTCTGAGAGTGTCGATTTGTGCCTTGAGGTCAGTGAGAGCTGTCTCAGTCCCATGCTGTGGTCTGTAGCCCGACTGACGCATTCCCAGGAGTTTTTTGTTCTTCTAAATATTGTTGTATTTGAAGATAGGCTATCTTATCTAGTATTTTAAGCAGGAAGGGGACGGTGGTGATGGGTCTGTAGTTCGTGGGTATTGAGGGTTCTAAGGGAGGTTTTCTGAGTAGAGGGAGAACCCATGACTCTTTGAGGTTGCTGGGGATAGTGCCTGAGGAGAAGGAGGAGTTGATGAAATTGGTGATGAAGGGTGAGAGGTCTCTGGTAGCATCTTTAATGATTTGTGAGGGGCAGGGGTCACCCTGACAGTTCGATGGTTTAAGGGTGAGAATGAGATTTTTTCGACCTCTAACGTGGATACTTTGGAGAAGCTGAAGCGAAGGGGGGGTTTCGGTGTAGGTTTTTGAGAGGAAGGGGTGGTGTTGGCTGCACGGGCGGTACTGAGGTGGGATTGTTTCTTGTTATTGATTTTGACTTGTAGGCCTGCAACTTTATTGGAGAGAGCCTTTTGTATGCAGGTACACCATTGTTTGTCTTTCACACATGTTTCTGGGAATGGGATGGTGTTTCCAGCTCTTTGAGGATGGTAAACAATTCTTTTATGCTGGAGTTAGCTTGCGATATTCTCTTGCTTGGCCATTATGATTTCTTTTTTGTAAAGGGCAGTTATTTTGTTGAGGTTCGTCTTATTGTTATCTGAGGGTGATTGTCTCCATGCCTGTTCGCTTTTGCGTTTTTCGAGCCTGAGAGATTTCAGGTAATGGGAGAACCATGTGTTCAGATGTCTTTTAGGTTTGCTTTTTCTAAGTTTCAGTGGAGCGATGGAGTCTCGAGCTGACCTCATGATTTTGTTGTATTCATCTACAAGGGTGTGGGGATTGGCACACTAAAATCTTGACAGTCTTAGTGATCTTGACTAGCATATAGAAAACAAGTTACAGCACCGCTGTCATTATCGGATCCTTTACCTTGAGAAGTCTATAAGATCTTTCTATGTACAATATTGATATTCTCAACGGACAGCCAGCAGTATTTCAAAATCCCTTACGTTCTATGCGCTTCTCTGCCGAGTTAATGTGGGCAATAAGGGTGGAAAAGCGGACAGCTCAGGCACGAACTGCACAGAGCCTGGCACCCCACAGCTAAAACCTGCGGCAAACACCGCGCTCTTCACTGCAGGCTCTGCCAAATGAAGACTTGGAGGTGTGGCAGCTTCCCACATGGCTGACTCTCCTCATCATGGCACTTCAGGGCCTGATCCGTGATGCCCTTGTTCTCACAGAGTCGATTGATCAGGATGACGTGGTTGATCATGGCGAAAGCAGAGGAAAGATCAAGGATGATGAGGACAGAAGGAATGCTGGAATCAAGGTTAGAGAGCAGATCTTCACGGGTGTTCACAGGCACAGTTTCCGTGCCTCTGGCAGCTCTGAAGCCAGATTGGTGGTCACAGAGACAACCAACAGATTCAGTGTGGAGAGTAAACTGGGAGATGGCCAGCGTTTCCAAGAGTTTGCCCAGGAAAGGGGTGATGGAGATTGGGCGATAAATTGCCGGGCAGGTTTCAATCAGCAGATAGCTTCTTGAGGACAAGGGAGTGCTTAAGGGGAGAGGGGAAAGTTCCAGTGGTGAAAGAGTGATTACAGAAATCGGCCAAGGCTGGAGCGAGGGTGTCAATAAGGTCTTTGATGGTTCTGGAGGAGCATCTGATTGGACAACACTTGCATAGATCGGACTTGTCTAGAAAACTTGTCCGGTGTTGTCAGAGAGAAAGAGGCGAAAAGAGGAGATGGTGAGATGGCCAAAGGGGAGCCGAGAGAGGAAGAGGGAGAGGAAGAGGAGATGGAGGACAGGATGTCCTGAGTTTTAGCAGAGAAGTGAGAAGCTAGAGCCGTACAGAGGCCTGGGAGGGAACAGGAGAGGTAGAGACTGCAACAGGATTGGCTAGTTTCTTGCAGATTTTAAGGAGTTCGGCCGTGTTGTTAGAGGGCGCAGAGACGCTGGCTTGAATATGTGCTCTCTTCTTGGACAGGACAGAGAGTCTGTACTACCTTTGGAGCAGGCGGCAAGGCAGTTTTTCAGAGGATGTGCCCAAAGCCCTCCACTTCCTCTCAGCCATCTTGCACTTGCATTTCAGGACGGCGAGGTTGGAATCATACCAAGAGTTGCACTTGGAGGTAGGCTTCAGCCGGATTCTCATGACACGGGCAAGGGTGTCCAGGATGTTGGAAATAGAAAGATGCAGATTAGAAAGGGCTTTGTCAAGGTGCGAGTCAGCCACAGGAGTAGGAGGAGCAGAGAAAGTAGAGACAAAGGCATCCACTGACACACGCTTCATGGGCCGAATGACCGAGAAGGTAGGTGGCAGTGCTGGGCGGGGGAAGGGCTTTGCCTGAGGGATAGAGAATTTCAGATTAGAGGAGAGTAGAAAGTGGTCAGTCCAAGAGAGAGGAGTGGTGAGAGGGTTAGAGAGGGTGATGTCTGAGGTGATGAGAACATCCAAAGTATGTCCGGCAGAGTGTGTCAGGCCAGAGGGCAGAATGTCCAAGAGGCTGCGGAAAAGCCAAGAGGAGGGATTAGAAGCAACCGGGTGTGATGTCAGCCTACCCTCAGTTTCCGCACCTAAGGTGTAATGCAACAGTTACAAGGTATCCGGCTGAGTCCTGAAGTCAGTAAAGAGCCCCCTCACCATGTTTTGGGTCAGAAAGTAGAGGATTATGTCCAACGCCGAAGCACCCCACCCCTTCCCCCAGCTCCTTAAACGTATCAACTGATAAGAATTGACCATCTGGGAATATATCCTGGATCCTAGATAAGCCCAGTCTACCCATGCATTGCACATAAATCTTTTTGCCGGTCAGGAAGACACCTGGTATGTGCATAATGGGCAGCAATTGCGAGGGGTCTTGCCCATTCTATGTACTCTTTTTGCCCATGCCAAACACATACAGCCAACCACATTCATCATCCTGGTTGTCTTGGGCGGAGTTTCACGTATAGCCACCGTCTGGAGCGACAGGGATGCTAATGCCTTCTCTATCTGAACATGGGGCTCATTAGGGCTGCGGAGTAACAGTGGGACAGAAACTGCGCCTCAGCGGCAAGACAGTAGCAGTCAAAGTCTGGGAGGGACAATCTTCATGTATTGAGTGGAGCAACCAGTTTATCCATGCCGAGCCGCTCACGTTTCCCCACCTAGGTAAAGCCTGTGAGTGTACTTTTCCGAAGAAGGTTCATGGGGGCACCAGCAGGGGAACATTAAGAAATAAATAGAGAAACATCGGGAGCTAGACCATTTTTTAGAGAGAGATTCTTCCATCTAATAATAGTGGTAAATTCATCCACCTAAGAACCGCTCCCTCCGCACTCTTCAGTGCCTTGATGTAGTTTTCCTGCCAGAGCAATTCTGGGCTTCTGGCCAGCTGCACCCCAGATATCTTCTGTAAGCAATATGCCTTTGAAATCCTAACTCATCTGGGAACTCCAAAACCCTCTCAGTGAGGGGAAAGAGAACAGACTTCGTTGCGTTGCCCTTTAGCCCAGAAAAGTTGCCAAACTCTAGAACATATGACATGAATGGCGCAAGGTTGGTCTCTGGGCACCTGATAAAAAGGGTCATGTTATCTGCATAGAGTGAGACTATAAATGCATGTGTGTATATTGTGAGGGTACAGGAGTGAGAGATTGACACAAAGGTGGCATTTCTGTTGCTACAGACTTTTATTCAAAGAAAAGTAGTGTGGGGGAAAGGCCTCACTAGCCCTAACCCTAAGAGGAGTTTCTCTGCCTCAACACAAATTTCAAATGGGTCAGTCAAGATCTCAAAATAAAGAGAAGTCCACCATTGTGTCAAAAACCCTAACTCTAGCCCTCACACCAACACAATATAAAGTGCAAAGGGGTTGTCTTCTCAGCAAATCCATCATAGTTCTTTTTAAAGTTCCAAACACAAAGTTCACAAAGCTGCAAAAACAAACAAAGTTCCACAGGGGTCAAGAGGATGTCTCCCTTCTCTTGACTTCTCACAATGTCTACAAGTTCCAGGGGAAATTACTTGTTTCCCTTGGTTCCTTTTCCTCGTCCTTGAATAGCTAAGGGAATGTCTCCCCTCCTCTTAGCTTTGCCACAATGTTCACAATCCCAGCTACTGTCTCCCTTCCCCAGGTTTTTCTTCCTTTACCCAGCCAACCGGGTTCACTCTTCTCCCTGGTACTCTGACTAAGAAGAGGAGCAACAACTGTCCTTCTCATGTGGATGTGAGTCCCAGACTTGCCTGGTTTCAACAGTTCTCCTCCTAGGTAGACTTGGTGTACTCTCCTGCCAAGTACTACCTATTCCACAGCCAACCTGATTTGCCTTTCCCCCCGGTACTGTGACTATGAAGATTCTCCGCTTGCCACCTCCTCTTTGTACTCCGAGGGTCACAGACCCTAAGTTCTGCATATTTATCCCCCTTTTCTACTTGTCACGACTTCTTCAGCTTGTCTGGGTCCCAAACGCTAGGTTCGGGTATTCCTCCTCTTATTCTACATGCCACCACTTTCTCGGATTCCCAGCATCTCTCTGCCACTTCACGTGCCAGTTTTTTCGGTTTGCGAGGGCGCCCCCCTTTTCCCTGTTTCCTCCGACAGCCATAGGATTTGTGGTGCTTGGGAAGGCTTAGTATGGTTTGCGGCACCTCCACAGCACCAACTGTCCTTCAGGAAGCCATTGCACTTCCAAAGCCTCGGGACTGCCTGTCGCCTGCATCTGCCAGCCTGCATCTTATGATTGATTTTCAAATTGATTCATTCTGGTTCATCATTTGTGCACTTCAACTGCTCTTTCTTCTTTTCCTTTATTTCCTTCTGTTCTTCTTTTCTCTTCTTTAACTACTTTAATTAGATGTTGCTGGTTAACCCATTTTTGTTATTGATCAATTGTTTGGTACACTTATGATTTAGTCTAGTGTTGTCAATTTGATTGAATGTTGCTGTGTTATGTTATTAATCGCTATGTTGAAAATAAAAACTGTAGATCAGCGGCAAAAAAAAAAGGACTGCTCTTGGGCATCCCGGGTTTCTCCCCATGCATGGCAGACACGGTGCCTTTCCTCGCAGCTCCTACAGGGAGGACTGCTCCTCTTCGGAAGTCCTTCTTTCCTTTTTTTTCTATAGCCAAGTTCAGCTAGATTGAATAGGCTGGTCTGCTCACTGTGGTTTCACAGGGTGCTCTTTTGCACTCCGCGCATGTTCTTCGTCTCAGTACATTTCTCTAGGATGTCATGACTGCGCTTTTTCATCTCAGTACTTGTCAGGAGAGGACAAACCTCTACTTTGAGTGAACACATAGAAGTATGGGCGATTCCAGGATTCTGGAGCGGATAAGAGGGCGAGGGAGCGGGGAGTGTGGTCGAAATATACCACGTCTTTCCTAGGGTGTCATCCCTCATCCCATGAGGCTTTCCCCTCCCCCTCTGATACTCCTCTGATGCACCACAAACAGGGTGATTATTGGACTATAGTGGCACCGCACTGGCCACAGGAGAAGGGACATCGAATAATTTGTCACTTGTCACAATAGTTGTGCGCCTCAGTGAATGTGTTGCTTCCTAAGTAGTTCCGCCAAGGGTTCACAAACCGCAAAAGGGAGTGGGGAGACCCCTGCCTTGTGCTCCTGCCCATGGAAATCGTGTCAGAAAGGCCACTGCTTACAGCCTGGCGGTATGTCGGTCATACAATCGAAATACCAGGGAAATTAATGTACCCCCTGCATGCATCCTCTCAAGCACAGCGAACATGAAAGGCCACTCCACAGAATCAAAAGACTTCTCAGCATCAAGGAGGGTGGCTAATACCGGCAGATCCGGGTCTACTGCTCGGATCAAGCCAAAGATTTGCAGAACCCCATATGAGGTGGCTCTACCTGGTATAAACCCGGCCTTGTCCGCCTTCACGCACCTGGGCATAAAGCGCGCCAGCCAATTAGCCAGGACCTTGGCAAGAATTTTATTGTCTGTAATTTCAGTGAAATCGGCCCGTAAGCAGAGCATTCTAAAGGGTCCTTTGTCGGTTTAGGAAGCAGAGTGACCACTGCCTCCCTCATTGATTTAGGGAGTGAACCACACTCTACCGTTTATTGATATTCTCGTGGGAGATGTGGTGCTAACGATGCAGTGTATGCCTTATAAAAGTCTGTCGAGAGCCCATCCGGCCCCAGGGATTTCCACCCAGGCAGGGTCTGGATGGCCAACCAAACCTCTTCAACTGTGATGCAAGCATTCTGCACCTCTTTCTTTGTGAGAGAAGCAGTAATACGCCACTCAGTCCAAATAACCCTCGTTATGTTGCAGGAGGCTTCCAGAACAGAGGTGTATAGATGTGTTTAATAGTATGTAAGTGATTTGATAATATTTACATCAGTGCTCTGTAGTGTCCCCCTGTGGTCCCTTACAACATGTATTTTCATCCTAGGACATTCAGCTTGTGCCATCCAAGTCAGTGTCTTGCCCGGTCGCTGGCCTTCACCGTATTGCCCAACTACCACCTGCCGGCCCAAATATTTGCACTCCCTTTGCGCTGCTTCCCTAAACAGTGTTGCTGTAGCCTGTATCCTGGCCAGTGTAACCGGGTCATCCACTTTATCTCCCTCCGTTCCCAGGTCCCTGAGCGTTTCCTCATACTCATTTAACTCCATTCTAATTGTCCTAAGGATTCCATATTTTTGAGCAATACAGATTGCTCTGATGATGCACTTAAAAGCCTCCCATAATACTAAAGGAGAGGACACCGAACTCGCGATTTCATTAAAGAAGTCAATCCCCTCCTGAATTTCTGCCCAAAACACCCCATCTGTCAGAGCGTCAGGTGAAAAGTGACTGCAGCAAACTGACCGAAAAAGCAGCCTGCATGCGGTCACTTTTCATTTGGTCAAACACAACCATCCCCCAAACTCCTACCCACAATCCCCCTTCCCTGCTCGCTCGCTACCTGATCCGCTTCAACCCTGCAGCATCGGATTCGTTCCTCTAACGCGGGTCGGATCCGACGCTGCAGGGTCCCCGCTCCACATGTTTGGTATGTATTATTTTTTTTTCTGTTCCCCTGCCTCTGAAATCGAGGAAGCGGGGGACACCCCCACAAGCCCCCATGCCAATACACACCGAACATGGGGAGCGGGGGACACTCCTGCAACCCCCGCTACACATGTTCGGTGTGTATTAGCCAATTTGACCGAATACATCCGGTCGAATGGTACAGGGCAAATTCGGTCAACTGTACCATTCGGCCAAATGTATTCGGTCAAATATACTAATACCTCATGTTTACATTTCTCATCCCACGTATCATGAGAGAAACACAGATGCAATGAATCAAGTTTATGAAAACCTTTATTTGGTAAAGAAAGGAGTTTGCAGACTGCCAAACTTGCCCTACGTCTATAATGGGAGTAGTCTCGACCATCAACCAAAAGTATAAGTCCAAAGTCAGTCAAGTTAGTCAAAACAAAAAGTGTCTTTTGTTAAACCTATGCTTGCCTTCACACTCCCTAATACAATAACGTGCATGCGATTGGACTAAATAAAAAGGGTGCTTCAAAGTAGAGGTCATGATAGCATTGGAGCTGGTCCACTTTAGCCACTTGGGATAAAGCATGCGTTTCTCGGTTTTCAAAGGTACTGCATAAAGTTCTTTTTACAAAGTTACAAAGTTCAAACACTTCTGGTCGCACAAGTTCAAAGTTCCTTTATGTTACAATTCCTCTGTGTCACCTCTCCTCAGGAAGTCTGCTACTTATCATCAGTTCACAATACTTTCACAGTTCATAACAGGTTGGAGTATTGGTGTACAAAAGCCTTTTGACAACGGCCAGTGTTCCTCAGCCCCAGGCGGGACCACTCTGACACCTTGTTACTTTTCACACAGTTATTCAGCCGTTCAACGTATTAGAGACTTTCGATGAACACACAGCTCTTTCTGCTCTATGTATCTATCTATCTATCTATCTATCTATCTATCTATCTATCTATCTATCTATCTATCTATCTATTATAGTTTTTATATAGCGCCCTATCGCCCATGGGCCTCAAAGCGCTCACATAGACAAAACGGCATAGAAACAAAAACAGCGCCAGGAGAAGGGGACAGAAGGCTATTAGATTTCTCCTTCATCAAACAGGTGCGTCTTGAGCAGTTTTTTAAATATGGTAAGAGACTTGCTGTTGTTAATCAGGGATGGCATGGAATTCCAAATCAATGGGGCCCAATGAATGAAATGAGTACCACCCACTCTCTCCAAGGTTTTACGTGGTTGAAGTAGGTTATATTTTTCGTTGGATCGAAGGTTTGTTCGGACTGGAGCCTTATTTACTTTCTTAGCAAGATAGCTGGGGGCGGTACCAGTTAAACATTAAAGGTCATAACAGAGCATTTAAATTTTATTGGCTGTTGGACTGGTAGCCAATGATGTTTTTTTCTGGCTACTGATGTTTTTTCCCATCGACTCAAACCTAATACAGCCCTATGCACCATTCTGTATGGTCTGCAATTTTTTTATGTTACCTTTGGAGGTACCCATCCGAAGACTGTTGCAGTAATCCAATTTCGAGTTAATTATGGCTCCTGCAATCACCGCAAGGTTTTGCTCTGATAAATATGGTTGAATTTGCCATATGAGATTAGTGTAAAATGCACATGTTGATTTTAAGTAAGAAACATGTCTCTTATACGAGAGATGTGAGTCCATGAAGATGCCCAAGGTCTTAGCATGCTCTGAAACTTCAATAGAACTGTTATTTATCTTGAATTTTTTATATTGTTGCTTTAATTTCCCTATTTTCTAAGGTGTGCCAAGAATTAGGAGTTACGTTTTTGCCTCATTGAGAGCAAGAGAGTTATTTGCCATCCATTTTTGGATAGCATTGAACACTTCATTAACTCTTTGTACATCCTTTTCATAAGAGCCTGACAGTTCAAAAACCAACTGGGTGTCATCAGCGTAGTTTATAAATTGGACACCCATGCTTTTAAGCATGTCACATAGAAGTTTTGAGAAGATATTAAAAAGCAATGGCGACAGGCACGATCCCTGCGGAACACCACAGGTCAACAGTGTTTTCAAGGAACTAAAATGACCCTTTACGACCGCGGCCATCCTCGGGCCTAAGAAGTATTTAAGCCAATTTATTGCTAGGGGAGAACATCTGCCAGTTGTTCTCAGTCTCTCGGCCAGAAGATCATGATCTATAAGATCTAACGCCGAAGAGAGATCAAGTAACATAAGTAGGGCAGTGTTTCCTTTTTCAACAATACTAACAATATTGGCCTGGAGATCTAAGAGAGCGGTCTCTGTTCCATGTTTGGTCCTAAAACCGGATTGCTCATTAGCCAAGAGTTTGTTTATATCTATGAACTTCTGATACTGTAAGTAGGCAATCCTTTCGATAATTTTAAGTAAAAACAGCACATTTGTTATAGGCCTGAAGTTGCCAGGTATAGATGGGTCCATGTTTTCTTTTTTTATAAGAGGTGTGATCCAAGCTTCCTTAAGATTTGCGGGAACTTAGGCTTCTTCAAAGGATTGATTAACAAATTGTGCAACCCAAGGTGCTAGGGTGTCTGTGTAATCTTTGAAACGCTTGGCAGGAAAGATATCCTCCTGACCGGATGATGGCCTCAACTTATGGATGACCTCCAGAACATCTGGAATAGAGACCCTTTCAAATGAAAAGAGATCTGGATGGCCATCCAACGAGTCACTCTTAGTGGTAATTGTTGTAGGAAGAGATTTCTCGTGGTCAAAGAATAATTTTTTTTCTGGACTTCGATAGCCTGTTGATGTTTACTGTTTTTTTCAGAGAAACCTTTGTGAATATCTTGACACCACTTATCACTCTCTTGAGCTAAGTGTGTAGTCGGGGGGGGTGTTTTAATTCTTTAAGAATTGAGAACATTTCTTTGGATTGAGATTTGGCTTGCTGAATCTTCGCATTGAGGTGTTCTGCTTTAGATGGGAAGATGATTGATTTATAATCTTTAGCAGCTAATTTATAAGATTGTAGTGATAGCACAGATTGATCTTTTCTCCAAAGACGCTCAGCTTTGCGCTTTGGCTCTTCTGGCTTCAAGAATATCATTGGAAAACCATTTATTCAGGTTAGTGGATTTATTGCTTTTTTCAGGTTTGAGTGGGGCCAGTTTATCAAAGGCTTCATTAGTTGCCTTTCTGAAAGCCTGGGTGAAGGTGTCCAAAGAGGTATACTGTTGTAACGAAGGTAGGAGAGGACTAACCTTTTCCTTGTGCTCTGTGTCGGATAACTCTTATACCTAGGTCTCTTTCAGCTTTCTCTTCTCATCGTACCCCCGGCACCTTTTTGCAGTTAAATCTCAGCTTACTTTCATCAGCGTGCCTCTGGCACCTTTTCACAGTTCAACTTCAGCTTTTCTCAATATTGTGCCCTCGGCTTTGGCGTGCCTTTTCCCTCAAGCATAGCCCCCCTTCACTTGCTTCCATATTTGCTCCCTCGTGAACTTCACTCCTGTACACAATGTTTCTGTTCACTAGAGCTCCTTTCACCACGCTTTAACATACATGCAAACGTTCGCTACTTTGTTTCTCCCATCTTTCAACTTTTACAACGGACATAGGTTTCCTCTTCAGCGCGCTTCTTATCCTACGCTTGCCTATCTTACTGCTTGCAACATTTTATCCCTCGTGCTTTGCTGCTATAATCAACCGGATTCCCCTCTGACTTTGAACTCACTGGTTGTGATTTCTTTAATGTCACTGTTGCGGTCTCATCGACTGAAGACTGAGAGCTCCTCGTCAGCCCCCCTACTCTCCTGGGCAGCTTCTCTGGCCCAGGATAATGAACACCATCCAACGGACTTCACTCTGGAGAGCAGCTTTACACTTAACCCCCTTCTAGCTCCTTGGAGACAAGGCTCCATCGCCATGCTTTTGTTTGCCCTTTTACACCATATGCTTTCAGTGTCTCGGCCCTCCGTTCTGCCCCAGCAGGTCTTGGGGGTTCTCTGGGCATCCCAGTTCACTTGTGCTCTCGTACTCCGACTTGTAGACTTCCTCTGGCTCAGGCTCGCTCATTCTGTTTCTCTAGCACACTCCTTTTATACACCTGTGGTGTGCTAACAGTCCTCGGTGTGCTTGCTATATATTCAGTGCCTGAATTCGCCTGTCCTTGGTAATGCACATTGATAGAAATGAAAAAGTGCCTCTGTTGGATATTGCTGTGTTTTAACAGAGCAGGGAGGTTTTGTCAAAGGGAAAAGGGGACATTCTGTGGTCATGTAACAAGAGGGAAAGCTCCTTGGAGACAAGGCTCCCTCTCCACATTCTGCAACCCATCTAGCGTCCTGGTCAGGCATTAGAACATAATCAATATGCAAGGCTGAGTGATGTAGTGACGAGTAAAACATATACTCATTTCCTGCAGGATGCCTATTGCTCCATACATCTGTCAACCTATATAGCCCACCCACCTGCTTTATTTTGCACGCTAGCTTTGTAGGCAGCTTTTGAATGCCCGGTGATCTGTCCGCTCCAGGGTCCAGCACAGTGTTAAAATCTCCCACCCCATATGATCACACTTGTCATTATGCCTGAAGAGTTGCTGCTCAATCCAATCTAGGTATTCCAAATTGTCGGTGTTCGAAGCATAACAATTTACCAATGTAAATGTGTATTTATGTATGGAGCCACAAGTGCGCTACCCTCAGGGTCTTTGACAGCTTCTATGAGGCAAAAGCCCAGTGGCTGACGAAACAAGATGCATAGCCCCTGGAGAACGAGGAAACGAGGAGTAGGAGAAGTAGTAGCCATGACCGCCCCATTGCTTTGCGAAGCATGCTTCTGTGTACAGGGCTACATTTTCTTGCAGGAAGGCAATATCAGTACGATTCCTGGTGAGATATAGTTACACTTTCTGTGCCTTTGAAAAGCAGTTAAAACCGCAGTAATTCCATGTGAAAAGATGAATCCTGTAAGTACAATGCATTTCAGAACAGCCTCACCTTCAGCTGTGAAGGGGGTCCCAGCAGAACCCCCTACTGTCCCAAATCCCATTGTCAGTGGTCCAGACAGCCCCATATGTCCATCTTGTATCCTTTTGCCCTGTGTAGCCCATGTGTCACATCAGCTGCCCTTAACACTAAAACATCCAAAAACAATAACTGCGTGAACCATGCCCTTGCGTCCTCCCCCACCAGCAACCTCAACATGTTATGTTA
The DNA here is from genome assembly GCF_040938575.1 of Ambystoma mexicanum. Taxonomy (NCBI): domain Eukaryota; kingdom Metazoa; phylum Chordata; class Amphibia; order Caudata; family Ambystomatidae; genus Ambystoma; species Ambystoma mexicanum. The sequence continues at coordinate 1,164,177,461 of NC_090932.1, read as the reverse complement.
AAAGTTCTTATACCGCACACTGTCGCCACTTGGGTGATTCCTTGGTGCTCTGGCGGATCTGTAAAGCAAGAGGGTAGGGGGCTATTTTAGCAGAACTGAGCAGGAGAAAAGAGCAAGAGAACTGTGTTGTGCTGTTGTCCACTTCAGTTCAGTTGACACCATTCGCTGAGCGCAGGTGTGTTTTTCGGTTGGTAGCCGTTGTGTGCTGTTGTGTGAGGCTATGTGTGGTTTGTTTCATCGTGGTGTAGTGAAGTGAGTGCGGTTTGTTTTGCTGTAGAGGTATGGGTGTGTTTAGTTCAGAATTTGAGAGGTGTATGCGAAAGGATGAGTTTTTTTAGTAGGGTTGGTTGGTGCCAGTATCCTATCCTACACCGTCTGTTTTGATTGACTATGGCCCATCATATATTCTGGTGTGTTGCACTTACCCATCCTATGTAGTGTGCAGAATAGTGGGTCCTCAATGGGCTATATCTTCCCCTCTAGTATAATTTTGGTGTGCCGTAATTACCACCCCCACAGGGTTCTCAAGGTTGGGACGAGTTCCCTGTGCCTGTGGTCCCATCAGTTCCGAGATCGGGCTCCTCTCGTTCCCCTTTTTTTAATCTAGGGTTCTCTATCAGTGGTCCAAAAGTCACACCCATCTCTCTCCCCTGTTTCCCATTTGGCCCTCTATAGGGAATGTACACCTAGGTCTCCTTCCCATTTGGACTACTTTCTTCTTCCCTGCAGTCCTTCATAGTTTGTATTTCTCTGGGGAGGGAGTTCCATCCAAAGTTTTACGGCTAAGCAGGAGAATGCTAATCCTCCACGTTTTTTTTCTCATGTACGGTTTAGGTTGCAGGCGGATGTCGTCGCTGGATCTGAGTGTTCTAGTCGGCTGGTATGCAGTGATTTTCTTTTGTATGAATTCTGCTCCTAGGCTGCGGATTGCTCTGTGTTATGCACATAGTTTGGAAGGTGATTTGATTCTTGAATGGGAGCCAATATAATTGTAATTGGTTATTTATAACACGCTTAATACCCAGAGGTTTCTAAGCACAGACCTGGGGATTTTACCTGCTTTGCTCTGCATCGTCTTGCTTTCAGGTCGCGCACGTTGCCCCTGAGCTATCCTCCCGAGACAAATGTTGCATCCTTAGTGCTGGGTGATGTGGTCACTTCGTGAGAGTTTGAGGAGAAGTGTGGCAGCTGCATTCTGTATACGTTGCGGTTCCTTCCGTAAATAGTCCAGCATTCTGAGGTATAAGCTGTTGGCGTAGTCTATCCTGTGCATGATGAGGGATATGATAGCCATAGATTTGTGCATGTAGGAGAGGAATGGTAGAATCTTTTTGATCATGTGTAGACGGAAGAAGCATTTCTTAATTATCGTGTTTACTTGCGGTTCTAGGGTTAGTTTGTTCTCCATTAGGATTCTGAGGTTTTTTTACAACTTTGGATGGTGTGGGTGCTATACCCAGTTCTGTGGGCCATGGGATGTTCTAGTTGCTTCCTTGGTTGATGGATGTAATCATGATTTCCATCGTGTCCGGGTTGAGTTTGAAGTTGTTGGTGTTCATCCATTCGTAGAGTTCTTTGACACAGTTTATTAGCGTTGTGTTCTCCCCTTGTTCATTGTTGATTTTGTAGATGCTTTGGTGATTATCTGCATAGTTGTAGCAGATGAAGCTGTGTCTTTTTGATGAGGTTGTTTAGTGGCGTCATATAGATGTTGAAAAGGAGCAGGGATAACGAGTATACTTGTTGAACTCCACAGGGGGTGTCCCGCGGTGTGTATTAGAATGGTTTTATCCATATTGTATCTCTTCTTTCAGACAAAGATTTAATCCAGAGTAGCGATGTGTCAGTGATCCCCATTTTTTCCAGTCTCTTGATGAGGATTTTGTGGTCGACTGTCAAATGCTGCAGAGAGGTCGAGTAGTATCTGTGATGAATTTGTGTTGGGGCCTGCGTTGGTTTTTAGGTCGTCCCATATAGAGAGAAGTGCCATCTCTATCTCTCTCATGGGGCTGAAGCCAACGTGTGCCTGGTCCAGTAGTTGGTTATTTTCTACGTATTCCACTGTTTGCTCGTAGACATGGGTTTCTAATAGTTTTGCTGGATTGGAAATGTTTGAGATCGGTCTGCAGTTTGAGAGGTCTTCCACATCGCACCTGTGTCCTTGAGAAGTGGTTTGATGTAGGTAGATTTCAATGCCTGCGGTATTCACCCTGTTGAGAGTGATATGTTGAAAAGGTTTAGGTAGCATTTCGAAGGTCTACCCCGTGTAAGGATTGATGTAAAGATGTCTGTTGGGAAGGGGTGCAATAGGGAGCAGGTAAAAAAACTCCCACCCCGTCAACCATTCTGTTGCATGGGTACTTCATCAGAGAGGTCACCCTTTGCTGCCAGCTGACACCCCCAACAAAACATGGTTGGCCAGCGGCAGCAATAAGAGCATGTTACTTTTTCCCTTCTGCACCATCTTACAAGTTCACCCTGGGGATCCTTGATTCCAGTTCCCGAGCCGGCAACAAGCACACTCCAGTCTGGCCGGGCGATTGAAGAGGCGTCAATGGCAGAGAGTCAAGGAGGTCTCTGGCATCCCCTGGGGTATGAAAGAACATGGATTTTCTCTTTGTGTTCCTCCCTGATGGAAACATCATGGCATATTTAATTCCTCTGGACCTCATACGTCGCTTAATATCCATGTAGGATTTTCCAGAAGCTTGAACTTTGTTTGAGAAGTCTGGGAAGATGCAGATCTGGTCTACCTTGTACGCTAGCGGGCCCCTCTCCTGCACCAGCTATAAGGTCCGCATTCGAGGAAGTGCTTTTGAATAAATGCTGATCGCGACCTGGCCGCGACCTCCTGCCGTTTTTTTCCCAAGGATCCCCAAGGACTGGTACATGGATTAGTGCTTTTAGCATTGACTCGCTGGTTTTTAATGGACTGAATGGACATACAATGTAATAGGTCCTAGAACGTGTTTACTCTGTTTCCTGCAGGCCCTTTAACATATCTGGCTCTGCCTCTATTCTTCCCAGCAGCGCCCTCTTAAGCACACGACGTGCGCATTCGAGGAAGTGCTTTTGAATAAGTGCTGATCACTGATCGCGTGGCACGTACAGCGTTCAGCTTACTTCCTATTTCTCATCATTTTTCTAATCTATTACTTGCCTGTGTCGGGGGCCTGCTGTTTACATAGGCAAGTATATTTTACCCAGTATAGTGTTTTACGTGGGTGAGTGAGCAGGTATACGAGTCAACTAATCTGTTTTAGCTTTGCAACTGACTGAGGTTTACGGAGTGTGATTTGAACATCTTTTTTTTTTGTAGTTTTATGTTGATGTCTCGGTTTGATTAATTCATTGCTACTTTTCTTTTTACTTTTTGGTTTTTATTGTTCACTGGCTATTTAGTTGGCTATCTTTAATGTACAAACAGTGAAGCAACAGCTCTGCATAGTGCTGTATTGTTTTGCTATCTTGAGGATCTTTGGGTATTTTTTCAGTATATTTATGATACATGATGTACGATATATTTTATCCAATTTTATGAATTGAGCAGTCAAGTATAACAATAGAGTAACAATTTAAATTAAATAGATATACGATTCTGTAAGCACACGTGTATAAAATCATTTAATCATAAAGCCGTGGTGACCTTAGGTAATTTTATACGTTACTCAGCACATGTATAAGCTTGTTCAGTTTCTAAGTGTGATGTCTATTAATATTAACTTAACCTCTGGGATAACGGCAGAGCAATGCGGAAATAATGCACCAGAAGTGCCTGTCATCAAGCTAGATAATGCTGGCCCTCTGAGGCACTCTCGCCGTGGTTGCCCACCAAAAGTAATATCGCGCAGCAAACCTACAGCAAAATTATGGCATTTTTTCCTAAAATAGCAAAACTAAGCACTATTGATGAAGAGAATGCTGTCCAGGAGATTGAGGATGAATTTAATCATTCACTTAGCTGCTTAGGTTCAAAATTGATTGGTGAAATGCTATTACATAAAAAAATGTATCTCCCTTCTCCTGCGCATTAAGCAGCAACACCAATATCAATAACGCTTAAGGCTACTCCATGTGTGGAAAAACCTTATCTACAATATGGTGCTACTCAAGACAATAGTGAAAGTGATAGCAATATTAAGGAAGATGATAAATATGATGATCATGTTTCATTTACTGAACCGATAACATAACAGATAAAGTATTAAACATCGTAAATTATGATGGCATGTGCCCACCGTCAATATTAACACCTAGGATAGATGTGAGAGCAGTGATCCATTGTGGAGCAATCCCCCCTTTGATTAATCTACAAGATGATATAGATATAGATCTCCCAATCCAAAATGATGATATTGAATATATGGGAGACATATCTGATATCTCATTGTTACCAGATATGATGCAGATAGATCCTCAAACTCTTTTTGTTTTTGCTGCAGTGAATACAGATGCTTCTGTAACAATTGATTCGAATAAAGAAAGATTAGCATCAATTGACACAATCTCATTGTCCCAAGGGCAAGATGTATCTTTAGATCCTGGATCTAACATCTGTGAGGCCTCAACGAACACTTCTGTTCTTGACTATAGTCAAGACAGCATGACCTCAGATGAAATGTTTCAGGCGTTTGAGTGCCTGTTAACTTCTTTGGTAAAGACCTGTGGGAAACTCGAAAATAAACTTGACATACAGTCCTTGTTACTCCATAAAAGTATTAATAAAAATAGAAAAATAACACATGATCAAGCTACAAATACTGAAACATGGGGAAATGAGACTGTTAATCCTTTTATATTTCAGGGAAAAACATCAGCCCCATCCTTCCTAATAAAGCCTCCAATAAGTCAGGTAGTACTAAATTGCCAACAATATTGAAAAATCTAGTAAAGAAAAAGAAAAATGGCACGAAACTGGTTGGCCAAGCCTTTATGTATGCCAGGCGTATGAAAGTTTAAAACAACCCATGTAGTGTAAATATGGAAAATGTTCCTGGCCTCTTCCTAAATATCTTCCTTCCCGAGCCCTTCGCTCATCCGTCTCCAACTCCCTCTGGGTCAGCCGCTTCTCGAAGCAACGAGCTGGGGATAGATCTCTCTCCGCGGCAGGGGCCTCCCTCTGGAACAGCCTTCCTGCCTCCCTGAAACTTGAGGAGAACCATCTACGGTTCCGGAAGCACCTCAAAACCTTCCTCTTTGCTTCTGCTTTCTCTCTCCCTCTCCCCTGCTAATTCTTCGCTGAATCTGCACCGAATCTGCAACTGGGGCACTCTCGCCGACCTCGGTCCTGGGCCCAGCCACTCTGCACTTGCACTGCCTCGCTGGCAACCCCTGCTCTGCGGGACTGTCTCTGTATCCCTACAGCCCCCGTTCCCAGCACTTGTCTGCACTTACCTTGCACTTGCCACCAGCTGGCCCTATTCATTTTATTATATATACTTACCTTGTACTGCACTTGCCCCTTCCCCTCCCCTTGCGCTTTGTCCCTTCCCCCTTCCCCTGCACTTGCGCGATCTGAATGACACCTGGCCTAGTAGGATCGTTGTCTGTCTTCCCCCGTTTCCCCCTCCCTGCCTCGTCGCGCCTTGAAACACTTGAAACGCTTGTGTATAGGCGCGTTACAAATGCCATATCATATCATAAAAGAAAGGCCCTTAATGTATAGACAGCAGGTGTCCACAAACTTGTGGAACACTCCCGTCCCCTGCACACCCTAATGTTGCAATAACAACAAAACTCTCATCCAATTTTACAACATGAAACTTTATGTGAACGGTAAGACCTTTTACCAAAAAAGGATTTTTTTAAAACAAAACTTTTTCATAAATTAGTGACAATCTGATTAAATATCAAATAAACTAGACTTTTTTAATTCACAGAATTCAAGTCCCTTAAACCAGCTAATGATGAGAAGGAATCATCAAATAGTATCACCCAAACTGATAAACATGTAATATCTGCGACTGCACTGAAAATGATTCCGACTTTTGGTGCTAATATAAGTATGCCATCCTCATCCAACACGTTAGATCCTGACCCTGGGCTCTTGATTGCTACAGCTTCCCCTGTGAGGGGCTCCAGGGGAAGTGTCTTTGTGCCTAAAAAGGATGTTGTTGATTTAACAGGGCAGAAGAGAATTACTGAGCTTTGGTCTGATGACCGGTTAAAACCTGTAGTTGTGTCATCTAGTAAGGACACCTACAGTGCCCTCCAGTTAAAAACTCTCTTGGCAGATGTAAACTATCCCCCTTTGAATAGGTCTGCTGTTTTGAAAATCTTTCATTGTATCGTCGGCCTGCGTGTAATACGTTCAGAGGATATCTGAATAGTTGACCAAGTTGATTATAGTAAATCTAGTACGGCGAATATCTGGTTTGTCTCCACTACAACATTAGAATATGTTCTTAAATATGAATCAGAGATATTCCAATTGGGTTTTTCGTGTGGGATAGTTGAAATACACTCTGAGAAAATGTGACCAACTAACCCTAATGATAGGAATAATAGCATCACAAATAGGATCAGACCGGTGACACTAGACAAGTCTTTGTGCACTGTTACTGTCTGCACAAATAAAGAGCCTGTAATATCATCTAGCAATCCCGCACATCGGTCTAATGGTGTGGAAAATGGATCTAGTGTCAGTAAATCAACAAACGTGAACTCTAAGGGTGACCCAATTGATGAAACAGGTTATTGGCAATGGCTACCCATTGCCTTTAAATCTCACCTATCCCAGTTGAGTCGATGACACAGACCTACTCTACACATGGAACACGAGAGGATTTAACCATCTGTTCACTGATGATGGCCTATCGTGCAATATGCATCTTTTTAAGATCATTGTGCTACAAGAAACTTGGCTTGCTGAAACTGTGTTATTAGATGGTAGAGTGATGATACAAAAGAATGCATTAAAGGGCCCACGTGGTAGGCCGAAGGGAGGTCTAATGATTTCGGTGTGTCCTCCCAGGTCTATTGCTGAGATTCCCTGTGACTCTGCATATGTGCTGATAGGTAAACTATCCAAACCCGGCACAAATGTGGTTATTATCAATGTTTATGATCCACCTGCTAGAGTGATGAGTAAAGCTATCATGAAAGTGGTCGATGCTAGTATGTCAAAATATGGGCTAAATGGTATTGGACTTCTTTCCGCATCCATTCCGACTGGGACAGGGGTTAAACAGGGTTGCATAGTTGCAGCGACCCTGTTTAATCTGTATTTAGCTGACTTAGAATTGTCCTTTAACCAAAGTTTATTACATCCAAAAAAAGGTTGGGACACAGCGTATCAGCTGGCTCGATTATGCTGATGATCTAATATTATTGATTTACACACCTAAAGGTCTCCAATGCCTGCTGGATAGCTTAGGCAGTTTTGCGAATGAGAATAGTCTGCAGATAAACACCGAAAAAAGTAGAATTATGATATTTGCAGGCAAATCTAATGCTAAGAAGTCTTTGAGCTGTTTTTTGGATATAAAGAAATTGGAGCGTGTTGACAGTTATGTATATCTGGGTTTGCTTATTGATGAGAATCTGAATTGGAAGGCACATTGGGAAAGAACAAAGACAAAGTGTTGGGATGTAGTTGGCTTAGTGAGTGGCTTCATTGGACGAAATGGGGACTATCGATAAAAACTGTCTTGCTGCTTTATACGATGAAAATTGTGCCTGTGCTGACATATGGGATTGAGATATGGGGGCATGGTTTCATCAAGGAACTAAAAATATTTGAAGCAAAAATGCTTAGAAAGCTGTTCCGTATGCCCCAAGCAGTCTCTGTTGAATTATTTTATCTTGAGTTTGGACTCACATGTATTCAGTCTACTGTAATCAACAGATCATTCATGTGTGCCGTTGATGTGATGACTCTGGACAATAAGACCATCACTGGTGACTATGCTAAAGCATTTCTAGGCCTTGACAACTTTATTCAATTTGGGATATGGGGAAAAATATTTACGGCCTTTAATAAATGGAAACAAGGATGCAAACTTAATTTATTACCTAATAATATTAATCGAATTAGACATTGGCTGACAAAGAAGATCAAATTGTACGACTATGAAAATAACGTGGTCCTCCTTAGTACCAATTCACAAAGTGGTCCCTTTATTGAATTTATCATGGCGAGAAATTGCTTACCAAAATATATTGTGGCATTTCCTGAGGCTTGGGTGGTTAGAGATTATTTACTATTGAAATTTAATCAAAGCAAGCTGGCGAATGACTTTGGTGCTAGTGCCTATCAGCCTCGTAATAGATGTAACTGCAGGCTATGTGGAGAAAACACATATGAATCTCTTGAGCACATAATGACTGAATGCCCAAGTCTGCATCTTATCCGATATCGATGTATGAAAAGTTATCGTAACAGTTTTAATTGTGATGATCCTAAACTTATGTGGAAAATGTTTATGGGTAGAAATGATGTGAATTTTATATTTTATATGATTAGATTTTATAGAAAATGTATTGAAATATTTGAAATCTATGAATTATGAAGTACCGTTTAGGTTTATATCTTGTGCTACACTTAGTTGTATTTTAAACCTGACTGCAAATGTTCATATGTAGAAAATCTATTTGTAGAATTTTATGCCTTTTAATGAAGCTTTGTTTTAATAGGATGAATTGTATCATATGTATGGTGTTGTGTCTATTTTTTGTTTTATGTTGTATGTACAAACCATTTTTGGCCGAAAGTATATTAATACATTGAAATAAGACTGTGTCTCGATCTCTATAGTTAAGATAGAGGGCTATAATCGGGCTCGCTTGGATAGGTCTCCTGCCCGGGTTTCTATGCGCCCAATCGACTAGGAACATGACAGGGAAATGTGGTCTTTGCACAGTGTCTCCTTCAGGATCAGCTCCACGAAGAGTACTATAGATCAAGCATCATCCTCCTCTGCTATCTCCACAATCTGAATGCTATTTCTGCAGGATCTCGATTCCAAGCCTCCTGTTTATCTGTAAGATCCTTTAGTGTCTTCTTAATCTGTTCAATTTCTCCCGTTGCTGTAGCCGATCCATCCTCTGCCGCGGAGATACAGTTTTTCGCTTCAAGACGTTCGCCGTGCTTAACCAACCGCACTTTCATGTGGTCAACTTTACAGGTGGAGGAGTCGAGCTTGGTGTCCAGGGTATGTATCCCAGCTTGCATTTGCACAAACATCTCCTTGATCCCCCATATCTCCACCTGCCCGACACATCTGAGGATCCGTAGGAGCCACTCCTGGCGCCTTTCCCTTTTTGCTGGTGGCGCCTGCATCAAAGGAAAGTTGACTTGCTCTTTATCAGTTTTGCCCATTTTCCATTGCAGTGTTGCTAGCGTGTGTGACTAAGCTCAGGATGCCAGCCTATTACACTGATCAGGCCACCACAACCTACTCCAACGAGGTCCTGGGACTAGAGCCCAGAGAGAACTCGAATCTATGTATGAGGGTGCCCTTGTGATAGCGTAATAGTCCTCTGCTTGGTCCCAGTGCTGCCGGTGCACAAACAGCAACTGTGTAAATGGGCAGCTCTGCCCCCACCAGGACAGCCTAGTCTCCATGCCTTGCTTCTTCCAGTGCAGTCTTCTGCTCCCTACTCATTTCCAGGCCTTCATCTGGAGCAGATACTGGAGACCGATTCATTGGGGCCGTTTTTGTGTGGCCTTCAAAATGCTGGATGATTACATTGTGAGTATGGGTTTTATGCCTGTACCCTCTGCTCCCCCGGAAGGCAATCCCACCCCCACCATCACCCTCTCCTGCACTCTCAGGACTTCTTAGAATTTGGGGGGTTTCATCCTCCGAGCTCCCTCCTTACCTCATCACAAGCATTCCCTCCTCCTCCCAAATATCAGACAGATACACACACACTTACCTGAGCCGTTCACAACATCCCTCTTCGGGCTCCGTCACACCTGTTGGCCCCTGCGCGCACTCGTGTGAGTCCAGGGACATGACAGTTCTATTTAGAGGTCTCCAAGCGGCCTTTGTAAATTGATATTTTTGTTTCTGATTAAAGTAAAACGAAAATTTAATTTTCCTTCTACCCAATATAGCAAAGGAATTCTATAGCATTCATGGCACCAACCGTAACAGAGCAATCTCCTCTGCAGGAGACATTTTTAACTCTAAACAAGGATCAAATTGGAAAAAAGGATCCAGGAGTAAAAATAAAGGCGTCACAATTCCATATGAACTCAAGAGACAGAACACAACTCAGGGAGGCACAAAGGTACAGAGATGATTATACTCCATGCACAGAAATACCCGTCACAGGGCTCAGCATTCAAAGGAGCACAGAAACCTGTGAGAAAGCAAGACGGGAAGCGAGAGAAAAGGTAAACAGACGCTCTTTAGTCCAAAAATGGAAAAGCTCCAGGCCCACAGGATAATTCCAGTAACTAAAGATGCCAGTGAGTGACTGGATCGAAGTCCTTTTAGATTCTGGTTCAGACATTTACATATTTGGGGGAAAACTCAAACACCATTTAATTAATACACCAATACACCGGAAAGTATAAATTACTACTTCTACAGAACAAGTGTTTGATAACAACAACATTGATTTAGTTACAATTCACATACAATGGGAGTGCCAGAAGAGATTGAGGCACGTTTTTAGCAAAATCTACATTTAAAACACGATAGTCTTTTGGAAGCTAAAGACTGGCCCCCACTATACACTAGAGAATGTTTATGGGGAGAAGATGTTATTAAGCCAGCTTTGTCAAAAGAAGTTGTGGGCCAGTTAATAAATGCATATGCAGAATCTTGGGCTATTCTAAGAGCAGTTCAACTATTAAAGCACCATTTTGGTCATGGCATTGAATGTCCACTATGAAAATATCATTGTAATCAACACTTAGTACTCAGAAACAATACCCCATGACAGGATATATGATATGGCATTTATAACGCACCGGTACACAAGTGTTTCTAGGCTTGACAAAACAAGGAGGGGGAAAGAGAGGGAGGACAAAACAACGATCTTACTAGGCCTTGTGTCATTCAGATTGTGAAAGTGTGGGGAAGAGGGAGGGTAGAAGTGCCAGGGTGGGTGGGGAAGGGAGAAGTGCAGGTAACTCAATAAGTGCAGCCAGCAAGTGGCTCGTAAGCGCATAGAGATGGGACTGTAGGGTGCAGGTTCAGATCCTTAAGTGCTAGGGGAGCCCGGAGGCAGTGCAAGGGCAACTGGACATGCAGGAGCCTGGGCCCGAGTTCAGATGGCAGCCAGGTGTCCAATGCACGAAGCAGTCAGGGACATCGGCAAGGGAGAGGAAGAGAGAAACAGAAGCAAAAGGAAGGTCTTGAGTTGCTCTTGGAGTTCTGCTCAAGTTTGAGAGAGGCAGGGAGGCTGTTCCAGAGGGAGGCCCCAGGTGAGGAGAGAGATCTACCCTCCACTCTCTGCTTGGAGAAGCGTCTGACCCTCAGAATTGGTGGTGAATGAGTGGAGAGCTCAAGAAGGAAGATGTTAAGGAAGAGAAAGTTGGAAGTAGTGTGGTCCCAGGCCCCAGAAAGCTTTGTGGACGATGCAAAGGGTCTTGAACTTGATTCTTGCAGCCACAGGGAGCCAATGAAGAGATTTCAGAGCTGGAGAGATATGATCCCTGGGCTTGAAGCCAAGGAGCATTCTTGCAGTCCTGTTCTGGATAAGTTGTAAAGGTCAAAGAGTAGAGGCAGGCAGATTTAGAAAGAGACTGTTGCAGTAGTCCAGTCTAGAGAGGACCAGAGCTCTGGAGACAGTGAGCTTCTGGGGGGACATAGGAAAATGAAGAATACCTTTGAGGAGGTGCAGCTGATAGTTTAACTTCTTAGAGACATCAGAGATGGAAGGAGAGAAGGAGAAGGTGGAGTTGAAGATGTCACCAAGGTTCTTAGCCTCTAAGGTAGGAGCAGTTAGAGGGCCCAGAGTGGGCGGCCACAGAGAGAGAGGAAAAGAGGGAGCAGGTGTACCGATGATGAGGATCTCAGTCTTACTGGCAATAAGGCAGAGATCATCGGTGGCACACCAGTCCTGAATTGCGGCCAGATAGTCTGGTATGAGAGAAGGAGCAGAGGTGGCTGAGGGGAGCCTGAAGGAGAGCTGGGTGTCATCCGCATAGCACCGGAAGTTGGAGCAGAGAGTAGCGATGCAGTGGGTAAGAGGTGCCAGGTAGTGGTTGAAAAGCCAGGGAGAAAGGTTACAACCCTGGGGAACACCACCATTGGAGAGGGAGATAGAAGAGAGGAAAGACCCCAGTTGGACCTGAGAGGTCGGTCGGTGAGAAAGGAGGTCAACCAGGCTAGAGCCTGATCAGTGATACCCAGGTTATCACAGAGGCAATTGAGCGGGATGGCATGGTTGACCGTAAAAAAAAGCAGAGGATAGCACAAGGAGAATGGGGACAGAATGAAGATTAGAGTCGAAATTAGAGAGCAGGTCTTCACAGGTGTTCAGGAGACCAGTTTCCATGCTTCTATCAGCTCTGAAGCCAAGACTGGTGGTCGTGGAGACAACCAACAGATTCAGTAGGCAGATTATGCTGGGAGATGGCCAGGTTTTCCAGGAGTTTGCCCAGGAAAGGAGTGATGGAGATCGGGCAATAGTTAGCCGGAGAGTGTCATGCATGCTGGACGTGGTCCTACCTCCTACGCTCGTAGAACAGCTAGACCGTTCTATTCCAAATGGCGGTTGTTCGATACGTTGCCGGGAAAACGACGTTTGCACTTTTCACGTCGCTAACCTCACGTGTATTCTGCTTCGTCACGTGAACTACGGCATTACGTATTTAAGCAGCGTGGAAACTTCACTCGCTGCTTCTGATCGAATCATTTGGCGTTGTGTAGCTGAACCTCCGATCTGCATCCTTGCAGGTTACTACAGCTACTTTTTGGGCCTTCTATAGTGTGTTTTCCGCCACACGCTGATTCCCGGAGCTGTTTGGTTGCGTGTAAATCCACACGCGCACGTTGTCTTCAAACGCGGCTGGCCTGGACTGCGTGAATCCTGCTCGCGTGTCAATCCACATGCGCACGTTGTCTTCAAACGCGGCTGGCCTGGACTGCGTGAATCCTGCTCGCGTGTCAATCCACACGCGCACGTTGTCTTCAAACGCGGCTGTCCTGGGCTGCGTGAATCCTGTTCGCGTGTAAATCCACACGCATACTTTGTCTTCAAGCGCTGCTGGCCTGGACTGCATGAATCCTGCTCGCGTGTAAAATCCACACGCGCACGTTGTCTTCAAACGCGGCTGTCCTGGGCTGCGTGAATCCTGTTCGCGTGTAAATCCACACGCATATGTTGTCTTCAAGCGCTGCTGGCCTGGACTGCGTGAATCCTGCTCGCGTGTAAATCCACACGCACACTTTGTCTTCAAGCGCTGTTGGCCTGGACTGCGTGAATCCTAATCGCGTGTAAATCCACACGCACACGCTATTTTCTTCGCGGCTGTACAGAACCGCGTGTACTTTGTTTATACCATAAAAAGGGCGCTATTTCCAACTCCTGCACCTGTGATATCAACAGGGGGATTGATTCATTTCTACACTTTACTCTACATGGGAAGGAAGCTTTTCAAGGATTATTGGAAGGTGACAGTGAACAGTACTTTGGACGCTATCCTGTGGTGCATTCAACCCGGTATCTAGCGTGAGCCTCGTTCCGTTCGGGATAAGTCTCCCTTACTAATCTTCCCTTCCTTGTCGTTTGTTCTACCTTGGATTTCCTCAAGAGACTCTGCTGGATTCTTCTGCCCTAGACTTAAGGTCAGTGTGTGCATTCATGTCATTTTCTGTTCCATCATACTCAGGTTGGGGCAGTTATTTATGATACTTTATTTTGTTCTAGGCTGACTTCCTATACCTTACCCACGCCCTTTCCAGTGATCCATCGCTCTGCCTGTTTTACCAGTCAGAGAGTAGTATCATTTGGAAGGTCTTAACTTGACTTCACAACTATCAAATCGTGTGAACAGGGATCCGGAAGACCCTACCACCTGTATCCTTTTGAGTACCGTATCCTTTTCAGTTAATACTTTGGTGCTCTCTGACAGAATCAGAAGCCATGGAGGGTACGGATCCTTTAGCTGTTTTGACTCAGTTGATCAGCGATTTGAGAAATTAAATGGTTACGGCACAGCACATGTTACGGCACCGTATGGACGTTATGCAAGACGCCATGCACGGCAGTCCTCAGGGAGCACAGGTTCCAAGGGCCACTGCATCTGGATCTGGGACTATGACACCCCCACAGGAAACTATTAATGTGGGTATGCCCACTCAGTTTCCCTTGGCCCCTCCGGAACGGTTCACTGGTGATCCCAAAACCTATAGAACCTTCGTTAATCAGTGCCGACTCCATTTTCCTTGCCGTCCTACATCTTTTCCTGACCTAACCACAAAAGCAGCATTCGTGCTTTCCCATTTAGGGGGCACAGCTGCTGCTTGGGATAACCCTTTGTTGGAAACAAATAGCCCTTTGTTGTACGACTGTGACGATCTCTTGGCTGCTATGAGTAAAGTCTTTGACATGCGTTATGCTACTCAAGCCATGGATCTGGAGTTACTTAATCTACAACAAGGCAATCAACTTCTTTTGCCTTACATTGCCCGGTTCAATCAACTAACAGCCGAAACTCAATGGCCTGACGGCAAGAAAACGGCTGTTTTCTACAAGGGTCTTTCAGAAGAACTGAAAGATGCCTTATCTACAGTTCCGGTGGTTCCTACGGCATTCACAGAGTTGCTCGATTTGGTTCTACAAATCGATGCCCGAAGGAATACTCGGAAAGGAGAGAAAAAGCCCTTCATACAAGCCTCGAGGCGTTCAGAGACACCGGCAGTCCTCTCGAACGACCCCGAACCCATGCAGATTGGCGCCGTGAGAGGTTGGTTGTCCAATGCAGAACGAGAGAACCGAAGAAAGAACCATTTATGTATGTATTGCGGTTCATCCGAGCATTTATTGGCGACATGTCCTAAAAAACCCATCAAGCGTTCGGGAAACGCCAAAACTCGACAATAGCAGGAGTCCCTATGTCGAGTGTTTCATCGGATTCCAGTACCATTCCTAATCACGCACCCGTAATTGTTGAGGTGACGTTACGTTGTGATGAACGAGAATTGGTTTCCAAGGCCATGGTTGATTCCGGAGCCACCAACAATTACATAGACATCACATATGCCAAGAACTGTTCCATACCCCTTGTAAACAAAAACAAACCTGAAACGGGTAATACCGTGGACGGATCTGTTTTGACTTCTGGTATGGTAACCCAGGAGACGGTATCTGTTCAGATGACATTATCGAATAATCATTCGGAAGAAATAGTCTTCGATGTCATAGCTGCTCCGCAGTACGAAATCATACTTGGTCTTGCATGGTTAACCCTTCATAATCCCGCCGTTGACTGGGTTTCGGGATTGCTCCAGTATCCTTCGATTCATTGCAATGAACATTGCTTTACCAGTCAGGAGGTGTCAAACAAGCAACACATATTGGCCTCTATGGGGGGTGCTTCAACTATCAGCGTGGTACATCAAAGCGACACTACCATACCATGCGAATACGCTGAGTATGCTGATGTCTTTGATAAAGGCCAGGCAGAACAATTGCCTCCCCATCGACAGTACTACTGTCCTATTGAATTGATTCCTGGTGCCAAAATCCCTACAGGTCGTTTATATTCACTGACCCCAAAAGAAGACGTTGTGTTGAAAGAATACATTGACAAAGCTTTAGCGATGGGTTTCATACGGCCATCACAATCACCTGCTGCGTCTCCTCTATTCTTTGTTCCGAAGAAAGAGGGAGATCTAAGGCCTTGCATTGATTACAGGGCACTTAACGACATCACCATAAAAAACCAATATCCTTTACCACTGATAAACGTTCTATTGGATCAATTAGGTACTTCCACTTACTTCACCAAATTGGACTTGCGAGGAGCATACAATTTAGTTCGCATTCGTGAAGACGACGAATGGAAGACCGCTTTCAAGACACGGTATGGTTTTTACGAGTATTTGGTGATGCCTTTTGGTCTGTGCAACGCTCCCGCCACTTTTCAATTCTTCATGAATGATATATTCAGGGACATAATGGACCAGTTTGTGGTGATTTATCTGGATGACATTCTGATCTATTCATCATCTTTTTCGGAACACGTCAAACACATTTCTACAGTCCTACAAAGACTCAGGGAGAACCTTCTTTATGTGAAAGCCGAGAAATGCGTCTTTCATTCACAGGAAGTGGAATTCCTGGGTTATGATATTACCAATTTAGGTGCTCGAATGAGCCGTTCCAAGGTGAAGGCCATATTCAATTGGCCTATTCCGCACAATGTCAAGTCATTACAGTCTTTCTTAGGCTTTGCGAATTCTTATCGCAGATTTATTCATTCCTTCTCCAAAACAGTAGCTCCTTTGACGGCTTTAACTAGTTCCAAAGTTCCTTTCTGTTGGAACCAAAATGCCCAAGCATCATTCGAAAAGTTGAAGGAAGCATTTACCACTGCACCCGTGCTTCAACATCCAGATCCAGATCGCCAGTTTATCGTTGAAGCGGATGCATCCAGTGTCGCTACTGGAGCGGTACTCTCACAAGTTTGCACAGAAACCAAGGAGGAGCACCCAGTGGCTTTCTTCTCTCGCAAACTTACCCCATATGAACGAAATTACACCGTCACTGAGCGGCAATTGCTGGCTATCAAGGATGCCTTCCGAGAATGGCGCCATCATCTTCTTGGGGCCAAACATCAGGTGTTGGTGTACTCTGACCATAGAAATCTTCAAGCATTCAAATCTATGAAATGCCTTACGGCCCGACAGGCCAGATGGCATGTCTTTTTTGCCCAATACGATTTCAAGGTCACATATCGTCCTGCCCGAGAACACGTTAAGTCGGACGCGTTGTCTCGTATGAGTGAAGAGGCGAAGGAAGAAGCACAAGTACAAAATCAGTTGTTGGCAGATCATGTAATATGTAGTTGTTCTGTTCAACCATCCTTAAAAACCGAAGTACAAGAGTGGGTAAAAAAACATCCACAAGTTATCCAGGATATGAATCTGGACGTACATAAAGGTTTACCATTCACACAAGGAGTGCTCTACCTACCGACGTCTTCAACGCGGAATAAAGCCCTCAAGTGGAATCATGATTCCTTGATCGCAGCCCATCCTGGACGGAAGAAAACACTAGAACTGCTCAAAAGATGGTGCTGGTGGCCATCCATGTCAAAAGATGTCATAGATCATGTGTCAACTTGTTCTGTATGCATCCAATGTAAAAACACTCCTGGTAAACCAGTGGGCTTACTCCAGTCCCTACCTGTCCCTAACAAACCATGGGACATGATATCTATGGACTTTGTGGTAGAACTCCCACCAAACCAGGAGTACGATACCATATGGGTTGTAGTGGATTATTTCACTAAATTGGCTCTTTATATTCCCTGTATTGGTTTACCAACCGCTGCTGTTCTGGCTGACCTATTCATCCAACATATATTTCGTTTCTTTGGTCTACCGTCAGTAATCATTACGGACAGGGGCTCACAGTTTGCGTCACGCTTTTGGAGAGCACTAACATCTGCATTACTGATTGATGATAGAATGTCCAGTGTTTATCACCCTCAAACTGATGGACAGACCGAAAGAGTCAACTGCACTATGGAACAATATCTGCGGTGTCTGTGTCTGCAGTACCAATCGGATTGGCTCACGGTCCTGCCGGCAGCAGAATTCGCCTATAACAACTCCTATCATAGTGCCATAGGCACTTCACCGTTCTATGCGCTTTATGGACAACACCCCCGATCAATACCTTTGGATTCCAGCTTGTCTTTGGATACTCCTGCCGCAGGCCGTACTTTTCGTCATCGGAAGAAATTACAGAGAAAAGTGAAGCAGCAATTGGAGCAGGCTAAAAGACGCGATAAGTTCTATGCCGATGCTCATAGAGTACCCGCACCTGTCTACAAGGCTGGTATGAAAGTATGGCTGTCCACTAAGAACTTGAGAATCCCAGGCAAAAAGAAATGATTGCCTAAATACATTGGTCCGTATGTAGTGCTCCAAGTAATTAATCCGGCTGCTGTCCGTCTGGCTTTGCCACAACAATGGCGAGTGCATCCCGTATTTCACGTGTCACTCATTAAGCCATGTTCTGAAGCTACTAGATTGCCTGTACGGCCTGTTGCTATTTCTGTGCGGGGTTCAGATGAATACGAGGTACAGGACATACTGGATATGAGACTATGTTCTGGTAGGCCGTTTTATCTGGTGGACTGGAAGGGCTATGGTCCCGAAGATAGGTCCTGGGAACCTCTTTCTAATATTCATGCTCCTGCTTTATTGAAGCGTTTTCACACGAGAAGGGGAGAGGTTGCCCCTTTGGGGGATGGCACTGTCATGCATGCTGGACGTGGTCCTACCTCCTACGCTCGTAGAACAGCTAGACCGTTCTATTCCAAATGGCGGTTGTTCGATACGTTGCCGGGAAAACGACGTTTGCACTTTTCACGTCGCTAACCTCACGTGTATTCTGCTTCGTCACGTGAACTACGGCATTACGTATTTAAGCAGCGTGGAAACTTCACTCGCTGCTTCTGATCGAATCATTTGGCGCTGTGTAGCTGAACCTCCGATCTGCATCCTTGCAGGTTACTACAGCTACTTTTTGGGCCTTCTATAGCGTGTTTTCCGCCACACGCTGATTCCCGGAGCTGTTTGGTTGCGTGTAAATCCACACGCGCACGTTGTCTTCAAACGCGGCTGGCCTGGGCTGCGTGAATCCTGTTCGCGTGCAAATCCACACGGGCACGTTATCTTCAAGCACGGCTGGCGTGGACTGCGTGAATCCTGCTCGCGTGTAAATCCACACGCGCACGCTATCTCCAAGCACGGCTGGCCTGGACTGCGTGAATCCTGCTCGCATGTAAATCCACACGGGCACGTTGTCTTCAAACGTGGCTGGCCTGGACTGCGTGAATCCTGCTCGCGTGTCAATCCACACGCGCACGTTGTCTTCAAACGCGGCTGGCCTGGACTGCGTAAATCCTGCTTGCGTGTCAATCCACACGCGCACGTTGTCTTCAAACCCGGCTGTACTGGGCTGCGTGAATCCTGTTCGCGTGTAGATCCACACGCATACTTTGTCTTCAAGCGCTGCTGGCCTGGACTGCGTGAATCCTGCTCGCGTGTAAAATCCACACGCGCACGTTGTCTTCAAACGCGGCTGTCCTGGGCTGCGTGAATCCTGTTCGCGTGTAAATCCACACGCATATGTTGTCTTCAAGCGCTGCTGGCCTGGACTGCGTGAATCCTGCTCGCGTGTAAATCCACACGCACACTTTGTCTTCAAGCGCTGTTAGCCTGGACTGCGTGAATCCTAATCGCGTGTAAATCCACACGCACACGCTATTTTCTTCGCGGCTGTACAGAACCGCGTGTACTTTGTTTATACCATAAAAAGGGCGCTATTTCCAACTCCTGCACCTGTGATATCAACAGGGGGATTGGTTCATTTCTACACTTTACTCTACATGGGAAGGAAGCTTTTCAAGGATTATTGGAAGGTGACAGTGAACAGTACTTTGGATGCTATCGTGTGGTGCATTCAACCCGGTATCTAGCGTGAGCCTCGTTCCGTTCGGGATAAGTCTCCCTTACTAATCTTCCCTTCCTTGTCGTTTGTTCTACCTTGGATTTCCTCAAGAGACTCTGCTGGATTCTTCTGCCCTAGACTTAAGGTCAGTGTGTGCATTCATGTCATTTTCTGTTCCATCATACTCAGGTTGGGGCAGTTATTTATGATACTTTATTTTGTTCTAGGCTGACTTCCTATACCTTACCCACGCCCTTTCCAGTGATCCATCGCTCTGCCTGTTTTACCAGTCAGAGAGTTGTATCATTTGGAAGGTCTTAACTTGACTTCACAACTATCAAATCGTGTGAACAGGGATCCGGAAGACCCTACCACCTGTATCCTTTTGAGTACCGTATCCTTTTCAGTTAATACTTTGGTGCTCTCTGACAGAGAGGCAGAATTGGCAGAGGGCTTGTTGGGAAGGGGGCACACAAGGGAGTGCTTGAGGGGTGAGGGGAAGGTTTCAGTGGCAAAGGAGTAATTGCAGAAATCAGCCAAGGCTGGAGCAAGGGTGTCGATGTGGTCCTTGATGGTCCTGGATGAGCAGGGAGAACCTGTTTTGATGCGACTTTCATAGATCGGACTAGTCTAGAAACATTGTATGGGGTGAAGAAGGGAAAGGAGGAGGAGAGACGGCCACAGACGGGTCAGGAGTCGCAGAAGAAGAGAGGGTGGATAGGATGTCCTCGGTTTTAGTGGTGAAATGAGAAGCCAAGGCCGTGCAGAGGGCCTGGGAGCAATGTTCCCTGTAAGGTGCGGGCCTGTGCGGCCGCGCACCTTTTGATTGTGAGCTGCGCATAGTGCTTATTTTGCCGCGCACTCCAATCATCATTTTGCTATTTTTATTTATTTATTTATTTATTATTTATTTATTTTTCCAGCCCGCGGCCGGGAAGTCAAGTGAGACTCCTGGGGTGAAATTATTATTATTATTTTTTTTTCAGCCCGCGGGCGGGAAGTCAAGCCTGGGGCGGGGCTGGGCAGCGCAGGAGCCAGGAGGCACCGGCGGCACTGTCTGCAGACTGCACTCTGCAGTGTCTGCACACAATTCATCATCATAGCAAGGTAACTAACAATAGATGTTGTTACCTTGCTTTGATGATTGCATCATGTATACATCATAATTTATGATGCATGCAGATGCATGTGCAGCAAGCAGCATCATTGAAAATGGAGGGCGGGCCACCGGAGGCCGTGCCGCCACCGCAGGGGGCCGGTGCCGTGTGGTGCTCAGCTCGCGCTCTGCTCGACTGAGTTGAATGGTTACTTTGATCTGTGGAGGGAGGTGGCTGAAGCAATTGCACACACTAAAGCAATTGTAACACCTGCCGCCTCCCTCCGAGTCCTGTCCCTGGGGGGGCAGCCTGCCTGTAGGGCTGAGCTGGGGCCCAGTGACATTGCACACTAGTTGTTGTTGCACTTCTTTACAAAGTTGAAACAACTTCCACTTGTGCCTGGGGGTTTGGGGGGCCGGCGCGGAAGAACAAGCCAATGAAAATTCGTGCCCGCCCAGACTCTGTGCCGCCAGGTCCATCACGGCGTGACGCACGTGACTGACTATGCTATTGGGCCTCTGACCCACCCTGGCCCTGGCTGGGCATGATTTATTGGGGTGCACCAGTGGACCTCAGTCACCAGTCACCACCAGAAAACTTGGAGGCCGCCAGCCCAGTGCCCACACAAAGGACAGCCACACTGAGGAGGCCCACCAGGTGAGGTAACGACGACCCAGGCCACAGTCAGCAGCCAACAGCTAGCCTGCCACTGTGCTGCAAGGTAAGGAGGACTCTTGCCTCGTCGTATAATGGGTTTAGCGAAAACCGCTATGGTGTGTTTCCCCATGGATGTCACCCAGCCCCACCTTACCCCCAATGTGGCCCCCATGCTATCAGGTGCCCCAGTAGTTCTTGAAGCCACCCTGCCCTGCCCGGGCTCTGTTTTTGCACCCAGGCCCTCCAACCTTAAGAAGGCCCAGCCAGCTCTTGGGGATTGGAGGGGCTGAGACTGGCTACCGGCTGCCGCCGGCCCCGTCCGAGCACTGATCGGGCACGATCGGGCCTTGCCTTCACGGTGTTGCCGTGTCCTGCTGTGGGGCACCCCACCCGAGATGCTCTTGTTAAGCTGGGTGACCCGTCGGCTCAGGAGGGCCATGGACCTGCCTGGGGCCGACGGGCCAGTGTGCCCACTGCACCGGGCCTGCTCGCTATACGACTGGGCCTGCTGGCTGGCGGCCAGGTCCGAATTTATGCAAATCTGGGACTGGACAAAGTGGATGCACAAAAGTGACCCGTAGTGCGATAAGCAAGGAGAGGAAACGGGAGTTGCAACAACAGGCAGAGATGTATATAGACGGGAACGATGGGACGGCAGCATTGGCCTCGATGTATGATTTCTGAAGAAGCAGTGAAAGACAGGTAATGTTGGAATGCATGGGTGAATATTTAGTGGGAAGATGGAAACAGCTAATTGGGAAATTACCGCCGCAACAATTGTTGGATTTAAATGCATTTGCACGTTGTAGAGAAAGAGATGAAGAAATAAGGGAACATGTATGTGGACTTTTTGAGCTAAAAAATGAACTTGATAATGATTATGCTGAGATGTTTACCACACCTGGGTATAGGAGGAGAGATGGAGGGAAAGCCAGGGCGAAAAAGGCGATAGTTGATGAATTATTATTGCTAAAACAGGTGGGGGAGGATTTGAGAGTATGCTTATTGAAGACAAGGGTGCTACTTCAACAGGTAGCGGGACATAATAGAGGGAGAGGAAATGCATAAGGCAGAAGTAGTTTGAATATGCATGGAGGGCCGTTGGGGCAGAATCAGTGTGCATACTGCAGAGAGGAAGGACACTGGAGAGCGCAATGCCCACATTTGCAAAATAGAAATGGGATGGTCAGAGAAGACAGCACAGAGGGCATCCAGGAGCGAATGGACCGAATAGGAGTAGTATGCAGCAGCACCAAAATAACCAAGGAAATCAGAATCAAGCTCAGCATCAGAACACTACCAACCAGAATCAGGACCAGAATAATCAACAGAATGGGGGAGATAGAGGAAGGGATGGGAACATTTTTGATACACAACAAAATGCGTATTACAGTAATAGTAGTGATTACACATCGGATGATGTGTTATTCCCTCAAAAGGACAGCCCAAGACAGGGGTTGGAACCAGTGTCTATTCCCGTGAATCAAAAAGGACCCTAAGTAGAGATGAGAGTCGGGGATATAGAGCATCGTTTTCTTGTAGATACAGGAGCACAAAAGTGTTCAATAGATCATCACTTGGTTCCAGATATACCACTGTCAGGGCAAAGAAATCTTTCCGTAGGGTTTGCAGGTACACCAGTAATTAACCCAGTGTCCCAATCAGTTCCAGTAACAATAGGTCCATTCACTGAGCATTGTCCATTTCTCTTAACAGAAAATTGTGAGGAAAACCTGTTGGGATTGAATTTATTGACAAAACTAGGTGCATTTATTCATTGCACTCCCGATGGAGTGTTTTTGACGATTTGGCCACAGAATGCCCCGCTGTCTGAATTTTTATCTAAACCATTGCCAGGAGAATTGAGTGAAGTGCCAACCTGTATATGGCTAATGAATGACAATGATGTGGGATGTCTAAAAATAGAGCCAGTAAAAATAATTTTGAAAAAAGGGGTCACGTTGCCGCGTATTCCACAGTATAAAATTTCAGCAGAAGGAGAAAAAGGATTGAAAAGTATCGTTTCAGATTTGGTGAAATTAGGAGTAATTGAGGAAATTACAGGTAGTACATGTAACAGCCCAATTCTTCCGGTATATAAGAAGGGAGGCAATGAGGTACCGTATCGTTTCATAATTGATCTGCACGCATTAAACAACGTAGTTGACCCTCAATTTCCCTTAGTGCCAGACGTCACCACGATTTTGACAATGATACCTGCATCGGCAGAATATTTTAGTGTGATTGACTTGAAGAATGCTTTCTTTAGCATTCCAGTGGACAAGGACAGTAGATATTTGTTCGCGTTCACATTAGGGGGACGGTCATTCACATTCACGCGCATTCCACAAGGATACACAGAAAGTCAGTATTTACAGCAGGGCATTGAAGGAACAACTAGATATGCTAGAGTTGCCAACAGGTTGTGTGCTGTTACAATATATAGACAATTTGTTAATAGCGGCAGATACAGAGGAGATTTGTAAAAAGAGCACTGTGTTATTGTTGTCACATCTAGCAGCACATGGCCATAAAGCAAGCTTGAAGAAGTTTCAGTATAATCGAAAGGAGGTGGCTTATTTGGGTTATCTACTTTCGAAAGAAGGGAGAAGACTAACGCCAGAGCGCATAGAGAGTATTTCTTGTATGCCTTTTCCAAAAACACAGAAAGGAGTCAGAGCCATAATAGGCATGGCCTCTTATTGCCGCCAGTGGATTGGAAACTTTGCGTTAGTTGTGAAGCCAATGGTGGCATTGACAAAAAAGGATGCAGTGATGCCTTTGCAGTGGAATGAAGAATGTCAGAGAGCATTTGATTTGTTGAAAACTGCATTATGTTCTGTGCCAGTTTTGGGCACACCGAATTATGAGAAGATTTTTAGACTGTTTGTATGTGAAAGTGAAGGATGTGCATTGGCTGTTTTGACACAGGAACAAGGTGGAAGAAATAGGCCATGCGGCTATTTTTCTTCCGCGTTGGACCCTGTAGCGCGCGCACTGCCACGATGTGTGCGAGCTGTTGCAGCGGCTGCTGCATCAGTGAAACAAACGGAAGGAATGGTATTGGGGCACACCTTAATTTTGATGGTGCCACATGCCATAGATGTCCTACTAAATAGAACACAGACGCAACACCTCACCTCTGCTAGATTGACTAGATATGAAATTACCCTATTCGCGCCCCACATCCAAATTATGAGGGGTAGCGCTTTGAATCCTCCAGAATTAATGCCACTACCCACGGAAGAACTTGGTGACAATAAATCACCTCCCCATGATTGTTTAATGGTTACTGATGAAGAAACAAAGGGGAGAATTGATTTAAGCGACACCCCACAAAAAGAGCCAGATGGAAAGTTATTTTGTGACGGCTCCTGTTTTAAACTACCTGATGGCACATCAACTGCCGCCTATGTTATCACCACCCTAGAGAGTATTGTAGAAAGCAAAAGAATCCCCTACAACTCGGCACAAGCCGCAGACATAATAGCCTTGACCAGAGCCTGTATGATTTCTGAGAATCTGAGCGTGAACATATATACTGATAGCCAGTACGCCTTTGGTGTAATTCATAACTTTGGCCGACTTTGGGCTGAGAGGGGTTCTTGACATCACATGGGGCCAGAATTCAGCATGGCCCTTTGATTGTACGATTACTGTCTGCACTCACGTTTCCAAAGCGACTAGCAATAGTGAAATTAGAGGCGCATAAAAAAGTAACATGTAAAGTGGGAGAGGGAAACGCATTTGCAGACAGGATTGCGAAACAAAGTGCCACTGATTTGAATACCAAAATGATGACAGTGCAGTCTGAGGAAGTGCCCTGTATGATAGAAGATGGGATTGCCACTGTCAAAGAAATGCAGGCGGAAGCCACTGCTGATGAGATACAAGGATGGGCGGAGGGCTCTGCTGAGTTAGATTTGGAGGGTTGTTGGGTGGACAAGGGAACTAAAAACTGGATGTTGCCAAATTCCTATGTAATTGCAATGGTCACAATGGCCCACAGCCCTACTCATATTTGTGCCAAAAAAATAATCAAGCACCTAGCCACGGTATGAGAGAATGTAAACATAAAGAAGAATGCAGAAAGGTTGGTCCAGAATTGCCTCACGTGTTTACAACACAATGTAGGAAAGGGAACAGTGACTCCAACAGGCAGTTTTGCCCCCGCCCTCTATACCTTTCGAGGTAATCCATTTTGATTTCATAGAGATGGAGAGATGTCAAAACTTGAAATATGTCCTAGTGGTAATATGTGCATTTAGCAAATGGGTGGAAGCATATCCTTTAAAAGACTGCACAGCGATGAGCACAGCGAAAGTAATGTTAAAAGAATACTTCTCCCGTTTTGGCCTACCACGTGTCATATGGTCAGATAACGGTCCACACTTTGTGGGCGCATTAATATTACAGATTTGCGCAGGTCTCCAGATCAATAAGCGATTCCATTGTTCTAGACATCCGATGTCGGCCGGTCTTATTGAACGCCACAACGGAATCTTAAAGTCTAAGATTAGTAAGATATGTGCGGGAAGCAAGTTGAGCTGGGTGGACGCATTACCATTAGCGCTATTATGTATGCGCACGTCAGTACAGGCAAAGACTAGGCTCTCCCTGTATGAAATTGTCATGGGGAGACCGGCGAAAGTGTGGTGCGCACCTCAGCCTAAGTGGCTTTGCGAAGTCAAGCATCCTGTGCTTAGTACTTATTGTGGACTTTTAATACAAAAACTGCATTTGATTCATCAGCAGGTGCAGGAGGATTTACCTTTGAGGTATACTGGTCCGGGGCACGCGCTGGAGCCAGGAGACTGGGTGCTACTTAAGAACTTTGAGCAAAAATCATTGTTAACACCCAGATGGCGTGGCCCCTATCAAGTACTACTGGCAACGCAAACGGCAATCCGTGTGGATGGGAGGAAGGCGTGGATTCATGCCACACACGCCAAAAAGATCCCACCGCCGCTGAAAGACTTTCCTGATCGAAACGACCAGAAAGTAGCAGCAGCTCCAGAAGCGAAGGAAACTGTTGCCAGTCCCTTACTACAGGATCTGCCTAATCCTGAAGTGAAGCGTGAAGCAAAGTCTGGAAAGATTGCTATAAAGGAGGAAGGGCAAAGAGTGCCCCAACGTTGGCCAGCAGAATCTGCATCACTGCTGGCCGACATAAAGCGTGTACCACTTTGGCGTCCACCAGCATCTGCCATTGTGCCACAGCCCGAAACGAAATCTGCACCACCGCTGTGGCGTCCACAGCCACCTATCATTGCGCTGCAGGACTCCGAGTTTGAGTCTGGGAGCGCACCGGCACTATTCATTAACAACACTGTACCAGGAGCTAAACGGTACAATCTATGGCTTTGAAAGAAGGAGTGATCGAATCTGCATTTCATTAATCATTTCATCATTGCCTCTGGTGCCCATCACGAATGGAAAGGGAACTGGAGGTCTAGAGGAGAGAAGCGTGAGAGTTGTGCAAATCGGGCAACTCAAGACTCGCGGCTCCTCGGTGCGATCCTAGAAATACATGTGTCCTGAACCTGAGCGAACAAGCGGGGCGCACATGGTACAAAGGCAATTGATAACTGCTCTGGAGTTCTTTTGAGCAAAGTGCAAATACATAATGATCTAGCCTAACGAGAAAGCAATCCAGGCTGCTAAGAACTGGCAGAATAAACTGTTGACATTTATCGAACTCATTGACATTCGGAGGAGTGCCACAAAGAGAGATATTCACGACGACCACTGCGGAAGAAGAAGGACTGTGAGAGAGAGAATGCCAGAACCAGCTTTAGCCTCCTCCTGCACCACTGCTGATAACAAATTAGGTATAAAGACTGGGAAATTAGAGATAGCACATTGTCGAAAAAACTGTATGCTGATCTTGACGATAGTTATGTGTGTCATGAGTATGTTAGCACCAATAATGACAGCGTTGATACTATGGTACGTGGAAGCAACGCACCCATTAAAGATGTTCCTGCCAGTAATTAATATCTCCACTACTGAAAGCCTGGTTCATGTAATTACTTACACCTTGTCCCCAATGGAGGAGAGGCACAGAGAAGGATATGGGAATAATACATTACTGCTTATAATGAACATGACACATGCAATTTTAAAGAAAAATAATTGCTGGGTATGCGCCCATTTACCACAACATGCTGGAAAAGGAATAGGTTGGTATGTGCAGCCATTACCATTAAGTTCTGCATGCAGTGCATAACTAAGTGCATTATTTTATGGGAAATGGAATAAGAGTGATACGGATCAATTAGATAAAACAAACATGAATGAATTTGAGGAAATAATTATGAGACCCGTAGGTTGTTCTATATTCCATAAAGCACGAATGATAATCCAAAAACCTACCCCCAAACCTGCATGACGAGATAGACTGCCTGTACCATCTAAAACATCAGTAATCACTTTTCATGTGAGGGCAGAAGGAAATGAAGATGCAATGCCCCCTTCCTCTATAGTGAATTATAGTCCATGAACTGTCCCTTTCTGCCTGAAAAAAAAGTCTCCTATTCAGTAGGAACGTTCACTGGATGCATGAATACAGCGGTTCTCAAAAGATAAGTAGAACCAGTGTATGTAGGTGATCCTATTTATTTTATATGTGGAGAAAAAGCGTATCCCTGGTTACCTAGGAATTAAGGAGGCACATGTTATTTGGGTCTATTGTTCCCGGGAGTGTTCCTCTTGGAGACAGCAGATGTAGCCAGGTTATCCAGATCGAGGCCGCGAAGAAGCACAGAAGATGCTTTGAGAACAGAAGACTTAGCAAAATCATTCGTACCATTTTTGGCCCAAGAAATAAATTCCTATAACATAAGGCAACTATCCAGAGTATTAGAGAGTACAATAAACATAACAACCGATATACTATACGACATGACGTTGGAGGAAAAAGGAATTAGGTTAATGACGCTGCAAAATAGAATGGCTCTTGATGTAATCCTGTGGGGGAGTTTGCAAAATTGTGGGATCGGCGTGCTGCATATTCGTAAATGACTCCTCCCCTATGGTTTTTGAAGCGATAAGAAAGTTACACGTTCTGAGCTCTGAACTCCATACCATGGATGGGAACTAGGAGGCAGGGTCCTGGTTCTGGGAGATATTACGTACTTGGGGATGGAAGTTAATTGCAATACTAGTAGTAGTGTTCGTAGTAATATTTATGACTTGCTGTTGTTGCATACACTGTCTGCCCCTAGTTTGCACTGAGTTAAGTGAAGAGTGTATGTATATGGTAACCCAAAAACAAACATATGGCCAAGACAATAAAGATACTCATGAAATGAAAACAATTAAAGAATTCATGGCCATAAATATTGGTGGGAATGAAGACGCATATAGTAGCATGCAAGATTCAGGTTCAAAATCAAATTCAGATACTTCAGACACATCATCAGAGGAGGATGCAGTGTATGGATGAGACGTTTGGTAATCGGCCAAAAGGATGGTTTGTCAGTCTAGAAAAATAGATACCTCTCACGATCAATGGCAATGTATCATGTTGGCCGAAAACCAACTGTCTCATGTACTAAACGTCAGAAATACAGACTCATAAGTTTAACCAATGTGCGGCCATTTTCATGTAGCAAGAATCGCCATTTTGTTCTCTAACGTTTGCTCATTGCTTTTTGTTCCAAACTGCTTAGCCGAAAGCTTATTCTGCTTATTCTGCTTCACTGTTACATTGTTGTTCAAGAGCAAGGCCGCAAGGCCGGGAGTTATTCGTTGAAACATAACGTAGGCAGCCACAGAGAGGAATGCCCAATCCCCTCCCACATATAGCCTTGGAGGAGAGCAACAAGGCATTTAATCATTTCACTGATGCCAGCTAGTCTCGTTAATATGGTAGAAATGCTAGAAAGGAACAGTTAATGGCTTGAATTATGCTTTTCTTACGGCCCCCCTTTCCTAAACCCAGTAGAGCGTGCTGACTCCCAGGACACGAATAGCAAATAGGAGATAGCAAGGCCTGGAATGCGACTCTCCCCCCGTATGCAGCTTGCTCGCAAGAACAGAAGCACTGTGTTCTGTTCAACAAAGAAATATGTCTCTAGACTCGCAATGTTGCATATTGTTGCTAATATAGATGTTCGAAGGTGTCATATTCGTCGAAATTGCCAATCATCGAACCCAGTTCAAAGAAACTATACAATGGGTGGTGTTAAACATGTCATTACTGATTGTAAAATGTCCATTTTGTATATATTTAACTGATGTACGTTATTCACTCTCTTGCGTCCCTCGAGGTCTGGAGACACACGTCGCGGGGCGTGAGACCGAGTTGGCCAACTGAGACTATTTGCTTTGCAATAAACCTTAGCTTTTGGGAATTCAACCTTGTGTCTGGCGTATCAGTTCGTGTGTGGTGATTTGCCTTGTTTCCTCATGCGAGGGTCCCCTAGGGGCCCCTTCACAGCCCCAAGCAGCTCAGGGGTCCAGCCCTGATGCATTGGTGAAAGAAAGAAAAAGTCACTCGTGTGTGAGTAGGTTGGTTGTGCACAGAGCCCCTGAATTTTGCTGCAGTCAAGAGGGCCAGCATTCACTGGAGGGGTCAAGTCAAGTGCACAGGCGCCTAACCCCAGACTTGTGCGGATGTCCCAAATTAACCCCCTGAGGTGGCGCATAGGATTGGCCTGCTGGTGGCGGGCTGACTTGTAACTAGTGCAACCTAGCGTCCATTACAGGGTTTATTTATTTATTGTGAGTGTGACATTTGTAAAGCGCACTAAGCCCAGATTAAGTTAACTGGTCTGCTGTTAAATCTCAGTTACCAGTTTAATGGTATCCAGTCCACTAATTGCTCATTTTACTATAGCCGATATGATAACTCATTGGCCAGTGGGTTGAGTGCTCGCTGCTGTGATGTGTGTGTGATCTGCAGGTCCGAATCCCAGTAAGGCCACCTCAGCCTTTCATCCTTCTGAGGTCGATAAATGATTACCAACACAGGTTGGGTGATATTCTATGCATATTTGTTCTATAAAAAAGAGCTTAAGCCTAAGTGCTGTACAATAACATATTATCATTTGGCCTTGGACGTCTGCTTGCATTCACAGTTATTTGACAATATGGATCTACAAGGAGGCAGGGGTGCACCTAAGTCAAAATGTTGGGGGGAGGAGGTCTAACCCTTTAAATGTGGGAGAGGTCAGGTGCCAACTTCATAGATTGTGGGGTCAGAGAGCAAACTTACTTGGGGACCGGGGTCCTCTAACTTCTTCACACATTCTAATGAGAGAGACTATTCTAGTGCAGCTTCAATGTTACTAGCAATTAACTCTCTCCTACACATCTGAAACCACACAGTAAAGGAGTGCTGTGTGAGAATGAGCTGTCTCCTGTCCCTTAGTATCCTTCTAATCACTCCCAGTCCCTGCCCTGACATGCAAGTACTAACCCCATCAATTGCCTAAAAACGTATGCATACGAATGGGGTGTCTAAGTTAACTATGAAACCCTTTACATTAGTACTTGCAGAGCCTTTGTTAACTGTGCAGCTGCGGCGAGCACCGTTTTTTGTCTGTGCCCTGCCTGCCGAAGGGTCTGTAGTGTATGTCAGGCACGTAATGTCATCAACATAAAGAAGAGAAATGAGTGGGCACCACTTGACAATAGATCAGCGAGTATCTATTTTCAAAAATCGTAAACAAAATGGTCGATTAGTTCAAATATTCCTTATCCTATTTTTCAAAAAGGAGCTGGCTGTGATGAATTCGGAGACACCCAAATCCAAAATACATGTGCAGCAAGGATGTTCTTCTGCGCTGATTTTACATCAGGCAGTTTTGAATTCTAAATAGCTGACAACGCCACACACAGCACACGCATTTTGCTATTTCAGGTAAAACATTTTCTTTTCTTTCTTTATCTCACTGTCCTTAACTCATATCGTATAGAGTCTCATCATTTTCTATTTTCTTTTTCTCAAATTTGCTTCCTCATCTTTACCATCTACTACTGTTACTTCAACCAAATGGTATGCTCTTTACATTCTCATATATATATATGACACCAACATGTGTTAATGTGTTTTGTCACATGATGATGGTTAACTTTATTTGATGATTTGGTATACATTATTTATAGACCTGCCCTGATGAAGGAAATGTTATTCCGAAATGCATTGGCAATTTTTTGGTCTGATTGAAAAACTTGATGTGGCAATTTCTTCCTCACTAAGAGTGTATTAGTGACTTCTCGCATAAGAGATTCCTTTTTTTGATAAAATGATGTTGAAATACAACTGAACCTGAACGTTGTCATTCTTCAATCAACAATATATAATTTTTACTAACTAATTGAACTTGAAATTATTTTCGTCTACTTATAAACCCGGATTGGGTTCCTGTGAGAGCGGCTGTGTGACCTTGTATCTCACTTGGTCTTCTTCTGCTGCAAATGTCATCAACATAACCCAACATTTCGGGGGGTGAGGGAGGGCTGAATCTCAACCTGCCCACTTGTACAATGCGCCACCTAGCTACAGCCCATGATGTCATCCCCAAAGTGGCAGCAGCGATAGAAATGATTTGTATAAAAGAAGAATTATTTTAAGTTGTCCTTGGAGAAACGCCAGGAGATATACTGACATTTTATACTGGCTGGGCATGGCAGGGCAGGATGTTTAACGACTGTGGATAAGGACACAATTTGAGATGAGCTTAAGTCTTGAGAGGAGAATAAAGCACCCAAATGTCCCTCGAAGTAGAGCTTGTTGTGCCGCAAATTTGCATTCCTCACTTGCACACTTTGGAATCTGATTACTAAGCCTTGCTCACTGGTGGGGCGCCGCACCACGCTGCCGCGCCGCCGCCGACCACCCCCGGTCTGGCAGCGCATCACTCAGTTGCGCACATGACTGAAAAACAGCCCGCACACAACTATTCTTTAGCGCACACGGCCCAAAAAAATTAGAGGGAACATTGCCTGGGAGGAAACAGGAGAGGTAGAGACTGCGGCAGGATTGGCCAGTTTCTTGCAGATTTTGACAAGTTTGGCTAAGTTGTTCGATGACGCAGAGACGCGGGGCTGGATGTAGGCTCTCTTCTTGGAGAGGAAGTCTGTACTGCCTTTGTGGAAGGCGGCAGGCCAGTTTGTCAGGGGGTGCGCCTGATGCCCTCCCCATCCTTTCAGCTGCCCTACACTTGCGTTTAAGGGTGGCAAGGTCGGAATTGTACCAAGGGTTGCACTTGGTCTTGGGCTTCAGATCGGGGTTGGAATTCGGTAACGGAAATGTTTGAGGGAGAAAAGACTGAAGATTATTTTTCCAAAAATAACCTTCAGTCTTTTCTCCCCTGAACATTTCCGACTTGGCCCCTACCCACACTCCCACAACCCTGCAACGCCTGTTCCCTTTCACTTCTATGATCGGGAACTGGTGCTGCAGGGTCCTTTCCATTTATTTATTTATTGGGGATCGGCTGAGGGGGACACCCCCACAACCCCCACTCCCAATATAGTGAACAAGGGTACGGGTGACACCCCTGCAGCCCTTGGCACCGAAAGGGGTATTTGGTCAAACCTTTTGGCCAAATCTCCCAGTCAGGCTTTTATTTACAGGCTTTTTGGACATTTCCTTGGGCTTCAAGCGGATCCTCATAACAGGGGCAAGGACATCCAGAGTGTTAGAGATAGAGAGACAAACAAGTTACTTACCCCTGGTAACGTTCTTTCGACTGGATGTTCCTCCCACATATTCCTCATCTTTGATATTCAATATCCAGCTTCAGCTGCTTCAGACATTTGTTTCGCCAGAAGGCGCTGTGCGTCGATGCAGTCGACTCGATGTCCCTCGGGGGCCTCAGTCTCTAGGGTGAGGTTATCAAAGTTATATCTAGCATGCGCAGCGCCGTTGGCTTCAGTTCTGTTTTTTCTTTCAGTAGAACTACCTGCATAACCACAGGTTCGACCATACTAAGCTTTGAAGGAGCAAAAGCTGTAATAGCATGGGAAATTCTACTGTGGGATAGGATGGGAGGGCAATGAGGAAACGTGGAAGGAACATCCAGTCGAAAGATCGTTACATGGGGTAAGTAACTTGTTCTTCGGATGGATTGTGTACTGACATGTATTCCTCATCTTTGATAGCCTCCCAAAGCAGTGTTTATTTTGGTGGAGGGAGTAACATTTTCTCAATGGTTTCCATGAACTGAGTGGAGGACAGGTTTTCCAAAGCTTCCATCCTGACTGAGGCAAGAATCAAGGCAGTAATGCATCGTGAATGTGTGTATAGTAGAAAAACACAGTTTTCAGCCAGGGCCTAAGAGCAACAACTTCCTGATGCTCATCGATTTGTAACACAACATAGGGGGATGTTTTTAGAGATCATCGAAAGTTATTTCTTTCTTTTTAGTGTCCTGCATCTCACTTTATTTCCCTCTTGGAAAGTCTATCCCTATGCCAGTATTCGCTAGCCCTAGTTGGCGCTGTTCCACCTATCTATGACAGGGATAGATAAGAAACTGTCCGTAGCCTTTCTCACTACTTTCCTGCATCTAAAATACCCTTTCGGAAGTGTAGAATTATTTATTGCCTCCTTATAGAGTAATAGTTAAAAACACCCAAAAGTTCACATATATGTCAAAAACTTTCTAAGCGGTAATGATGCGCTATTTCTTAAAACAACAATTGTTCATTGGGCCGTGTTTGTGCTGGTAGAGAGACTCCCAGACCCCCCTTTGTTTTGCCTCTAAAAATGTAGTCGACTGGTTTCGGTGGTATTGGCCCAAGTCTAGCCTCCTTCTTCAGAACAGTGTCCTAGTTTCCGAACTGGGAACACAACTATATTCTTTTACAGGGACTCCATAAATTTCTTTGGGATTGGTCTAATGTGTATAGTAGACCACGTAGCGGCCTCACAAATGTTTTTGATCGGGATACCTCTTTGCAGAGCCGTAGAGGTAGCCATACCCCTGCTGGAATGGGCCCTCGAGCCTTCTGGAGGATCTGTGCCCACCAGCCTGTAGCATTCTGAAATTGCTACAATGATCCATCTGGATAAGGTCTGCTTTGTCACAGTCTGACCCAGTTTGTGACCTGAATAGCCTATAAAAAGCAGATCATATATACAAAGTTTGGAGAATCTAGAGATGTAGAAGCTTAGAGCTCTACGTGGATCCAATCTGTGTAACCTCTCATACTCTTTTCCAGGATAAGGTGGAGGATAGAATGTGGGCAATACAATTTTTTGTCCTACACGAAAATTTGAAATGATGTTAGGTAGAAATGAAGGCTTAACCCTCAGAACAACTTTATCCTTGCAGAAAATTGTAAACGGTGGTTTCGATGATAGTGGCTGCAATTTACTCACTCTCCGGGCTGAAGTTAATGCTACCAACAAAAAGGTTTTAAACGTTAGCAACCTTAACTGACATGAATGTAGAGGTTCAAATAGTATCAAGAAAAATGAGTAAGTACCCTCTTTTTTGTTGACGGGGGCGCCTGGCCCTGGAGGGCTGGATCAATTAAACAAGGAACAGGAATGGGTCAAGGCTACCCCTCCCTTCGACACTCAGGTAGTGCTAGCAACCACAGGGGGCTAGAGTATATCTACCTCAGCCGTTCGTGATCAAACTGACAAGTTGAAGTACTGTTAAAACAAAGTTTATTCTAAATTAATAATGTATCCACATACAAAGCAATATAAGACAATTGCCAAAACATATAACTTAAGTTTGTCGTTCACAACACAAGAACATATAACAATTTTGACACGAAAAGGTTAGTAACTAAAGGTGATTGTATATGCTGCAGACAGTGACAGCACATTTCATCTGTCAACACTTTTGCATGTTTCCAGTTCAGGGGTGACACAGAAAAATTCTGGTTTGCACAGTTTGTAAAAATCCTCTGAACTTTCCTCAGGAAATTGTGTTACCTGTGGGATCTTAAAATATGAAGATTCCTCAGACGAGCGCTTAAAGATGGATAGCGCC
Source organism: Ambystoma mexicanum (assembly GCF_040938575.1). NCBI lineage: Eukaryota > Metazoa > Chordata > Amphibia > Caudata > Ambystomatidae > Ambystoma > Ambystoma mexicanum. The sequence continues at coordinate 1,164,142,156 of NC_090932.1, read as the reverse complement.
GCCACATAGCCCTTAATTGTTCCAATCTGGAGCCCCAGATTGGCTAGTTATAGTACAAAAGATAACACATCTGGTATTTTGCGTAGTAAAGGATCTATATTCTTGTCCTTGCACCAGCTTCAGAATTTTTTCCAACGGCAACGGTACAAGGACTTCATTGCTGGCCTTCTGGCCGAAAGCAAAATCTCCATTACGTCATCCGGGAGGTCCCAATCCTTGTATGTCGCTATCAGGAAACTGATTCGGCCCTGGCCCCGACACTTGGGGAAAACCAGAACTCATATACGGACCAGATTTCCCCTCCCTAGTTCCCCCCTTCGTTCGCACTCTCAGGTAAGTGTTCCATGTAATTCTAAGTCCATGAACATCCGCTGTGTAGCAGTTAGACGGCATTGGAAGTTACCATGGAAACGAGATCCTTCCGCGTTAATTCAGTCACGTGTCTTTTCACATTAAGCCTTGTTTCCCCCTGTCACATGATCTATGGTTCCTACTTATGCCCCGCCCATCCTTGAATCACTGCTTCTGAATTTGTTTTCTACGGCCATTGAGACTTTGTTTGGAACTGCTTTCTTGGTTATCTACCCGGCTACATCCTACGGAAATTTCTTGTCTTGCTCCCTGTCTGTTTGGTCATGAAAACCCACTCACGACCCTTGGAACGCCTTTTGACCTGCTACGCCTGCTGATTCTATACTTCATTCTGCCTGCACGGATACTGACCCGGAACCCTCGACCATTCTTCCTGTTCGCTCAACGTTGTGCTCATTCAATCATTCGATCACTGCCTCAGCGGTCCTTTACCTTGAAACTCTCTCCATCGCGTGTACCTGGACTGCCTTCAGGAATACTTTAGGCGTCCACGTGCCGGCGGGTGTTAGGAGGAGCATTTCTTCACCTCACTGGAACTTGGACTGTTTCCTGGGAACTCTGCTAGGCGTCCTCGTGCTGGCGGGTGTTAGGTTGATTTTCTCCCATCCATCGACCTGGGACTGCCTTCTGGGAACTTGCTAGGCGTCCTCGGGTTGGCGGGTGTTAGGAGGAGCATTTCTTCACTCCATTGGTGCAAGGACTGTGTAACAGCGGGTAGGTTTTCCCATCTTCCATTCCACTCGAAACCTACTTCGATCAGCAGACCCCACTCTTGGACATATGGTAAGAGGTTTTGTCTTTTTTTTTCATGTTGTTCGTGACCCTGCTACTCTTCTTGGCTAACTAAATCCACTCATTATACTGTTATCCACTTCACAGGATACCCCTGTTCACTTATCATCAGGAACACTGATCTAGTACTGGAATGTTATCTGCTAGTTCAAAGGTGCTATTTCCTTGATCTTGCCTTGTCATTTGTTCACGTGCATTAATTTGTATTAATCTTGAGCTTCCTTTGCAGGTCAGCGGTATCCTGTGGCGTCCATACATCTTTGGGTCAATTAACTCCTCAGGCGATTGTTTTTACATCCCTGAGGGGTACATTGGCAGAAAGAACTCGTCGTCTAGACGACGGGTTCAACTGCCGGAGCAGAACTCCAACCAGGAATACTACAGAATTCTGACATACAGACTCTCAGAAACCATGCGTGAAGGCTGAGAGTCTTCACCTCTGGATGGAGAACCCAACTCTCCTCTCGTGAGAGAAGGTCCTCTCTTTGTGGAAGACGTATTGGAGGGCAGATGGACATGTCCAGATAGTCCGGGTACCACGTCCTCCTGGCCCAATCTGGGGCAATTAGGATCATGAGTTTCCTGAACTTTCTCAACCTCCTGATCACGTGAGCAATGATGGAGAATGGAGAAAATGCGTACAGGAGTGGAAACTCCCAGTCCACCACAAATGCATCTCCTAGAGCTCCTCTTGTAGGAAATTCCCTGGAGCAGTACAGTTCTGACTTTTGGTTGACACTGGTCATGAACAGATCCACTTGAGGGGTGCCCCAAAGGGTGAAGAGCTCTTGAAGGACTTCCTGAGCTAGCTCCCACTCATGGGAGACTGTTCGCTGCTTGCTCAGAGCGTCCTCCGCCGTGTTCTCCTCCCTGGCTATGTGAACTGCCGATAGGCAGATTCCTTCTTGAATTGCCCAGTACCAGAGCTGCATTGCATCTCTGCACAGTGGTAGTGACCCTACACCTCCTCTCTTGTTGAGGTAGTACATGGCCACTGTCTTGTCCGTCATTATCAGGATTTCTTTCCCCATACAGAGGGTAGAAAGGCCTTCAGTGCAAGTCTGATAGCCCTCAACTCCAAAAGATTGATGTGTAGGTTGGACTCCGATGGAGACCAATGACCGCTGATTGTCTGATTGTTGGCTTGGGCTCCCCACCCTGTGAGTGAGGCGTCTGTCACTACTGTTATCTCCGGCCATGGTTACTAAAAAGGTTCTCCCTTCAGAATGTTATCCTCGGAGGCCCACCAAAGGAGATCCTGTGTGACCCTGCTTGGAACCTGAAGTAGTTCTGACATGTTGCCCGTGCATTGAGACCATTGTGTTCTGAGAGCCCATTGAAGGGATCTCATTCTCATGTGAGCCTCTGGCACCAGAACAATGCAGGATGCCATGAGGCAGAGCAACCTCAAAAAGTCAAAGGCCGGGAGACACTAGGCACTCTGAAACTTGGAGACCATCTGCAGAAAGTCTTGATGACTCACCTCGGGTGGCGAGCTCTTTCCCAAGGATGTATCCAGTACAGCCCTGATGAACTGGAGCTTTTGAGAAGGTGTCCTATGGGACTTCTTGTAATTGAGGGAGCAGCCCAGTCTGTGAAGAGGTGACATTGAGATGATCCAGGACTTGTTCGGCAGAACGCGCCCTGATCAACCAATCGTCCAGGTATGGGTAGACGTGAATCCCCCCTCTCATGAGACTCGCTGGCACCACTGCCATCAGTTTGGTGAAAACCCCCGGGCTGAGGTCAGCCCGAATGGCAGAACTCGAAACTGATAATGAGAACTGCCAACGGCGAACCTCAGGTATTTTCTGTGCTTTAGATGGATTGGCACATGAAAATACACATTCTGAAGGTCCAATGACACCATCCAATCCTGGAGTTGGAGGGCCTGAAGGATCTGAGAAAGTGTGACCATCTTGAACTTGTCCTTCCTGAGGAACTTGTTCAAGTATCTCAAGTCCAAGATGGGTCTCAGCCCTCTGTCCTTCTTGGGTATTAGGAAATAGGGAAAGTACCATCCTTCATTCCTCTGCGCTGCAAGCACTGGTTTTATAGCGCCTTTCTCTAGCCGGGTCAACATTTCCTGCATAACAAGCAGATCTGGAACCCTCAAAGAATGGCTCCCCGGTGGATGGTTCTGAGGTTTCTGAATGAAGGGAAGGCAGTAACCTTGGGCTATGGTTTCCAACGCCCAAGCATCCGAAGTAATGACTCAACCATTCTTTCAGATACTGAGACAGCCTGCCTCTGACTGGTGTTTCGTGACTCAAGACCTCAACAGCTGAAGCAGTGGCTGTAGGTAAGGATGCCCCTGCTTGAGTGGACTTTGCACCTCTCCCTCATCCACCACGAGGGAATCTTACTTGGCCTCTTTCACCAGCCGTTTCCTCTGGCTTGTCCTACTGAGGAGTAGTACCTGTCCACTGGGGCGAAAGGGCTGAGGCTGCCTAATAGCAGCACATAAAGATTTGGCTGCCACCTTCGAGGTCTGCAGCTTCTCAAGGCTTTCGCCAGGCTTGCTGCCAAAAAGGTGAGACTCGTCAAAGGGCATGTTAAGGAGTCTGGATTGCACATCCGGCGCAAATCCAGAATTTCTCAACCATGCAAATCTGCATATTACGGTGCTTGTTGCCATGGCTCTGCTGATGCTGTCAGCAGAATCCAGACCTGACTGAAGAGACTTACACATGGCTTCTTTTCCGTCTCTAACAATAGCCAAGAATCCGTCTCTTTCCTTCCCCCAAGGAATGTGCTCAGCTGCCATGGAAATACAGTCCCATAGAGTGAATAAAAACTTTCCTAAGGCACATGTGGAGTTGGGCGATTTAAGAGCCATGCTCCCTGCAGAAAATACTTTCCTTGCCCATGCATCTTCTCATTAGTCATCCCTATAAGGAGAGATGGTTGCGTAAAATGCCTGTTTTGAAGTTGCTGTAGCTGCCTGCACCACAAGACATTCTGGGGTGGGGTGTTTTGACAAGTAGTTGGGGTCACTACTAGATGGGTGGTATTTTCTAGTTAGGTTTTTGTTTACTGCCGGATTTGACTCTGGCATTTCCCAATTGGCTGTCACTTCTTTTTGAAGAGCAATGTGGAATGGTAAAATGGTATCCATTTGCAGACCCTATCAAGGATGTCTGTTAGATCATCCTGCTTGAAGAGGAGGGTAGGTCTACTCCATCCCAAGTAATCTACAACCTTAGACAATAACTGTCTATAAGATGCTTCTGCATGCTCACCAGCTTCAGATTTACCAAATTCTAGCTCTGGTGAAGTGTCCACTCCACTGGCTGTTTGCAAGTTGTCGTAAAGATCTTTTAGCCTTGACTCGTCTGATATAAAACTTTCAGGCACATATGGTGTACCATATTGTAGCACAAATGGTGCATCGCGTCATTATCCAATGGTTAATTTTCCTCATAAATTGAGTTTAGTGATTTGAAACAATCCTTTCTTGGTAAAGGAGTGTAAGCTTTATCTGTAATGGGCATCGAAGGCTTCAGAATTGTTGAACTCGACGCTCGAGGAGTCGATTGTTACTGAAATTGTTTTCGGCTTTGACAGCATCGAAGGCTTCAATGCTGTTGAAGGTGCCATTGGTGTCGATAGCTCAGCTGGCGGCTAAGGCTTGCATCATCCGAAGAAGGTTTTTTCATTGGGGTAGTCAATGGGAATTTCTTGGGGTTTCTACATACTGCCAATTTTCCCTTTCGCTCCTTTAGAGCTTTTCCGGTCAACAACTAGCATTTCGAGCAGGCCGAGGTCTTGTGCTCCACGCCGAGACACCACATGCATACCTGATGTGGGTCGGTTATCGACATCTTGGAGCCGCAGTCCTGACACTTCTTGAACCCAGTCTTCGGGGTAGTAGGTGTAGTGGACGAAGACATTTTTGGGAATTAACAAAAGAAGCACGCCGTAGTTTTCGAAGCGTAAGCTTACTTGGAAAAAATTGAATTGAAGCCAACGGGTGCTGCGCGTGCTATGTATACCTTTGATGAAATCACCCTCGAGAGAGAGAGAGAGGTGTTACTCACTACGTTGGAAGGTAGTATGTGACCGCCCAAGATGAGCAGTGGAATACGAAGAAGCAGTAATCAGTCTCCAGAATCGTAGATCCCCTGATCTCTAAGGATCAGGCTTCCTCTTAGTGAGAGGCTCTTCTTTACGATGTACTGCTCTGCTATTTTGGTAAAAACAGCCAGAGCCGTCTATCGCATAAAAGAGCGGGGAATGCACGCACCGCCAAACCAATGCTGCAAGGAAATGATTAGGTCAATGAAATCAGGTTCAATAGCAATTCTAATTAGAACAATAGGTACCTGACTCTGGCGTAGGTGAATAGGGACTGAAAGGTGATCCTGTACCTATATAATAGAAATACCCCAGGTGAAGAACCCTATTGACAATTCAGAACTATCTATGGAGTAAGTATTTGGGTAAACTAACCTGAAGTGGAACTGTTGTAGAAGAATTTATCCGGAATAAGTAGAACACAACGGCAGAACAAAATAACAAACTGGGAAGTTAGTATAGGAAGACAAACCCGATCGGCATGAGGGTCGCGCTAGGTCTGGGGTGGTGCATGTACTGGAAAGCGTTCAGATGCACTTTAGCAGAACAAGAGAAACAAGTTCCAGGATAAGATCACAGTCAAAGTTCCAGATTGCAGGAGAGAAATCCAGGAATCCTAAAGCGTGCTGTAGAGTTCTACTAAATGTGTATGAACCTTAAAGAGGACTGCAGAAATGCTCTAGGGCAGTTTTACAACAAACAACAAATGATAGACTTACGCTTGTTGTTTTACTTGCCAGTCCTTGAGAGGAGTATTGCTGCGGGGCTGGAAGCACTGATCAGCTTGCGCGGAACAGGACCGGCGGGTGAGAACTGCCGCACGGTTGGAGGCTCTGGTCGGCTGTGCTGAGCAATAGCCGTAGGGCTGGAAGTACTGAGCAGTTTGAGCGGAACAGGACCGGAGGCTCTGCCCCACTTGTGAAGGTGAGAACTGCCACGGGGCTGGAGGCTCGGATCGGCCGTGCGGATGAATTCTGCACCCAATAAAGAAAACCGTAGCAAAGAGAGTCCAAGAAGGGATATCCAGGTAAACAATCCAATAGACGGAAATGGTTCTGGTAACCGGGAATTCAAGAAGCAAACCGCAGAGAGTGATCCAGGGAAGAATGATGTTTGCAGCAGGCCACGAACTGTAACAAATTAATTAGCGGCAATGAGAATCCCACAGCCGTGGGATTTAAACCGCAAGGGGGCGTGGTTTCCATGTGCGAGGAGCAGCACGTCTGGACCTTGTCAGCTGACAAGAACGTGTACATGGCTTCCCCAGTCTCCATGGCAACCTGTAACGATGCCATAGCGAATTCCATGATCTTGTAGTACCTCTTAATGAATGGGCATGTAACGGGGTACAGAGAGTCCCCTGCTGCTGTAGTGTAACAGCATCCGCCCTCAAAGACACCGGCAACCCCCGGGTGGCATGGAACTCCCGCAAGAGATCAGGACAATGCAGATTATCCAAAGGCTCCCCAGTACGGTCTTTGGGTCCGAAACCCTTCTAGTCCATCAAATAAAGAGCAGAGCCCCTAGAGACTCTGCAATAAAGGATACAGGAGAGTTTGTATTCGTCCTCTCCATCCACCAGGATGGGAGCCGGACGCACCGGCAAATGGGTTGACGGAACGAACGGCTTGAGCAATGAAACATGAAACACAGGGTGAATACGGCAGGAACTTGGGAGAGCCAATTTAACAGCAACGGGATTCACCACAGAGGAGATCCGGAAAGGCCCAACAAAGTGAGGTAGCAGAGAACGTTTACCAGCGATCCGCAAATTGCGGGTAGACAACCACACTTTCATGCCAGTCCGGTAATCCGGCGCCAGCAACCGGCGTGTGTCCACATTCTTTTTTGCATGTACCTGGGCTCGGAGCAGATGACAGCGCACATCCCTATGTATTTGGTCCAGGTCACGTACACAGGTCAAAGCAGCAGGGGATGCTTCAGGTAAGGGAGGATCCAATGGTTATGACCAAGAATGAAAACCGTACAAGGCGAAAAAGGGGGAGATCCCTGTGGATGCACGCACGGAATTATTGTGTGCAAACTCGGCTTGTGGTAAAGCCGTGTACCAGGTTTGTTGAAAGTGAAGGCCTAGACAGCGTAAATACTGTTCTATAGTGGTGTTTGCCCTCTCTGTTTGGCCATCGGTTTGAGAATGATAGGAGGAAGAGTACCTGTCATCGATGCACAGAGAGGCAGTAAGAGCCTTCCAGAAACTCTATGTGAATTGCGTGCCATGGTCGGAAACGATGATGGAAGGAAGACCAAAGTACCTGAAGACATTAGTCATGAACAACCTGGCCAACCGAGGTACGGAGGGTAACCCCGAACAGGGTACAAAAATGGCCTATTTAGTGAAGTAATCAACAACTACCCATATGGTATCGTAGCCTTGTATTTCTGGTAATTCAACAATAAAGTCCATTGAGACCATTTGCCATGGCTTGTAAGGAACCGGTAAAGGCCGTAATAACCCCACAGGTATACACGTCTGGACCTGGATGATTTGCATTGGGCACATATAGCACAGGAGGCAATGTAATCTTTTATGTCCCGTGACATGTTGGACCACCAAGACCAGCGCTGCAGGGCTTCCAGCGTTTTCTTCTGTATGGATGTGCGGTAACAACAGAATCATGTGACCATTGAAGGGCCAGAGTACGGGCACAGCCGGGAGGGATATAAATGCGCCCTTGGATGACAGGCAACCCCTGAACCAGATCCATATTGAGTTCTGTGATCTCAGTTGGATGTTCCTTGACCCATGTACAAATGAGAGACCGCAGTGAAGGTTGCACAAAACATCCGCAAATTACTTTCTTCTGTAGAAGAGTGAGAGGCTCTGTCCTCGTCGAATAGCCCTCTGTATGAAGACGTGAGAGAGCATCGGCTGACACTTGAGCCTTGGCAGGTCGGTACGTAATAGTGAATTGGTATTGTGAAAAGAACAAATGCCAGCGTGCCTGTCTAGCAGTGAGACATTTCCTAGATTTAAAGGCCAGCAAGCTCCTGTGATCAAAGTAGACGGTAACAGGATGATGGGCTCCTAGTAGATGATGCCTCCATTCGGAAAAGGCATCCCTGATAGCCAGGAGTTTCCGTTCCGTGATTGAATAGTTCCTTTCATAAGCAGTAAGTTTACGTGAAAAGAAAGCAGTGGGGTGCATGTTCCCAGTATGCGGGCATTCTTGTGACAACACCGCACCAATAGCAACCCCGGAGGCGTCAGCTCCCACAAAGAACGGAAGGTCCGGATCAGGATGTTTAAGGACCGGTGCAGAAATGAATGCGGACTTCAAATGATCAAATGCCTGTTGCGCTTCAGGAGACCAGACATACTCTGTTTTGGCACTGGTCAAAGAAGTTAGAGGGGCTGAAAGAGCAGAAAATCCATGAATGAAATGCCTATAAAAATTGGCGAATCCCAAAAAGGATTGAAGGGTTTTAACCGACTTGGGTTCTGGCCATTCTAGGATAGCTCAGACCTTGGATTTGCTCATACAAACACCTTGGTTAGTGAGATCGTAACCCAAGAATTCCACCGCCGAGTTGTGGAATATACATTTTTCGGCTTTCACAAACAGTTTATTCTCTCGTAATCGCTGGAGCACTGTTCTGACATGTTTGATGTGTTCTCGAAGGGTGTGTGAATAAATCAGGATGTCGTCTAAGTAGATAACCACATACTGGTCAGAGATGTCATGAAATAGGTCATTCATAAAGCCTGAAAAGTGGCCGCGGCGTTACAGAGCCCGAAGGGCATCACCAGGTATTCGTACAACCCATATCGAGTCTTGAACGCGGTCTTCCACTGGTCCCCCTCTCTCATGCGTACCAAGTTGTAAGCCCCTCTGAGGTCTAATTTAGTGAAAACCTGAGAAAAACCCAATTGATCGAGAAGGACGGAGATCAGCGGAAGCGGGTATTGTTTCTTAATAGTGACCGCGTTCAAGGCTCTGTTATCAATACAGGGGCGAAGATCTCCTTCCTTTTTTGGCACAAAAAAGAGGGGGATGCCGCTGGTGACTTGGATGGCCGGATGAATCCCATAGCAAGTGATTTGTCTATGTATTCTTTTAACACTGCATCCTCCTTCATGGTAAGTGAATACACCCTTCCCACAGGGATTTTGGCTCCGGGTATTAGATCTATAGGGCAGTCGTAGATCCTATGCGGCGGCAATGTCTCTGCCATGCCCTTGTCGAACACATCACAGATATCTGCATAGTCTGCCAGAACAGAGGATAAGGAGGCATTAGAGACGGCTCCTATGTGCAGGGAAGAGGATGCAAGGGCTTTGGTAGGAGTACCTTGAGTGATGCCATGCAATGGAGTACACTGAACGTTACACACAGTGGAGGGGAATTGTACCTGGCGTGTCCCCCAATCAATGACGGGGTTGTGGTAATGTAGCCACGGAATGCCTAATATGACTTTATAAGCCGGGGCCTTGATGATATCAAAGGATATCGTCTCGGTGTGTCCCTCATGGGTGCACATGGTCAATGGCACTGTTTGATGGGTAACCATACCAGATACAAGACTGGAACCATCTAGAGCATTGACTGTTTCAGGTTGTTTTTTGCAAATCAGTGAATCCCTGCCACAGTAACAAAACAGTGGTCGATCTAATTGCCCATGGCACTGGAATCGATAACGCCTTGAGCTTTGAAAGATTCTCCATGAGCGAGAGAGAAGGTGACAGAAAGATGAAGGAGTTGGAAAGAACCATGACAGGGTGAGTCCAGGTTAGGACCTCCCGACGTAGGGACTCTGTCTACTGTCGGGATTTGGCGTTTCCCGCCTTTCATTTGGGTTTTTTGGGGCACTCAGGCAACAGAGGATCGGAAGAGCCACAGTACATGCATAGGTTATGGGACCTGCGATACTCCCGCTGAGCCGGTGTCAAAGGGCACCTAACTGCACCGATTTGCATAGGCTCAGGGGCAGACAGCTGTACAGAGGCAGTTTCTGAGACAGGTACGGCTGTAGTTGTTCTTTTTTCCCCACGTCTTTCAGCTCTGCGAGCGTCGATCTGGAGGACCAGGTCGAGCAATTTTCCGAAAGCTGTGGGTAGAACGGGAACCATGGACAGAATATCCTTTAGTTCTTCAGGAAGTCCTTGATAGAAGACAGTCGCTTTTTTCTGTTCCGGCCAATCGGTTTCCAACGCAAGCTGGCTAAACCAAGCTAGATAAATCAACAAGGAAGTGTTCCCATGTCTATGTTTGAGTAACTCCAGATCTGTGGCTTGAGTGGTATATCTGGTGTCAAACACCTTGCTCATCATGGAAAGAAGAGCATCGCAATTATACAGCACATGGCTGTTGGATTCCAGCAAGGGATTAGCCCATGCTGCAGCGGTACCACCTAAATGAGACAGTACAAAAGCCGCTTTAGTAGTGGAATTGGGAAAAGAGGGAGGACGGCATAAGAAATGCAGTTTACATTAATTGACGAACATTCTGTACTGTTTAGGGTCTCCCAGAAAACGTTCCGGAGGAGCTAACGGAAGCTGGGTAGTCATCAATACAGGGGTATTTTCCTGAACGGGTGCCTGGAAACCAGACCCCGTAGCGGTAGCCCCGGCACCTGCCTGTGATGCTGGAGATGTTACTAGAGACTGAATTGCATCCATACGTTGGCGCAGTGCTTCTTGTGCATTGGTCAAATGCGTCCGGAGGTCTATTACCATCTGCACTATTTGTGTCAGGGCATCTGTAGTCTCAGTAGACATTTTCTCAAGGCTGCTAATTCTGTTACTCACCACGTTGGAAGGTAGTATGTGACCGCCCAAGATGAGTAGTGGAAAACGAAGAAGCAGTAATCAGTCTCCAGAATCCTAGATCCCCTGATCTCTAAGGATCAGGCTTCCCCTTAGTGAGGGGCTCTTCTTTACGATGTACTGCTCTGCTATTTAGGTAAAAACAGCCAGAGCCGTCTATCGCATAAAAGAGCGGGGAATGCATGCACCGCCAAATCAATGCTGCAAGGAAATACAAAAATGATTAGGTCAATGAAATCAGGTTTAATAGCAATTCTAATTGGAACAATAGGTACCTAACTCTGGCGTAGGTGAATAGGGACTGAAAGGTGATCCTGTACCTATACAATAGAAATACCCCAGGTGAAGAATCCTGTTGACAATTCAGAACTATCTATGGAGTAAGTATTTGGGTAAACTAACCTGAAGTGGAACTGTTGTAGGAGAATTTATCCGGAATAAGTAGAACACAACGGCAGAACAAAATAACAAAATGGGAAGTTAGTATAGGAAGACAAACCTGATCGGCATGAGGGTCGCGCTAGGTCCGGGGTGGTGCATGTACTGGAAAGCGTTCAGATGCACTTTAGCAGAACAAGAGAAACAAGTTCCAGGATAAGATCACAGTCAAAGTTCCAGATTGCAGGAGAGGAATCCAGGAATCCTAAAGCGTGCTGTAGAGTTATACTAAATGTGTATGAACCTTAAAGAGGACTGAAGAAATGCTATAGGGCAGTTTTACAACAAACAACAAATGATAGACTTACACTTGTTGTTTTACTTGCCAGTCCGTGAGAGGAGTATTGCCGCGGGGCTGGAAGCACTAATCAGCTTGTGCGGAACAGTACCGGTGGGTGAGAACTGCCGCACGGTTGGAGGCTCTGATCGGCTGTGCTGAGGAATAGCCGTGGGACTGGAAGTACTGAGCAGTTTGAGCAGAACAGGACCGGAGGCTTGGTCCCACTTGTGAGGGTGAGAACTGCCGTGGGGCTGGAGGCTCGGATCGACCGTGTGGAGGAATTCCGCACCCAAGAAAGAAAACCGTAGCAAACAGAGTCCAAGAAGGGATATCCAGGTAAACAATCCGATAGACGGAAACAGTTCTGGTAACCAGGAATTCAAGAAGTAAGCCGCGGAGAGTGATCCGGGGAAGAACGATGTTTGCAGCAGGCCACGAACTGTAACGAATCAATTAGCAGCAATGAGAATCCCACAGCCGCGGGATTTAAACTGCAAGGGGGCGTGGCTTCCATGTACGAGGAGCACGTCTAGACCTTGTCAGCTGACAAGAATGTGTACGTGGCTTCCCCAGTCTCCATGGCAACCTGTAACGATGCCATAGCGAATTCCACAATCTTGTTGTACCTCGTAATGAATGGGCACGTAACAGAGTACAGAGAGTCCCCTGCTGCCATAGTGTAACAAGAGGCCCTCGAGTGACATTGAGTCAACTGCATCGACACACAGCGCCCTCTGACGAAATTTCTTTCTGAAGCTGCTGAAGATGGATATCGAATATCAAAGATGAGGAATACGTGGGAGGACACAATCCATTCAAAAAAGGTTAGAGAGGGCTGTGTCAGGGTGTGAGTCAGCCAAAGGTGGAGGAGGAGAGAAGGTGGCGGAGAAAGCCTCAACTGCCACACGCTCCATGGGTCGGATGACCGAGAAGGTAGGTGGCAGTTCTGGAGTAGGCTTAACCTGTAAGAGTAGAGAGAGGGAGGTGGGAGGAAAGGAGGGAGTGGTCACTCCAAGTGAGAGGAGTGGTGAGAGGGTTAGAGAAGGGCAGGTGTGAGGAGATCAGAACATCCACGGTGTGCCCTGCAGAGTGAGTCAGGCCAGAGGGAAGAATAGAGCGAGAGAGAGAGAGTCACAGAGTTTACAAAATAGTCCCGAAGAAGGGCTAGTAGCGTCCAGGTGGATGTTCAGGTCTCTGAGGAGAAGTTTAGAGGTAGAGGCAAGGAGGGAGGCTGAGAAGTCCGCCCACTCAGAGAGGAAGAGGGCGACCTGGTGAGCCGGGCTGTAGATAGTGGCCACAGTGAGAGGCCAGGAGAGATAGGGAGCCTGAAGACCAGGCATTCGAGGGAGAAGTAGTCCTGCATTGGAATGATAGAAGCAGGGATCCACTCTGGGAAAATCAAGGCTACACCCCCACCGGGACGGTTGGTTTGTTCTGGGTATGGAGAGGATCTTGTAGCCATCAGGAAGGAGGGTGTCAAGACTTGTGACAAAGCTGCCCGTGAACCAAGTCTCTATGAGACCGAGTACATCCAAATCAACTCTTCCAGGAGACGGCAGATGTCATAGGAATGTGGGACAGCTCAATGACAGTTGAGAGTAGCAACGTGGAGCAGGTTGACACATTTGAAGGACTTCCGTGGAAGGGTACAGGCCCTGTATTGGAGGAGCCCAAGGATGGGCAAAGGAGGAAGGAAGAGAAGGCAGGGTAGTGTGCCAGAGGGGTGTCAGAGGAAGGAGGCAACAGGGTGGGCAGAGAAGCAGAAAGGGGTGCCGGAGAGGTGGCTGAGGAAGGAGGGGACAAAGGAGCCAGAGAGGAGTAAAAAGGGATAGCAGGAGAGGAAAGGAAATTGATAAGGCATGGGAAGCGTCTATCAAAAAGGAGGAGATTGGCCTGAGGGCACTGGACCAAGACGTACCATTCAAGTAGACATTAATGATCATCTTAGAGAAGTAGAAGGGGGCCAAGAGGGTCTCCGACTGAGTGCACCATTATTGGGAGAAGAGTAAAAAGTAGAGAGACCAGAGACCATATGGGTAGTTCATAGGCCTGGAGAGGGAACGACAAAGCGGGTGTCGGTAAGGGTCTGTCTGGAGGAAGCACTGGTGTAGGTATCAGCGATAAGGCGGCCTGGGTTGGCGACCAGGATGTCCCTTTTGAAATTCTTCCTGCCAGACTTAGTGAGAGGGATAGTATAGTCAATAGAAAAGCAAATCGAGAAGCTAGGCGAGACAGAGAGCAACATAGAGGGTGCGGGGAAGAGGGAGGCAGCAAAGGGAGCCCAGGCAGAGGAGATGTGGGAGAACCGCAGGGGGGCAGACAGGAGGGAGGCACAAGGGGGGACACTAAAGGGAGGGGAAAACAACAAAGAACAAGAATGGACCTGTGAAACAGGGAACCCAGAAGTAAAGAATGCAGATGCAATACACAACCAAAAGCAAAGCACGAAGCACAACAGTGAACCTAGAAGTGAAGAATGCAGGCAATGCAATGTAATGCCAAAACCCTAGAGAACAATAGTGTCAAAACCGTATAGAGCAACACAATCTCAAAGCTGTGGGGAACAAACAAAGTCAATACCATTAACAAGGCACAATGCACAACAGGAACCAAGGAGTAAAGAATGCAGGTAATGCAATGTAATTCTAAAACCCGTGGAGTGCAATACACTGTCAATGCAGTACACAATAGATCAAGGGAGGGGCTGAGATGCAAGAGGAAGGTGGGAACCAAGGGGGGAACGGAACAGGATAAGGGGACCTACGATACAAGGGAGCACACATGGCAGAAGACGCAGGAGAGTGCGCATGGCCAAGATGCGAGGGGATGCACGCAGTCTCCGATGCAAGAGAGCTCACGCGGCAAGAGGAAGCAAGGGAGTGCCCGCAGCCAAGTTGCGAGGGTTTGCATGCAGCCTGTGAATGCGGGGGAGCGCACCCTACCTATGATGCAAGGGAGTACACGTGTCTTGAGTTGAGAGGAGCGCACACTTAAAAGCACAAGCTAGCCCTTACATTAGAGCAATAGTAGACTCATTGTTAAACCAAGTAGTTATAATACAACAGGCAAGTCTGTAAAATACACCAATCCTTCCAGTGAGGAAACAAGATGGTAATTATCGTTTGGTTTTGTACAATACTCTGAACACCAACACAATGAGGCAGCTAGAAATATGCTCAGTTCTAGACTGTTGAATATCATCCAGAGGTGGAAACACAAAAGTGTTATATTGGGGTCATGGGTTCTTCACATAACCCTTAGGCCATGAGAGTTACAACCACACTGCATTTACTTTCCAAGAGAAGCACTACTGTTTCAAAAGAATTGGCCAAAAAACAGTCCATTTACATACTCAAGTAGAATACAGAGCCTACTAGATGGCATTCCAAATTGTTGTCAGTACTGTCACAGATGGAGTCAAAAGTGGCAGTCCATACACTCCTCTCCCCAACCACCCCTCCTCTATCTCTCTCTCTCACACACCTAACGATAGGCTGTTGCACCTTAACCCAAGTTTGGGAAGCCGCACATTTGCATTTTAGGCCTTGTCACTTTAGAACATCCTCCCTTTTGCAATTCGATAGCTGTCTGATTGTCGGAGCTACAGGAAACACTTGAAGACCTTGCTACTTTCTAGATAATGAATTCCTTTTGGGGGCCAGCCTGGAGATCTGTTATTGGCACCTTGATGCCTGTTTTTAGGTGCTTTTCTGCACTTTATAAGCTTTCTACCTATCTTCCCTCGATCCGAGACTCATACTAGTAATGGTTAACCCCAAATATTGAACAGCTATCTTTCTATCAGTGATGGCCTAAAGTCAAATGTCTTCTCCTTATCTAGATTTCCTCTGGGAACAATCCATGTGATATCTATTAGGGACCATGGTTGGATGGTGACCTCCAATCACTTTGAGCACTCTTCTGGTCTCCCACACCCTTCTACACTCCCTTTCTCCTTTCCTGCTCCCTTCCTCCCTTCTTACACTACCTATTGTCTCCTCGCTATCCCTCTCTACCAGTTTCTGTTATGTCTCTCAGATGGTCCTACTACTTGCTTCCACCCACCAATCTGACCCCTGCTACTCTCGCTCTTCTCTGTACTGTCTCTTCTACATGCACCCCTCTACTCTCCCAGCAATGCTCAACTACTACTCCCACTTCTACACTGTCACTCCCCCACCTCCATGCCTCTACTACTCCTCCTTCACACTTCTATGACTCCACCTGTACTCTACCACTCCTCCCACCACTACTCCGCCTCTACATCCCTACTACTCCATCCACAACTCTGCTGATCTTCCGATCTTCACACCACTACTACGCTACCCAACCTTCTCCCCAATCACACTCCTTTCGCTCCATCAGTCACCCTTAAACATTACAACTTTCACCAACCAATAACTCACTTGCTCTATAAATCATCTCCATGCGCCTTTTCATTGTCCTTCTTCCTTCTGGTTACTTGGTTTGCCGCCCCCTCCTTCTCTGACCTCACCCGAACAACCCTCACCTTCCCGTTTTCTATTCTACCTTATATCCTCCCCCTCCTGCTTCCATAAGCTCTCCCAGTCCGGATCCCCGGGCCAATCTTTCCCTACCGTCTCTGCCCAGGAGGTGTTACAGACATCAAAACACACAAGGTGGTCTAAAGCACACCCCTTCCTCTCATGAGGGACCACCACAGATCATCAGTGAGGGCCCACTATGATCAAAGTTCCTGTTTGTGTGAGTGCCAGAGTAATTGGTATAGCAGTCTTTCTTAATGAGCTGGTCCGTGGCTCTGTTACCAGTTTGCAGGTGCTTTATCTCGGGCAGCATTCAGTCAGTCTCGAAATGTCCTTTTGAGGCTCTGGTATAGGTGAGCACAGCCATTCTATTGAGCGAATGTCAGCATTCTACACAAATGCTGACACTTTGGTGGGCTTTCCGTGTAGTGCAGCGGTTCCATGGTGGTGGGCTGCCATTTGGGGTGCACTGACACTTGGTATCCCTGAAGAGTCTCTGTGGGCTGTTGTCTGTGCGGCCCACCGCAGGGGCTGTTGGTATCTGTAGTTCCATGGAACAGATAGAGTGAAACTGGCCAGCATTTCGAAATGTAGGTATGGGCCGATTCACAAGGGCACATAGAGAAGGGACTGGGACCCTCTCAACTGCTACCTTCCACCTCTAGGTTAGGACTGGCCCTGACTTTCACCCTAGTAGGCCTCTCCCCCCAGAGTGAGAAGGTTCCCCATCCCATATTGGCCCTGTCACAGTACGTAGATGACTTCTTTTGTATATGTGATCATTTAAACAGGCACCTAGAAATAGTGGATTTAGTCATAAAGAAATCAGCTTCATTTTTTTTTTTTATATCTAAATTTGCACATAGAAAGGTTACATTTTGGGGATTTTCATTGTCAAATGAGGGGAGGGGGCTCTCCTCACAATTTCTAGAAAAATGTGCACACCTACAGAGCACCTGCACATTCATAAAGTTTCAAGAATTATTGGGTTTGCTAAATTACGGGCTTACTTATGTGCCTAACTATGGATCTCTGGTAAAAACCACTTTATGTATTAGTGAAACTGAATTTCCATCCATTGGATTGGAAACCAGAACACATACACTTTCTGCAACACATTTACAATCAAATGACTCAAAGTCCTTGAAGACAGGAACACTGATAAAGATTTGTCAGTAACATTACTTCCTGGTCAAAATACTATAACATGCACAGTTTGTAACTATGGTGAGACCAAACCAATAACCTATCGTTCACATGTTTACAAAATACCAAAACAAAGTTGCACTACAAAAGAGAATATCTTAACACAAATAAAGGTTATAGCACAGAAAGAAAGAGCTCTAGCAGCTAATACAACTATACACCTGAATATTCCACTAGTTCAGCTGGAACTAGCCACACGCTTAAGCATCCTCTATGCAAAGGCCCCACACACTAGATGACCTCAATGCGCCTGATGTGCAGTATCATTTCAAACCAGAGTTGAAGCAAATGTGTGATCTTGAGAGAGTCTGGCAAGCAGAAGTAGCCGTGCCAGACATTCAACTCTGGATGTTTGCTGCTGTTTTTTTATTGTCTTGGCTAAGCAATTCCAGCCATTTGGAATTGCCTTGGACATCCCTCGTACTGTGATGACTTCTATCAATGGTTTGAGATCTGTTCTCATTACAAACTCAGCTCCCCACATGTATTGCAGAAAATACACTGCCCCCCAACAACAAGCCAACAATTCTCTGTGTCTACAACAGAATAACATGTTTCAGCATTGATCACTGCTCTTTCACTGCTCTTGATGTAAACATTTTTCTTTCACAGTCTCCATCTTTCTGGGATAGCGCTGCACTAACCCTTTACAACTCGCATCTACAGTCACTATGGCCATCCTCCCAAGTATGAACCCACCTAATAAAAGGTGCGTCTATTATACCTCTTAATTACTTTCATTGCCAGATCTTGAGCCTCTGTCCAGTAAAATTTTGCATTTTTCTTCATGAGCTCTCTTAATGGTTGAGTAAGTTCTGCAAGTCCCTGGATGAACTTATTATAATATTCGGCAAAACCCAAAAAGGAATGTAGTTCATCTTTATTACTGGGTGGATGGGCTTTTTCCACTGCTCTGATGGCCTTCTCTTGTGGTGTATACCCTCCCTTGGATAATGTATAACCTAAATAATCTACCTCTCACTTACCAAATTTGCATTTACTATGCTCCACTGTAAGTCCCCTTTCCTCTAACTTCTGCAGTACTTTGTAAATCTGCATCATGTTATCCCTTCCCTTGTCCATACACCAAGATATCGAGCCTCATTCCGAGATTGGAGGTAGCCATGGCTGCCTCCAATACCGGGTCCGGCACCAGTCTTGTTCAATGGGGACTTACCGGTGCAGTCCGACCCTGGCGGGACCGGTAAGTCCCCATTGAACAAACCATTCCCCATTCCCATTTGAGCCCCCATAGGGCTCAATGGGAATGTGGAGGCGGCTAATAACGGGCTCGCGACTAGCCCGTTATTAGCGCCCTGGTGCCTTAGCGGGACCCGTAAGGGACGTGTGGTCAGACCACACGTTCCTTACGGTTCCCTCCAAGGGAACTCGGAATCGGGCAGTAAGGGATTACCTGCACCGGTCTCCTTACTGGTGCCACGTATCCCTTACAGCCCGACTCGTAATGACCCCCATCGTCTTGGAAAACGTGTACTCCAATCATCTCTTCAAACATGTGAGTCATTATATGCTGAAACACGGCTGCTGCAAATGCTAAACCAAAAGGCATTTTTACATAATAGTACATTCCAAATGGGGTAATGCATGTAGTGTATTTCCTGGACTCTTGGTGCAACCAGATTTGGTATTTATGCTTCAGGCAGATCAATAGTGGAAAATGTATCAGCATTACCCACCAAATTCAACATTTCTGATATCACTGGCAAAGGGTAGTTTTGTACTACTATGGCTTTAGCCAAATCTCTCAGCTTCATAAATATTATGTTCTCACTTTATCGTTCTATTTTCTAGCTACTACAATAGGGGAAGTCCATTTGGACACTTCCACCTCTTCGATTAACCCTACCTTCTCAAGTCTTTCTAACTTCTTTTTGACTTCATCTCAAAGAAATAGGAATGTGCCTCACCAAATGTAATATGGGTTTTGCTCCTGATTTTAACTCTAGCTTGTGACAATACCCCTTAACCTTTCCTATCCCTTCCTTAAATACACTCTGAAATGATTCCCTTTTCTTCCTTTCCGAGTTTCTGTAACGTCTTTCATTCTTCACTACCACTGACACAGGCTCATCACTTTCAGGGTTGGGTTTAATCTTGAGCTTTGCTTGGTTCTCCCAACCCAAAATATTCAGTCCTCCTTTGTCCACATACACTTTTACTTCTGCCATCCTTCCTTTGAATTCCAATAAGGCCATTCTGTAAACAATCATTTTGATCACTGAACCCTCAAATGCTACTGGATTCCAAATGTCTGATTTCCTCAATTCTGGTTTACAACGCTTCTTGCACAGTTCGACCCATTTGTCCCTTGTAATTATTGTATATGGCGATCCAGAATCCATCATCAGTTCTGAGGATATTCCATCTGTTTTAAATATACTTTTAGTGTGCAATGGTCACCACTTACACTTCTTACTCTTCTTCTTCTCCTCCTTCTCCTTGCACCCATCTTACTCTGTTCAAATTAAATTGATTTCCTTGCATTTTGGTCCTATATACAACCCCCAAATGTCCCTTCATTCCGCAATGCAAACACTTTTGATTCAATGCTGGGCAGGTCGTGGATTTAGCATAATGTCCTTTCTTACCGCAACTGTAACACTTCCCTTTTTTGAAAAATCCGTCTTTGGTTCTTCTGGATCATGCCTTTGAATATTCTTCCACTTTTCTCTAGTGTTAGTCAAACCTATCTGTTTTCTTTTGCTTCAAGGCAGACCTCTCTTTAATTTCTTTTTGTTTAATTGCAACATTGTATGCTGTTTTGGTCACATCTTTTTCTTTCTCTGTAATTGCCTTAGAACAAATTGTGGTGGGTTCGACCTTTTTAGCAATCTCTATAGTTTCATCCAGAGAAGGATCACCGAAAGGACATTAAAACCTGCATTAAAGCAAGCTATCCTAAGCCTAAAGGATTCCCTAACACAAATATCTATTGGCTTAAAGACAACACAGTAAAAGTTACAATTCCCAAAAAGTTGGAGAGCCAATTGAAAGAGTACTTCAAACAAACAGGACATATAAATGTAATATCTACTGCTCGCACTGGACTTGTGGTCTGACCACTTTGGAATATTAGCATCTACTCAGCTTTTGATTGTCGGATACTGGTGACCAGAGCTGAGAAAAGATGTATAACAGTACATTGCTAATTGCTCAACATGCTTGCAAACCACTGTAGATCCTACCAGTAAGCCAAACAAAGCTTCTCTATTTAGGGCAATATTGCCTTTTGAAACCTTGTCTGTGGATCAAATGGATCCCTTGGTAATAGTTAACAAAAACAAATATGTGTTTTTTAATATACTAATATACTGTATTTACCTGGATCATTCCCCTAAGGAAAGCTGACTGTAAGGAAGTCATAAAGGATTTGCGATCTCTAGTTGCAATGACAGCACCTAAACACACCAAGCTGAAAATTGGACTGCTTTTCAGGCAAAGCATTGAGTGAATTCCGGTCATGCTGGGCATGTATCTTACAATTCTCAAACCCCTTTTGGCCTCAAGCCAATTGGATAATTAAGCGAGCAAATGGGATTATAAAACAGGCTCCCACTAAATTCATTCTTTCCTTTGAGGGTAACTGTATAGGTCACGTGCCTTTAGTAATGAGAAGCATAAATAATTTACCAGGCAATCACAATGTGTTTGTAAAACACCAAATGAAATGCTGTACGGCACACCAATGTGAACATGTAACTTATGCAAACCTTCCATTTCCTTCACCAGGCCAGATGTACTACCTGTCAATAGACTACTGAGAAATTATTTGAAGGTGGAGAAAAAGCACCTGGCAGAAAAGCACATAATTTATTGGGGTACCTGATTATAGTTTTCATTTTTCTTTTTTTTAGAAGCTACACAACACAGACACTTTTGATCCTAAGTACAGGCCACTGGTGCAGATTATCAAGCTTGTGGGTACAAGAAGATCAGTCCAACCAGCCCTGAACTCAAAAAAGGAACATGCCTGGTTTCATTTGACCACCTCAGACCAGCTTCAGATGCTTACTCACCTGTGTGCAAAAGGGAACACTTTTCCTCATGAACAACTTGAACAGAAGGCAGGAGATGGTGAGGAGGGACTAATGATAAGGGACTAAAGAAGAAACATCCTATTTTGTCTGTCCAAATGATGCAATAACAGACTTACATACCACCATCAGCAAGTTCTGGAGCAAAAGATGCAAGATACTTTTTGAGACTCTAGCTCCTGTTTTATGTTTTGCTATGTATGACACTGGTCATTTTTTAAAAAACATTTTCTTTAACTGCTGGAACATCTTTGACACCTGCGGCAACACACGTTGGCAGCAGTCTATTCACTTTGACATAGCCCACCCACATTCACTTGACAAGAGGGATGTGCAGGATAGAGTCCATGCACCCATAAGCATTCACCCACTTCCTTTGGGAAAGTTCTGGGTAAAACAATGCAGACCATATAGTGGATAGAGGAATGACAAATGTTTCTCCTAGCATCCTTGTTTAAGAAGGAAACGAGTATATATATTAAAGATTAAAATTGATACTTTTAGCCAACTAACCTTGTTAAATCCTGAAGCCAACCTGGAATAGTTGCAGAATATGGTTGAATACATCGGTTTTGTTAGATAACATTATACCTTTTAGTTTAACATACATTTCCCAAGACCGCTGGGAGTATTGTGTAGTTCCATTTTCAGATTCACCTTCTGAATTTAAATAAACTGTCCCTATACAACAATGGGACCTCATAAAAGGATGTATACAATTATAACAATGAATATAATTTCACTCCACCACCAAATGATGGCCCCTTCTGTTGGTCTACGAACACTGTAGTATTTTGCATACAATGTTTTATGCTAACCTGATAGAATATTGCTGCGAGAATTAGTTCACATGAGCTGGTGGGATTCTTGGCAAGTACATTGAAATTATACTTTAAACTTAGCATGTAGGCTTCCTCATCTCATGTATTGTTTAAATTATACTCATTTTCAGACAAACAACAAATCCCTTAACCCAGATAAGAAAGCCAAAGAAGGCAAGTTCTGGGATAAAAAAGTAAGGGAAGCCATGCTAAATGGAAAAAAGTCATATCACATATGCTTCAGGTATGTTAGCATAATGGGGTATACAATCCATTGAGTTCAATAAAAGATGCTTTGCATGCCCTCTAGGCCCTTATAGAGATTGGGCTTCACACAACCTTCAGAAACCTTTCCAATCCTAATTAGGAAGCTATGCTAGTTAATGGTTAAGCATGCAAAGCTAAACTCTGTCATACATTACACTGACATATGGAGTTCGTCCACCAATTGGGTTGCAATCACACAAATAGTTACACAATTAAGGAAGCCTAGTCACAATCACCCCAGGGAACAGACAAAGGCCTCATTATGAGTTTGGCTGTATTCGGCGGTAAATTTGCTGAAATGCCACCAAACTCAATTACTGTTACCACCAATTGGGGTTACCACAGGATTACAAGTGGTAGTAATTCTCCATTTTTGTAGGCCATAGGACTCCATGGGGATTTCTGGTGGATTTACCACCAGCAGAATTACCGTGCCATAAATGAGCTGATTTATGGAGGGAAAGTGGAGGATTTGCTGCCAGCAACAAGCTGGAGGTGAATCAGCCACTTTTCCTCTGAAAATCTGTAAATTTACCCCACAGTATTTTCACCGGCCGTAAATCCTCCAAAAATTATTATTTATCAGTGCGGGTAAAGTGGCAGTGTTAGAATTACCACCACTTTTTTCCTGCACAACCAAACTTGTAATCTTTACAGTCTTGAAAGAAGGCCATCTCAGCTTTACAGCATTTAGAAGATCATACTATAGAGGGGGGTTTCTATGGCATAGATGACAACTTCAAAGAACTTCAACAAGACACCAACTTCCTTAGAGATGTAATTGTGGATATGATTGGCACAATACACCACGATCTATCTATATAAATAAGTGAATATTTGTTTGTAGTGGGATTTGTGGCAAAGCATTCCCACCGTTTCACCATTCTGCACCAAATTGTGCTTCATTACCTGTTAGGACCCTCTGGACGTTACTGGCTACATGACATTTGGACTCCCCACCCCGTTCCCTGGATTTCAGTACTTTCACACATGAGACGGTTGCCTGAAATCCGTAAAACATCAATGTGGTCGTAGAAAGATCGTTCCCGACACGAGGAACAAAACTCGAGCTCCAGGCCCTAGGGTCAGATTCAGGATATGCTTCCGGTCACAGTTACTGAGTACAACTCAATCCTTATGGTGGTGGATGCCGACGAAGCCGTAAACTATCCAACAGAATTCCTCAACTCACTCGACCCCCGGAAATGCCACCACATCACCTTTGACTGAAAGTTGGGTCACTCATCATGCTGATTCGCAATCTCAACTCACCTAGGCTGTGTATTGGCACAAGGCTATGTGCTAAATTGCTGCACAGCGTAATTGAAGCGACACTGCTCACTGGGAAGGGAAACAGAAAATGTTGATTATAAACGAGCCTTACAATGAACATGTACTTAAGTAATTGAATT
Organism: Ambystoma mexicanum; assembly: GCF_040938575.1. NCBI lineage: Eukaryota > Metazoa > Chordata > Amphibia > Caudata > Ambystomatidae > Ambystoma > Ambystoma mexicanum. Next base: position 1,164,118,146 of record NC_090932.1, on the reverse strand, counting down.
TAGGGTCCATAGTTGTTTGTACCTTTGGCATCATGTCACCCATCATGCTGCTCAGGAAATAATTGAAATATTTTGTGAATTTTTCTTTTCACCTTTCTTATGGAGCCTTTCCGAAAAGAAAATCACAGGCAACGCTGGGTTTATCAGCTAGTCTAGACGGGTTACCGGTTGAGTTTTGGTACAGCTTTGATCCCAAAATTGTGTTGTCTATATAATCAATTTATTTCAGATGGGAGGTTGTGTCCTTCAATGCGAGAAGCAGTAATCACATTAATTCCTAAGCAAGGGAAAGACTCTACTAAATGTAGTAACTATAGGCCTATCTCCCTTTTGAAAGTAGATATGAAGATTCTTACGAAATTTATGGCTATTAGGTTGCAAAAATACATGGGGGAGTTGATAGATTATTCACAAGTTTGTTTTATGGATAAGAAATATGGATATGATAATATTAGGACTTTATTGAATATAATTGGCCTATCGGATAAGGAAATGGATGAAGTTTTACTATTTTTTTTCTATGCAGAGAAGGCGTTTGATTGTGTTAGCTGGTCCTTTTTAAATTTTAGTTTAATGAAGATGGGTTTTGGTCCACAATTTTTTAACGTGATTGGTGCCTTACAATATGACATCTCGGCTAAAATATGGGTGAATGAGGTTATGTCTTGCTCTTTTAAACTTTTTAGGGGAACCAGGCAAGGTTGTCCACTTTCCCCCTTCCTGTTCAATTTGGCTCTTGAGCCACTGCTGGCATATATTAGACGGGAATAGAATATTTGTGGATGCAAATTAAAAGAAAGTGAAATAAAAGTATGGGCATATGCTGATGATTTAACAGTGGTTTTGACTAATCCGGCTGAAGGTGGAACTTTACTTCGGGAGATGTCGCAGGAAGTGGGACGATTATCGGCTATAAAGTGAATTGGGGGAAAACTGTGGTTTTCTTGTTGAAAATGAGTCCATTAAGTAGAGGGCTTTTGGATTGGGATTGTCAGTGGGCAGATGTCTCAGTGAAATATTTGTGTGTTTATTTGGTATGGGATATTAGAAGGACTGTGGACTTTAATGTAGACAAATTAAAAGAAACCCTGCTGAAAGACATAGGTGGGATAGTTTGACTTTGACTCTTTGGGCTAAAATCAATGCTATCAAAATGGTATTGCTTCCAAAGGTTTTGTATTACATTCAATCCCTTCCCTTGAAGTTCACGAAGCGGGCATTGAAAAGTATTGATAACATTTATATGGATTTCCTGTGGGGGGTGGGCAAAAAGCCAAGAATTCCTCGATTTATTTCAATACGTAGTGTTAGAAATGGGGGTTTTGGTTACCCAGTGTTGGAAAATTATTATAAAGGGTTCCTTTTGAAAAATGTTTCTTATTATTTTAGGGAGGATGGGGGTTTTGATCCCTTTTGGCTTCAAATGGAGAGGGAAAAATTGAGTCCATTTCCAGTGGACTGCTTATATTCATATGGAAAGTTATGTTATGTTATGTTATTTTGCATTTATATAGCGCCTTATATACCATTGGTATGGTCTGAAGGCGCTGGTAGGTTGAACGCCCTTGGGAACCAAAGTTCAGGTCAGTAGAGAGAGTAGAGAGAGTTAAAGGTGCGTGTGAGCACCGGGTATGTGTGCAGCTGGTGCGGTATTCATGTAATAGCTGCTTCTTAGCGGTAGGTGTGGTGGTTGAGAGATCTGGAGTATGTGTTCGTTCTGGCAGAATTTATCCAGACCAGATGTGGCTGCGTTAGGCCTGAGGAGAAGGCCTGGCTGGGGGGTGTGTAACCAGCAGTGTTTACTTAGAATGATGTGGAGTGTGCGGCAGATGTTGGTATGAGAACAGTTATACCGAATGGTGTCATAGTATCTCTGTGTTCTAGCTGAGTGATGGTGTAAAGGAGAGAGTAAGCGTGGTGGTGTGATATGATGGGTTATATGGTCTTTCGAATGTTCTCTGCATTCCAAACCATGCTATATACGTCACGTAATTCTATGCGCTCAAGTCCGTTTCATGCACTCCTATCTACTATATGCACCCCGTCTGCTCCCCGCATTCCGTCCGGTCTACGCCCTGCGTGCTTGAGTCCGCCCCGCGCGCTGCGGGCCGCCCCGCATACTCCAGTCTGCCCCATGCATGGACTCTTGTCCGCTCCACGCATGCACTCTTGTCTGCCCCACGCATGCACACTTGTCTGCCCCATGCATGCACTCTTGTCTGTCTCACGCATGCAGTCTTGTCTGCCCCATGCATGCCCTCCTGTCTGCACCATGCTCAACGCATTCAGCAGCTCTACGTACTCATCCGCTCTACGGAACACGTCCCTTCGCACCAGGCACTCCTTCGCCCCATGCACTCCTTTGCTCCAGGCACTCTTCGCTCCAGGCACTCTATGCCCTCACTCGTACTACGCACTCACTCCCTCTACGCACTCGTCCCCTCTACGCACTCGTCCCTTCTACGCACTCGTCCCCTCTGCGCACTCGTCCCCTCTACGCACTCGTCCCCTCTACGCACTCGTCCCCTCTATGCACTCGTCCCCTCTACGCACTTGTCCCCTCTACGTACCCCTTTTTTTATATGCACTCATTCGCTCATATGTCCTTGTCTGTTCTATATATTTCCCTGCCCTACCCACTAGTCTGTTCTATGCAGTTCTCCACTCTACACATTCTTCTGCTCAGCTCATCCATCGCGCTCTGCTCATCCGTCCGCTCCCCGCATTCTGTGTGCGTTCGGTACTCATCCTTTTTTCATGCTTATCCGTTCTACGCACTCACCCGGTCTGTGTAACGCATCCGCTCTAGGCGTTTGTCTGCTTTATCCCCTTGCCTGCACCACACCTTCATCAGCTCTACGCATTCATCCACTTTATGCATTCACCTGCTCCCCTCACTCACCTGCTCCCAGCACTCACCCACTCCCTGATCTCAACAGCTCTCTGCGCGCAACTGCTCTCCACCCTCATCCACTCTCCACCCTCATCCACTCTCCACACCCATCCGCTCCTCACACCCATCTGCTCCCCACACCCATCCGCTCCCCACATTCATCCGCTCCCCACACTCATCTGCTCCCCGCGTTCATCCGCTCCCCGCGCTCACTCACTTCCCGCGCTCATCCGCTCCCCGCAGTCATCCGCTTTATGTACTCATCCATTTTATGCCCTCGTGCTTTGCACGCATTCATCAGCATTATCCTGTTCTATATATTCATCTCTACACTCATCTGTTCTATACACTCATCCATTCTGTACACTCATCCGTTCTATACACCCATCCGCTCTATACACCCGTCCGCTCTATACACTTGTCCGCTCTATACACTCATCCGCTCTATACACTCATCCGCTCTATACACTCATCTGCTCTATACACCCATCCACTCTATACACTCATCCGCTTTATGCACTCATCCGCTCTATACACTCATCCGTTCTATACACTCATCCGCTCTATACACTCATCCGCTCTATACACTCTTCCGCTCTATACACTCATCCGCTCTATACATTCGCCAGGTCAGCACATTCATCTGTTCTAGCGATCTACACCACTCACCGCATTTCCGTACTCATCCGATAACTACACTTGTGCGCTCTACATACTCATCCGCTCTACATACTCGTCTGTTCTACACACTCCCCGGTTTACGCTCATCCGACCTGCACATTCATCTGTTTTATGCTCATCCGTTTTGCACATTCGTCTGTTTTACGCACTCCTGCATTCTACTCGCTTCTCTGTATTTACAGACTCATTCGCGCTACATGCTCGTCTGCTCTACACACCCAGCCACTCTACACACTCATCCGCTCAACATGTTCATCCATTCTATACACTCATCCGATGTACATACTCATTCAATTTACACACGCATTCAAATTATATAGTCATCTGTTCTTCCACTCATGCATTATTCCACTCAGTGCAATCATCTGTTCCACACGCTTCATTCATTCCAACTATTTCATCCACGCCATTCACTTCGTTCACTCCTCATGCATTATGTCCATTTCAGGAGTTTAAATCTCTTTATTGTTTCCGTATGATTTACTCTTATTAACCCTTTCACTGTATTGATCTACTTTATTCATTTAATTCTGGTTGTCATTCTAGTGATGGCACGCTTCAAGAACTTTAAGATACACAAGTCACCGAAATCAGGCGTTAGGATAGAGAGGCATTAGCAGCTACATAAACTGCTTTGGTTTCGTTGATTCTAGGGTGAGGGCAAAATTTGTTTTTATATAATTCTGCATCTATTTGGTCGAACACTGGTTTACAAATTGAGAACAAAGTGTTGGGATGGGCTAATAGGGGTATTTTGAGAATTGATGATGTGTGGAAAGATGGTAGAATGGTTTCATTTGAAGGCCTAGTGGATCAGTATAGTTTAAGCAATAGGGAGGTTGAAGATATAGATCACTGGAACGCTTGATGTTGGAGAGGTAGCGAATGTTAAGTGAACCATTAAGTGACAAGCCCCAAGTGTGCGTATTGTATGATACTGCTCCAAATGTAGTGTCTACATTTACTAGACTTATGCCAATTCAGGGGTGTATGCGAGATTCCTGGGAGAACTTGCGGAATAAATGGGTGACTGAGTTAGGGAGGGATATATCTGAAGCTGAATGGGATTGTGCTTGGAGGGTAACAGTGAGAACCAAAATGGACTTGAACTTGAGATACATTCATCAGCGAATTTTGGGACGTATTTATTGAACACCAGTGAAATTGAAAGAACGAGGTTTGTCAGAGTCGGATTTATGTTGGGGGTGCTCTTACTCGAGAGGAACCTATCTGCATATGCTTTGGGAATGTGATAGAGTGCAACATTTTTGGAAAGAGGTCATGGATCGGGTAGATCTAGTGATGGAAAGGTTGTTTCCTCGAACTTTTATGTCTGCTGTTTTTCTCTCAAATGAAGGCCGAGATCTGGAAATCTGTGGTGCGTCTGATTGGATTGATAGGGTATTGTTGATGGCAATAAAACATATTATGAGAGTGTGGAAGTCATGTGAAAAGCCACATACTGATGGTTGGATGGTGGATATGCGCACACTTTCAAAGTATGAAAGGTCTAGGTCATCTTAGCTTCATCGAGAGGCTGAATACTGTGAAAAGTGGGATTCCTTTAATGATTTGTTTGGGTAAGGCAGGTATAATATTAATACATTTGGTGGAGTATAAGATTTGGGAAGGGGGTTTTTGTGTTGTATTTTTTTTGTTTTTTTGTTTTTCAGTTTGTGTGTGTGTGAATGTTGTTTGTGTTGTCAAAGTTATATTAGAATGGGAGGGGAATTTTGTGATGAAGGCTTACTGTTAACTGATGGTTGTTTTTAACAAAAGAAATGTTGCGTATAATGTTACTTCTTTGACTCTCACCAATATGTTTTGATGTTGTTAATGTTTTGAAAATTATATAAAGTTGTTAAAAAAAAAAAAGTGAAAATTTGGTGTGGCAAAGCGTTGTTCCTTATGCAATTTCACAACGTTTCACCAATCTGCACCACATTTTGCATAGTTCCCTATTAGGACACTCCAGACAATGCTGGCTACATGACATTTGGACACCCCACCCCCTTCCCTGGATTTCAGCACCATCACACATGAGACAGTTGCCTGAAATCGGCAAAACATCAATGTGGTCGTAGAAGGGCCTGCCCCAACATGAGGCACAAATCTCTAGGTCCCATAAACCCTGTTTCAAAGCCCTCGGATGCACGGTTCCCGAGATTTTTGCACCGCAATGAACTGAATCACGCCAGGGTGATATGACAGGTAGGGAGAGAGCACAGAAAGTCCCAGTATGCAGCAGTACACCAACTCTCTCCTCGCCCCACCCCCAACGTCTGCTCTGGGGTATGTCAGCCAGCCAGATGCATCTATTCTCAGTGCAGTTTACTTCAAGGTGCAAAGCACATCAAGCGATAAACGATCGGAACAGCAACCTACAGGATCATAGATTATCACCAATTGATGAGTGTTGTCATGTCTGTCTACCAAACCTGTTCGGAGAACGTGTACTTTTGCTAGTGTGTAATGAAAATTGAACAACAGACCTCAGTAAATCTTTTAATAGTGACTGCCTTGCAAAACACACTCTCAATGGGTTCTACAGACTGGAACTCGCTGACCTTTCCCATTCAAATCAGGGAGCTCACTCTGCATACACAAGCAAGACATTAGGTTCTATCAGACACTACATACACACTGTTGAGTTTAGTGGGTATACTCTTGTTTGCACCATCAGCCTGAACTACAGATGTAACATCATGGACAATCCATGGGGTCTTGAACATTCCAGTACCGAAGAACCCACTCTTTATTGCCAATCATTACAATCCTAGGGTACCCTAAAGCAAGTAGTGAAACAACCGATAAATACATCATAGGAAGTTCCCTAAACACAAGCCTGTGTGGGACAAGGGGATTCCAGCATCAGCGAGTATGCCTTTAAAGATGGTGTTAGCACCTACCAAGTAACGTGCCAAACCATCACAAGAACACAGCCCTGCAAATTGTCAGCAAATTCATTTGTCTGGACCATGGGAGCAGTCCATGCTGAAAGTTTGTGTGCTGATTTTACTTGCTACCCAATGGGCCCTACATCATCCAGTTCAGTGCTACATGTTGTGGTCATCCCTGGGGAATCGCCAACCTGATCATTGTCACCCATGTGTTCAATTTCTGTATAATCATTTTCCAACCACCAGTCCATGCTGAACCAGTACAACTGCAGTGGACTGAATAAAAACTCTGACAATCTCCAATTTCAACTGCTGTTGCTAGGGATGGCACACTTCAAGAAATTTAAGATAACAATTTACAGCAAAACTGAGACGTTTCAAGAAGCAGCTGAGAAGCAAGGTACCTGACCAAATCTGTTCTGGAGGGCACTTGAACCTGGTCAGATTGTGTGAGCACAATACTGAAAAGTGAAACCCTGTGTAGAATTACTACAGTTCTGGGAACAGCCACATATTAGGTCACACACTCTGTCTTCAATAAGGGGCAAGCATCCTACGCTTTCTGTGAAGGCTGGATACTGGCATTTCATCTTTGTTTTGCATAATTGCAGTTGGAGTAACCGTGGTTCTCCGCATCCTTCTTTTCAGACATGAAAAACAACAGAAACCATGAATGCTGCAATATTCATTGGTGAACAGAACGGAAAAGCAACAAGGCAATTCTGCTATAAGGTAGGCTACATCGCAAAGACTCTGGAGAATTATTTCCTGCTGCAGACACAACTGCAAGTTACTGTGTGAAACAACTCATCTTTCCTTATTGCCAAACTTCATTGAGACAAAAACCAGCAATTGGTAATCTGATTAAGAAGACCATAGTAGTGTTACGCATACCTGGTTCCCACAGGGGCGTCGATCGGACCCGGACAGCTGCGGTCTCCACCAACGTGATGCGAAGTGCTGAGATGACTGTCTGGACTGGCCCGCCTAATCTCGTCTGCTTGATCCGTAGAAGTATTCTCCTGCAAGTGGAGAAAGGGATTTAGCCACCCATGGATTTCAGTGATGGCCCCCTCCCACTGTTCTCCCTTCTGGTCACCTCCAATATCCCCTTAAGAGCCTCACCTTATGTTTTTAAATGATGAGCTCTCCATCCTGCATGGATTGCAGGGGCGCGTTGAATGCCAGTTACTTCACTGGTTTGAAGGTGTGGGACAGTTTCGGGCGAGTATTGACTCTGAGGTTTCTGGCAATATCCAGTAAGTATCAAGTTCATAGAGTTCAATATGTCCGATGTTTCACTCTTGTCCCCCGTCCTTCCTTGTCTTGCAGCTGGGATCGTGAGAAGATACCCTCGTGGCAGCTGGTGGCGTTCAGGTAAGAGTCTGTGTTACCCGATGCTGTCCGGTAAATGTTGCACGTGTTTAACGTGTTGTTTTCTCTCCCTTTGCAGATGCGGCACATGAAGATGTGGAGAGTTATAGAATAATGCCGCCGGTGGTAAATCAGGTAAGTCTATGGTGATAAGAGTGATATTTGTTGGTTTTCTCGGCTCACCTTGTTGTTTTCTTTTGTCCCTCAGGTGCTGGAGTTCGGTAAAGAAATGATGGAGGCAGCGCTGAATCTAAAGATGCTGTGAAGACTGGTGAGTATGGCGTGGCGCTGCAGCTGGAGATGCGGCGCGTACAGAAATGATGCTCTTTCCAGGTCCGGAGGCGAGATGGATCCGAAATCAGGTGAGGAATTCGAAAATAGTTCGTTTTCTAACCTTGTCCTTTTCTTTCCTCTTTGTTTTAGGAGCTCCAGATGCGAGGCGGGCGTGGCAGCAGGCTGGATGCAGACTACAGGCACGGTGAGTGTTACGCTGCTGGATGCAGAATAACGCGAAGCGTGTGCTGCTGATCGGGCGTGGTTTAAATAGCCTCCAAAGTAGTTCCAGGTAAGAAGTTCCCAAGAACCACAGCCGAGTAAAAAATAGTTCCTGTAACAAAATAGTCCCACCCAAGACTCACTAGCAGCATGGTCTGCATCAGGTAAGTAAAGTCTATGAGCCTGGCGCCTATGGCACCAGGACTGATTTCCATGATGAGCCTGGCGCATTAAGGCGCCAGGACTGAACCCAAACAGCCCCCAGCCGGGGCTGTTGGGGTTTTAGCAAGTATCTGGATGCTTGCTCCCGGAGCAGATGGACTTGGTCCTGATGCCCGGGGGTAGGCATCATGACAAGTAGCACCAGGGCTGCTCATTCGTTGCACTTGCAAGACATCACCAGTTCTCCTGTGTGCCTCCTACAAAACACAACTGTGGAAGTGCTTACCACTGATTGCAGACCATCGGATTGAACTGTTGCAAAGAACAAAGAATACACTTCTGCACACGTTGGTATGTAGACTAAGGAATAAGATATCCATGTGGAAATGGCCCCAGTCCATCATACATGTCATTCACCAATGCTGGGTGGTGAACCATTACAGCCATTCTAGTCCATTGGTTCCAGTGGTATGGATGTCTCCTACTAGCTGCCTTTCTACAGAGCAGAATGTGCCTGAATATGTTTATGACTTTGTACCTTGATCAGCAACATCATCGAGAACGACTGGTCTAGAAGTTGGTGATTGGAAAATCTTCAGGCTCATCGAAACAAGAAACTGATGTGGCCACATCTAAAATTCTACTCATTACCATCTTAAAAGCAGGTACTTTCTTGTTAATTGTCCTTTGGACATTGTGAAGAGTCAGAAATGTAATGCAGGACACAAAGTTGCCTGGTTTTTGGTTAAAGACTTCTGTTAACATAAAGTGGGTTGGGAAAATGCCTCTCTGACCCTGCTCTAAGAGGTATTTTCTCTGTGTGGCATCTTTGGTCCTGTGCGTTCTTAAGCTGCAAGGCTTTGCTGCCTGCTTTCCACTCTGGACTGCTTCCACGTTGTTCTGGTTTACCATCATCATGCCTGCCTTCCTTCGGGTCCCGGTAAGCAAAGCGTTGCTTTCTCTGACTGCCAAACGCCTAGGAATCTTCCCTCTGTTCCTGGCGTGTATACGCAATCTTTCTCTGCCTCCTTGCAAAGGGTGATTCCCTTCTCCATGGTTTCTTTCTCAATTTAAATACAAAGGTTTTCCAAAGTCAGAATAAGGTTTTAGTTCCAATGGAGTTTCTTTCTCCTGGATTTTGTCTCAGATTAATTAATCCTTTCAACAGAAACGTTCACCAAGAGTAGCAAGTCTTTGTTCCAGACGTTTATTCCCTTCCCCTGGATTCTTCCCTAACGCCAATATTGTAACAGTTCTTGATGTCTTTCTTGGCTTAAAATAATACTATTTGGATTCTTCAACACTATGCCAATTAATCCTTCTTGGATTTCACAAACGTTGTCCTTTCTTCGGGACTTCCTGTAGATTTGCAACTGCCTAGTATACTCCCGTCAGGCCTTTTGAAGCACTAGTGACTGCCTGGTTTACTCCCCTGCCAGGACGTCTCATGTATTTGTAGCTGCATGGTTCACGTCCCTGCCAGGACTTCCCAGGGCCTTCTCGTATTCAAAGTTAAACACTTCCTCTTTTAATTCCACAATTGCATATATCTTCTATGGTTCTGTATATTTGGTTCTTTCAACATTCGCTCTTGATTTCCCCCAAATGTGTATTCCATACTCTCATATATGGCTGGGGCTTGTATTTGCAATATCCCTTCTTTATATGCAAACAATCTCTTTAAAATCTCTGTTTCTGTGGCTTTAAAGTTTACAAATGGTGTTTGGCACAGTCACCGAAATGCCCTGGAGTACCCACTTTGCTTGGGTTGACTTGTCGGCTGTGTGTGGCGTCTTCGGTCCCGTTCGCGCTTATGCAGCAAAGTTTTGACGCCCACGTTCCACTCTGGACTGCTTCCACATCGTTGATGTTCCTCTCGCGGCTTCCCGTCAGCACGCCTGTCTTCTCTCTGTTCCTGGCGTGTATGTGGCACGAACGGCTCACGCAATGTTTCTCTGCCTCCTTGCTGGTGAGCCCCTTAGCTCCGCCGCACTGGTCTGTTCTCCCAGTGACCACACGCCTCACAGAGACGTACAACGACTTCTTCCAAACAGCAGCATCCTTTTGCAATTGGTTTCCGATCTTTGAATGTCTTGCCCACAGGTGCATTGTGGAAACAACTAGCATGCTCATTGAGCTCAAGGCTCTTTCCGCCCCCAGGGTCAGGATCAGGTGGCGGCTGCCGTCCCCTGGCCACATGGGAGGAGGTTAGCACCGGGGGAATCCATGATGACTCCATTGGATTCATCATAACATACAGCAAAGAAGAGCGATACCCCTACATAGTTTCTGCAGAAACACGCATGCAAGGAGGCCTGAAAAGAAACAATGCTCCATATTTTCCCGAGTAGCCAATGAAAAATCTCCAAGAATTCTCTACAAATCAGTTGTTGTTTTTTTCTCTCTTTTCACTACTTTTCATAGCTTCATGGTCTTAACGCCTTCCCTTGGAGCATTTCAGTGTTCTTGCAGGGGTGTCTTAAACTGCATAAGTATACCTGTGATTTGAATAGCCCTCCATCCAAGCGCCTGAAACTTTATTATTGACTTTGAAAGCTTCTCCTTTTGAGCACAAGTGAACAATATATATATATACTTAACATTATTGAACCTTTCAGATTGCTGGATGGGGTTAAACTGTGTTCACTGCAATTGATATTCAAGGGAGCTGTTACGCTCACCTGGTCTCTGCAGAGGCGTTGGGGCACAGTTGCAGCCCTCCTGGGGGTGAGGTCGCTCAGGTCCGACTTCGCCCTCTGCCCTTATGTGGTGACTGGTGGTAATAGGTGATGCTGCTTGGGACTGCTCCTGCGTGGAGAATAGGGTGCGTGTGTATGCCAGCTTGTGCACCTGATGCCCTTCCAGACCCCTTCTCCCAAACCGTGGTACCCATGGGATGCGCTGTCCCTGGAAAGCTCACCTTTTGATTAGTTTTTGCGAGCACTCTATCCTGCTGCTTCTGGCAGGGGCGCTTGTATGATCTGGACCAAGTTCCTTCACTAGTCCCTGGCACGTGGTAGACCAGTCCTGCTGCGACTAAGCCACTATACTTCAGGTAAGTGTTCCTATTTGCCTTTGTCTTTCCTCATCTGTTTTTGTTGTATTGTAAAGTTTGTTGTCTTATATTGCTGTCCGTTCCACTTTTGATGTTTGCTCTTTTGCTTTCTTCCCTTGCAGGTGATGTTGCCGGCCCGGCAGAAGCTGCGCAGCTCGAGGTGACAGCCGGAGGGAATGAGGAACGAAGCTGCAGCGGTACAGTAGCTGGTAAATTGTTAACTAGGGGGCGCGCAGGGTTCCAAATGTGGCATGGCCCTAGGACGCATGTTCTAACCTTGTCTTTCTTCTTCTTCACAGGGTCGTCAGAGTTTGTGGATGTGGATTGCGGTGCTGCAGCATCGGGATCAAGATCACTGGATGTCAGGAGATGAGTCTGTAGATGAAGCTATGAAGCACAGGTTTCCTGGAGGTGAGTATGCAGGAGAACGCCTGACTTCAAAGGTAAGTAAACTGGTCCAAGCGGCAGTGAGCGTCACGTTGCACGCAAGTGCACAGTAACGCGAAGCACCAGCCTTAAGGATAGAGCAGCTTATATAGCTGAGATTCTGAAGCCACGCCCACCAGATTTAGCCTGCCTGCCACATCCTGCCACACCCGATGAGTCAGCACATGAAGACCAGGCCTAGAGAGCCACACCCGATGAGTCAGCACATGAGGATGTTCTCTGGAATAAAGGCTTTCAGCTCCTGGAAAGTTCTTGTAAAATAAAACACTCCTGAGTCCAGCCAGGGCATAAGTGAGTCAAGTGACCCATTACCTCTATCACTAGATGGTGTGATTTTTGTGTTCTGGGGCCTGTGGCCATGACAGGAGCTGAAACGAGCCACAAAGGTGAGGCAGCGATCGAAATTAGGATTTGTTGACCTGGAGCAAAGAGCAGCTGCTGGGATCAGAAATAATCCATTATGCAGGAGCTTTCTCTAGGGAATCAGCAGCTAGTACACGGTGCACAGCACATCTAACTTTGCACTTGATGCAATTGCCATTTTATATTATCCAATAGGCCTTAAATGTCCCTTAGGTGTGTCTTTTATTCTTCACATTTCTAAATCTACACACTTAATATCACATAACTTTGTTTGTATAGCAACACTTGCCTCAGTAGTCAAATGTAGCTACTGGTAGCTGTTGGTTTCAAGCTAACCAGGCTCCCCATGGTTAAAACCAGGAGCTAAATAGCTACCAGCTACTGGCAATTTCAAAGTCACAGCCAAAAGGGGATGTACGCTCAAACTACATGTATTCTACATGAACAGCATAGATAGAGAAACTATGCAAAGGGTTCATTTTATGATGTTAAAAGAATATTTGGTCAAACCGATTCTTCATGCTCTGCCAAAATGAGTGTGTGTAGCAACTAATATGTTATTCTCTTGCACTATTTTGATAATACAGTAATGGAGAGTGCAACAATTGAAAACAAAACTAATATATGTTAAACACGAGACGTTTCTTTTGAAAAGGCTTCAATACACATGGGGGGGTCATTACGATCCTGGCGGTAAGGGGTTAACAGCACCGGTAAGGATGCCGGTGCCGTTAACCCCTTACCGCCACATTCTGAGGTCCCTTAGTGGGAGCCGCTAAGGGGCAGGGATCTAATAACGGGCCTGTAATTTACGGGCCTGTTATTAGCTCCCTCCCCATTCCCATTGAGCCCTATGGGGGCACAAATGGGAATGAGGAATGGTTTTCTGAATGGGGATTTACCGAGTCCTCCAAGGTTGGAATGACCCGGTAAGTCCCCATTCAGAGAACCCGGACCCAGACACGAGTTTCGAGCCAGCCATGGTGCTAGTAGCACCATGGCTACCTCCAAACTTGTAATGACCCCCATGGTAATGAAAACACATTTGCATCGTCAAGCAAGGCTTTGTAATTTGTAAAATACTCAGTATTAAGTGATTCCTACTTTAAACAAGTCAATGAAACTTGAAAATTATGAAAGCTGCCATATTGATGTGTGACATCATGAAAAGAGAAAATGATAACTGCCAGAGCTGGGCGATATGGAAAAAAAGTAATATCTCAATATTTTTGGGTTGAATGGGGATAGACAATCTATAGCTCGATATTGTTTATGGTTAAATGCTCGTTTTGTAAGCCGCCAACTACGGTATGCAGTCGTTCCATCAAAATAATTTCCATTAAATCATTATCCATCGAAGTGTATTCACTGAAATGCTTTTCCATCGAAAAAGCATATTAATTGACTTTTTTTCATTGAATTTCCAACTCAAACATACCTTTTAAAATAGATGAATGGATGTGGATGTTTGGGATGGAAATTCAATAAACAATAAACACCACAAGTTAGAGGGAGTTGTCCAGTGCTGAAATACATTATGGATTTCAGCACTAGACAGCTCTCTCTCACTTGTGTAGTGTACACTTTCATTTTATTTTCTAGGACTGGGGACCTTTATTTTATTTTATTGGGGCTTGGGGTGGACCCCCAATAAAAAATAAATAAAATAGAAGTCCACACTACACAAGTTAGTGGGCGCTGTCCAGTGCTGAAATATATTGCAACTGTATTGAATAGATTTCAGCACTGGACAGCTCCTTGTAACGTTATAACGTTATGCTGGTTTCATCGACTTTCCATGCAAAAAATGTAAAGTATTTATAAACGACTCCCTCTCCTCGGGAATTTTTCCTGATGCGTTCAAAACCGCTCATGTCAATCCTCTTCTAAAAAAACCTTCCCTCGACCCCCTCGACCCCAAAAACTACTGCCCCATCTCTACCACCAGGTTCCTTGCTAAACAGATTGACCGAACTGCCTACTCCCAACTAAATGCCTTTGGCGAAGACAACAATCTCCTAGACCCTGCTCAATCAGGTTTCAGACCCCGACACGGAACCAAACCCACCCTAACCTCAATCTGGGATGACCTTAAAAACTGCAGATTCTGCAGGATGTGCTGCACTAATCCTTCTTGACCTATCCGCTGCCTTTGACACAATAACCCACTCAATCCTCCTCAACCGCCTCCATTCCCTAGGAATCTGTGGAAACGCTCTCAAATGGATAGCATCCTTCCTCAACAATAAGAACCAAATAACCCTACTCTCACCCTATGCCTCCCCCGCCCGACCAGTCAATACCGGAGTTCCACAAGGAGCATGCCTATCAGCCCTCCTGTTCAAACTCTATATGTCCACCCTTCCACGAATAATCTGCTTGCACAATATCCTCTGCTACAACTACGCAGACGACACCCAACTAATCCTAAAACTCCTTAATTCAAAACCCAACTGCAAACCTGACCTTGCTGCCTGCCTCCTTGACATTGATCACTGGATGACCACAAACCACTGTCATGACCACTACCCCTCGCTCTGGCAGTCAGGCCCCCTGGCCCGCACCACGGTGTCTCATCATGGCCCCAAGGGCCCACTCATGTCCCCCAAGACTCTCTTGGAGTCAGTCCTGGCGCCTTTGGCGCCAGGCTCATATGGCAGAAGGGGGAGCTGGAGCTCACAATGGCAGTGTCACAACATGGATGCCCCCACACGGTTCAGTTCCAGAACTGAACCATGCGGTCTATCTTTTAGGGTGTGGTCTGGCCTGAAGGCACCTGGGATACCAGCAAGCTATATAAGCCACGCCCAAACTGGAGAACACGCTTCGTGTTGCTCTGCTCTCGCAGTGTGACGTTCACCACCACCTGTCGGATCTTTTTCAGCATTCCGGTCCGACACCTGCAAGAAGAAGCAGAAGAACACCATTAGTACTCTTACCTGTTAATGAGTCCAGCTCCTGTCATCCGCTCCAGTGCCAAGAACATCCAGCATCTCGGCGAGCGCTCGCTCTCTCTCTTGGAAGCTGCAACCTGGGGGAAAAAATAGAAGGGCAGCATTAGTAAGCGTTTATTCTTCACATTCAAACAACGATCGGCTGTCTCACGCTTACCTGAGTTGAACTTGCTTCTGGTTCAAGGCCATTCCGGTCGTCCGTCAACCTGCAAGAGAAAAGGCAAGACTGATTAACTCGCATAATTACTCGGAGGCAATTCGAACAACACCTACTCACCGCTCTGCATCCTCTCAGCAACTTATCATCCGGAACATCACGGCGGCCTGCAAGAGAGGGACAACACAGGTTAGAACACCGCAAGAAAAGCACATAGCGCCGCGCTCCGCAATTTTCACTTACCATCACGAACACAGCCCCAGCCAGCACGGCATCTTTAGAACTCCTTCCGCACCTAAGAGAGAAGGAAAGACATTAACAGGGGCAATTGCAATTAAGGACAAGCTGTCAAAACAGCAGACCTGAGGAACTGAGTCGCAGCAGGATTGGGCTCACAGGGCCCGCACCAGTGAAGCAACTCAGTTGCGACACGCCCACCCACGACGCACCCCTGCACAGAACAGCAGGACAGAGAGCGCACCATATCGAAAACCAAGGTGAGGAAAACACTAAGGGGTCATTGGGTCCACAAGGGAGGTGGGCTCAGGGAAAAAAGAGACTATAAGCTAAAATTAGAACTCCTGTATTCCAGACTAGAGCCTCAGCAGATCAAGAACCAGAGGGAGTGGGTCCAGGTCGGAAGCAGTTCAGCCAGATTGGGTAGCGTCCCTGTGGATACCAGGTGAGCATTACAGAACACGAAGCCTCACAACCACTATCCACCCGGGCGTCAAGCATGGAAAACTCAGAAACCGATCAGTTAGCTCAGGTGCTGGGGCAGTTTCGCGCTGAGGTGCATTCAGCCAGGCAGGAGACCAACGCCTTGCGGAGAGAATTAATAGTGGCCAAAGAACGCACTGATGATTTGAGTAGACTACTCCTTCAATCACAGGCCGGACAAGCCCCATTGCCTGGGACCGTGCCATCAATGTCAGCACCACCGATCAATCCGGTGCAGATTACCCTCCCAGGAGCAGTTCCTTTAGCCCCACTGGAGCGTTTCACTGGGATCCTAGGAAGTATGCGACTTTCATGAAAAAGTGTCGCCTCCATTTTCTTTGCAGGCCTGGGGCCTTTCCTAATGATCAATCACGGGTGGCCTTCATGTTGTCTTATTTGAGTGGCAGTGCTGCGGACTGGTCTGTACCTTTTGTCAGTCGGGATGACCCACTGCTATGTGACTTTGGGGGCTTTCAGCAGGAGATGGAAAAGCTCTTCGTCCGTAGTACCCATGGACAGGCACTAGACAATGAACTCTTGTCCCTCTGTCAAGGAAACCAAGACCTATTGACATACATAGCAACCTTCAACAGGCTCGTGGTCGAAGCAGGGGGGCCGGAGGAAAAGAGAACCACGCTATTTCACCGGGTCCTAAGGCGGGAGCTAAAGGATGTTCTTGCCCAAGTAGTGGATCCACCAAAAGTCTGTGCCGAGTTTATCAACCTTGTGGTTAAACTGGATCACGGGTTGCAAGACCGAAGAGCAGATCGGAGCAGACCAGACACTCGCCCTATGTTCGTGCGCTTGAAGGACCATGTTCCAAGAGGGGTAAACAGTTCCGTGGAACCAATGCAACTAGGAGGGGTATGACCTCCTTTAACCAAAGCCGAAAGGGACAAAAGGAGAGAACAGCAGCTATGCCTATACTGCAGAAAAGCAGGTAATTTCCTTAAGGAGTGTCCAGTAAAGCCACCAAGGAGGACCGTAGGAGCCACGGATAAGGAAAACCCGAGTGAGGAGTTGGAAAACTGCCAAGCCCGGCAAATGTAGGGGTCCATTTGTTGAGCGAAGAAAGTCAACTACAGACCCCCCATTTTGCGTTGCCAGTGATCCTAATCAACCACCAACAGTCGTCTAGGATGCATACGGTAGAAGCATACATCAACACCGGAGCCGTTGAGAATTACATGGACCAGGTTCTTGCAGCAAAGATGGGGCTCTCTCTCTGCCCTAAGTCAACCACTGAGACAGTGACCACTGTAGACGGTACAGAAATCGCTTCCGGCCCTGTATCCAAATGCATAACAGTTCTAACCCTCTTATGTCAGGAAGTCCACTGGCAATCTATCGCTTTTGATCTCATCAAGGCACCTCAGTTCTGGTTAATCCTAGGGATGCCATGGTTGGTCGCACACAATCCGCACATCGACTGGCGTGCAAGGAAATTGGTCTTTTCCGAAGGCTGTACACGCACTTGCTATTATAATGGAAGGAAGTCAGCGAACACAAGCTTGTCTGCCCAGGAAAAAGCAGCAATTACCCTGTGTGTGATCGGTACCCTACCAAGCGAATACCAAGACTTTCAAGATGTGTTTCAAAAGGAACAAGCTAATACCTTGCCACCACACAGACCCTACGATTGCCAGATCGATCTGATACCTGGTGCACAAATCCCTTGTGGCCGAATCTATGCGCTTACAAAACCAGAGAATCAACATTTGAAGACCTACCTAGAACAATATCTGGCTAACGGTTTTATCCGCCCCTCGAAATCACCTGCAGCCTCTCCCCTATTCTTTGTGCCGAAGAAGGAAGGAGTTTTGAGGACTTGCATTGACTATTGCGCACTGAACTAAATCACTGTTAGAAATTGTTACCCCTTCCACCTTATTCCGGAATTGTTAGACCAAGTCAAAGACGCCCAAATCTACCTTAGAGGGGCATACCATCTTGTCCGAATTAAAGAGGGGGACGAATGGTAGACCGCGTTTCCTACCAAATATGGCTTATATGAATACCAGGTAATGCCATTTGGCCTTTGCAATGCCCCCGTCTCATTTCAGTATTTCATGAACGATGTCTTAAGAGAACTGATTGGCGTCTGTGATCTAGTCTATATAGACGATATCGTAGTATACTCGGCCTCAAAACAGGACCACGTCAAGCATGTTCGTTCCGTCCTCACCAAGTTCTGCCAAATATCACCTCTATGCTAAACTCGAAAAATGTTCATTTCACGTCACTGAGGTAGAGTTTCCTGGGTTCATCCTAATTCCAAAGGGAATCCGAATGGATGTACACAAGGCCGATGCCATTTTAAATTGGCCAGCCCCAAGTTCATTCAAAGGGATCCAGAGCATGTTGGGCTTTGCAAACTTCTACCGCCGATTCATCCCGGGATTTTCTCAAATAGTACATCCAATCACATCTTTATTGAGGAAGTGCAACAAGAGGTTCCAGTGGACAGAGGAGGCAGAAAGGCCTTCCAAGAACTCAAGTTGAGATTCACTTCTGCCCCAATCTTATGGCACCCTCGCCCAGATCTTCTGTATGTGGTGGAAACGGA
This sequence comes from Ambystoma mexicanum, assembly GCF_040938575.1. Classification (NCBI taxonomy): domain Eukaryota; kingdom Metazoa; phylum Chordata; class Amphibia; order Caudata; family Ambystomatidae; genus Ambystoma; species Ambystoma mexicanum. The sequence continues at coordinate 1,164,099,379 of NC_090932.1, read as the reverse complement.
AGCCTCTAGCATGGCTATGGCTGCTGTTCTATCGCAAAGGGATCCACAAACCGGTCAGCTACATCCAGTAGCCTTCTGGTCGCGCAGGTTTCCACCACCAGAACTTAATTATGCCATCATGGACAAAGAGCTCCTGGCCATAAAATCAGCCTTCAAGGCCTGGCGACATTATCTGCTAGGTGCCAGGTACACTATCACCGTGATAACTGACCATCGAAATCTACAATACTTAAAAACTGCAAAGGCTCAATCCTCACGACAACTACGCTGGGCCCTCTTCTTTGCGGAGTATGATTATATGATCACATTTCGACCCGGGATAAAAAACGGAAAAGCCGATGCCCTTTAGCGCAAGGGTACTGATGAACTGGTATACACGACCCCTGATGCCGTGGCCATCATCCCGAGTGACAAACCCCTGGGCATTACAACCACGTTGACCTAAGATGAATTACTGCAAGGAATCCAACATGTGATGACTCCTGAGTTATTGCAAGAATGGGATTCGCGAGGAGAACACTATGCAGTTAAAGACCAACTCCCATACTTCAGGAACCGTCTATTCGTGCCCAAGAAAGAGCTTCAGGAACAGGTCATCTCTGGATATCATGACTCCCTCATGGAGGGCCACCCTGGAATTGCTAAGACTCTAGCCAAAGTGAAACGAAGTTACTGGTGGCCCACGTGGCATAAAGACGTCATTCAATTAATTATCTCTTGCGGTATTTGTGCACAGAATAAGTCATCTAAGCAGAAACCAGCTGGACTCCTCAGACCATTGGACATTCCACCAGCACCCTGGCATACATTATCTCTTGACTTTATCACTGACCTACCATCCAGTCAAGGATACAATCCCATTCTATTGGTGGTAGGCGTGTTTTCTAAAATGGCCCACTTCTTGCCGTTTAAAGGTCTCCCAAATGCATCCAGCCTGGCGAAGACGTTCCTGGAACACATCGTAAGGCTCCATGGGTTCCCGTCAGTACTAATCTCTGATCGAGGTACCCAATTTGTATCCAACTTCTGGAGAAAATGCTGTTCAATGGGTCTAATCGACATCAGACTATCCACTAGCCACCACCCTCAAACGGATGGTCAAACGTAAAGAACGAACCAAACACTCGAACAGTACTTGCGCTGTATGCTCCATCAAGTAGAAGGGAATTGGAAAGACTTGTTGTGGATTGCCGAGTATGCTTATAATAATTGCTGGCACAGCAGTACCGATTTTATACAATATACAGCAGACACCCACGCACGTCCGAACTGGACGTCCCCACGGCTCTGGAAATGCCAGCCATCAAAACCTTACACACCATCATTTCTCAGGCCTTCACAAAGGCCCTCGAACATTTACATCAAGCCAAAGACCGCCAACAGAAATACGCAGGCCAGCGTTGTGAAAGGGCTCCCAACTACCAGGTGGAAGACAAAGTTTGGTTAGCATCAAAGCATGTACCTACAAAAGGCACCCGGACATTTTGTCCACGATACTTAGGACCTTTCATCATTGAATCTATTATAAACCCAGCTGCTGTCAAACTGGCCCTGCTGACTAACATGCATATTCACCCTGTGTTCCATGTATCTCTCTTGAAACCAGTTCAGCCTGCAACACCGGTAACTACACCACCCAAACCAGTAATGGTCAATGGGGAACTGGAATTTGAGGTCAATGGCATCCTGGACTCAAAGTAGGTCAGAACAAAACTATACTACCTAGTGGACTGAAAGTGATATGGCCCGCAACACCGGACATGGGAACCCTGTGATTACATCCATGCACCACGTCTTATACAACGTTTCCATCGTGATTATCCCACCAAGCCAGGACCAGATAGAACCATCCTGAGAGGGGCCTTGGGGGGAGTGCTGTCATGACCACTACCCCTCGCCCTGGCAGTCAGGTCCCCTGGGCCGCACCACGGTGTCTCATCATGGCCCAGGGGCCCACTCATGTCCCCAGGACTCTCTTGGAGTCAGTCCTGGCACCTTTGGCGCCAGGCCCATATGGCAGAAGGGGGAGCTGGAGTTCACAATGGCAGTGTCACAACATGGATGCCCCCACATGGTTCAGTTCCAGAACTGAACCATGCAGTCTAGCTTTTAGGGTGTGGTCTGGCCTGAAGGCACCTGGGATACCTGCAGGCTATATAAGCCATGCCCAAACTGGAGAACACGCTTCGCGTTGCTCTGTTCTCGCAGCGTGACGTTCACCACGACCTGTCGGATCTTTTTCAGCATTCCGGGCCGACACCTGCAAGAAGAAGCAGAAGAACATCATTAGTACTCTTACCTGTTAACAAGTCCAGCTCCTGTCATCCGCTCCAGTGTTCAGAACATCCAGCATCTCGGCAAACGCTCTCTCTCTTGGAAGCCGCAACCTGGGGGACAAAATAGAAAGGCAGCATTAGTAAGCGTTTATTCTTCACATTCAAACAACGATCGGCTGTCTCACGCTTACCTGAGTTGAACAACTGCAAGAGAAAAGACAAGACTGATTAACTTGCATAATTATTCAGAGGCAATTCGAAACAACACCTACTCACTGCTCCGCATCCTCTCAGCAACTTATCATCCGGAACATCACTGCGGCCTGCAAGAGAGGGACAACACAGGTTAGAACACCGCACGAAAAGCACATAGCTCCGCGCTCCACGCTTTCACTTACCATCTCGAGCACAGCCCCAGCCAGCACGGCATTTTCAGAACTCCTTCCGCACATAAGAGAGAAGGAAAGACATTAACAGGGGCACTTGCAATTAAGTACAAGCTGTCAAAACAGCAGACTTACCTGAGGAACTGAGTTGCAGCAGGACTGGACTCACAGGACCTGCACCAGTGAAGTAACTCAGTTGCGACGCGCCCATCCACGATGCACCCCTGCACAGAACAGCAGGACAGAGAGCGCACCATATCGAAAACCAAGCTGAGGAAAACACTAAGGGGTCGGTGGGTCCACAAGGGAGGTGGGCTCAGGGAAAAAAGAGACTATAAGCTAAAATTAGAACTCCTGTATTCCAGACTAGATCCTCAGCAGAACAAGAACCAGAGGGAGTGGGTCCAGGTCGGAAGCAGTCCAGCTAGATTGGGTGGTGTCCATGTGGATACCTGGTGAGCGTTACGATCACCTCCTGTTAAACCCTTCAAAACTGAAATCATGGTATGTGGCAACACATAACTTCTTCTGCACCCCCTACCCAGGCCATCTGCCATGGGCAACTCCCCAACAACCTCAACCTCAGTATAAAACCTTGGATGCACTCTCGACTCTGACCTAACCCTCTCGCACCAAGTCAACAACGTCTCTAAGTCTTGCCACTTCCACCTCAAAACTCTTAGGTGCATTTTTCCATACCTCTCCTTTCTGTGGTCCAATCCATTGTAATGACAAGACTGGACTATGCTAACCCCTCCTACCTCGGAGTCCATGCGTACCACCTGACTAAACTACAAAGAGCACAAAATGCCACAGCCAAACTGCTACTAGCATTTGGCCCAAGAGATCACACCTCCCCAGCTCTCAAAACTCTGCACTGGCTTTCTGTTGCCCGAAGGATGACCTCTAAAACCTCATGCATCTCTCACCGAGCAATGCATAAAACCGGACCTCAATATCTTCAGGAAAAACTAAAACCCTTACCATCCACCACGCACTCTAAGATCAAGCTCTGCCCGCCTCCTAGTGATACCAAAAACCAACTCAGTCAGGTTAGGGGGATCATCATTCCCAGCCCTGGCCCCCACTCTGTGGAACTCACTTCCACCCCACATCCGACTCACTGAAGACCTCATGTCTTTCCGCAAATTACTGAAAACATGACTCTTCCCCTAAAAAATCGACTCTTAACACAAACAGTATAACAGCAACAATAAACAGTAGCCGTGGTTGCTGTATCAAAAATAACAATCCAACATCGAGACCAGGTCGGGAAAAACGGAAAACTAAAACTGCTAGTCTAAATTAAAATGGATAAACTGAATAGAATAAATGAAGTGGATGAAAGGAATGAAGTGGATGAAAGAAATTATGTATATGCAGTGGGTGAAACAAATGTAGCAGATGAAACGGATGAAATGGATGCAGTGGATAAAACGGATGAAGCGGATGAATCGGATGCAGTAGATGTAACGGGTAAAGCGGATAAAAGGGATGAAGCGGATGGAACGGATGAACTGTATGGATCGGATGAACTGTATAGATCGGATGAACTGTATGGATCGGATGACCTGTATGGATCGGATGAACTGTATGGATGTATGGATCGGATGAAGTGGATGGATTGGATGAAGTGGATGGATCTGATGAAGTGGATGGAACGGATGAAGTGGATGGAACGGATGAAGTGGATGGACCAGATGAAGTGGATGGAACGGATGAAGTGGATGGATCGGATGAAGTGGATGGAACAAATGAAGTGGATGAAGGATGAAGTAGATGGAGCAAATGAAATGGTTGGAATGGACAGCAGATGAAGTTGATGGAACAGATGGAACGGATGAAGTGGATGGAACGAACAAAGTCGATGGAACGGCCAAAGTGGATGGAGTGGAAAAAGTGGATGGATCGGATGGATCGGTAGAAGTGGATGGATCGGTAGAAGCGGGTGGAACGGATGAAGCGGATTAAACAGTAGAAGTGGAACATGTGGATGGAACGGAACATGTGGTTGGAACGCAACAAGTGGGTGGAACGCAGCAAGTGGATGGAACGGAAGAAGTGGATGGAACGGAAGAAGTGAATGGAACAGTAGAAGTGAATGGAACAGAAGAAGTGGTTGGAACGGGAGAAGTGGACAGAACAAAATAAAAATCCGATAGAATTGGAGGAAGAAGGGGTTAAAAGAACAAATGGAGTGACTGGGATGGATGGAGCGGGTGGAATGGATGGAGTGCGTAGAACGGATGGAGTGCGTTGAACGGATGGAGTGGGTAGAACAAACAAATGGATGGAACTGACTGAATGGATGGTAGAGGTCGAACAGATAAAACGGATGAGTGGATTGAACGGGTGAGACTACAGAGCAGATTGAACGAATTGAAAAATGAGTAGCTTTAACAAATGGGACAGATCAAATGGACCGAACGGATGCAGTGGACGAAACAAATACAGTAGACAGTACAGATGGAGTTGATGAAACAAATGGAGCGCAGCGAACAGATGGAATGGATTGATCTGATGGTGTAGATGGAATAGATTAAGTGAATGGAACAGGTAGAGTGTATGGAACAGATGGAATGGACAGAACAGAAGGAGTGGATGGAACAGAAGGAGTGGATGGAACAGATGGAATAGAAGGAACAGATTGAGTTGAACAAAAAGATGGAATGGATAGAACAGATAGAGCAGATGGAACAAACAGAGCGGATTGTAGTAGATGGAACAGATGGATTAGATGAAGTAGATGGAACAGGTGAAGTGGATAGAACAGATGGAGTACATGGAACGGATAGACCAGATGGAACGAACAGAGCGGATGGAACAAACTGAGTGGAGCGAACAGATGGAGAGGATAGAAAAGATGGAGTGGATAGAACAGATGGAGTGGATGGAACGGATGGAGTGGAGGGAATGGATGGAGTGGAGGGAACGGATGGAGTGGAGGGAACGTATAGAGTGGATGGAACGGATTGAGTAGATGGAACGGATGGAGTGGATGGAACGGATGGAGTGCATGGAACAAATAGAACGGATGGAGTGCATAGAACCAAGGGAGCGCATGGAATGAATGGAGTGCATGGAACGGAGGGAGTGCATGGAACGGAGGGCGTGCATGGAACAGAGGGAGTGCATGGAATGGATGAAGTGCATGGAATGGATGGAGTGCATGGAATGGATGGAGTGGATGGAACGGACGAAGTAGATGGAACGGACGAAGTGGATGGAACGGATGAAGTGGATGGATCAGATGAAGTGGATGGATCGGATGAAGTGGATGGATTGGTAGAAGCGGATGGATCGGTAGAAGCGGATGGAACAGATGAAGCGGATGAAACGGTAGAAGCAGATGAAACGGTAGAAGCGGAACATGTGTATGGAATGCAACATATGGATGGAACGGAACATGTGGATGGAACGCAACAAGTGGTTGGAATGCAACAAGTGGATGGAACGGAAGAAGTAGATGGAACGGAAGAAGTTGACGGAACGGAAGAAGTGAATGGAATGGAAGAAGTGAATGGAACAGTAGAAGTGAATGGAACAGTAGAAGTGATTGGAACAGAAGAAGTGGTTGGAACGGGAGAAGTGGACAGAACGAAAGAAAAATCTGATAGAATTGGAGGAAGAAGGGATTAAAAGAACGATTGGAGTGGGTGGGATGGATGGAGCGGGAGGAATGGATGGAGTGCGTGGAACGGATGGAGTGGGTAGAACAAACAAATGGATGGAACTGACTGAACGGATGGTAGAGGTCGAACAGATAAAAATGGATGAGTGGATTGAACGGGTGACCCTACAGAGCAGATTGAATGAATGGAAAAATTAGTAGCTTTCACAAATGGAGCAGATCAAATGGACCGAACGGATGCAGTGGACGAAACAAATACAGTAGACAGTACAGATGGAGTTGATGAAACAAATGGAGCGGAGTGAACAGATGGAATGGATCGATTTGATGGATTAGATGGAGCAGATTAAGTGAATGGAACAGGTAGAGTGTATGGAACAGATGGAATGGACAGAACAGAAGGAGTGGATGGAACAGAAGGAGTGGATGGAACAGATGGAATAGATGGAACAGATTGAGTTGAACGAAAAGCTGGAATGGATAGAACGGATAGAGCAGATGGAACAAACAGAGCAGATTGGAGTAGATGGAACAGATGGAGTAGATGAAGTAGATGGAACAGGTGAAGTGGAAAGAACAGATGGAGTGGATGGAACGGATAGACCAGTTGGAACGAACAGAGCAGATGAAACAAACCGAGTGGAGTGAACAGATGGAGTAGATAGAACAGATGGAGTGGATAGAACAGATGGAGTGGATGGAATGAATGAAGTGGAGTGGAGGGAATGTATGGAGTGGAGGGAACGGATGGAGTAGATGGAACGGATGGAGTGGGTGGAACGGATGGAGTGCATGGAACGGATAGAACGGATGGAGTGGATAGAACCAAGAGAGCGCATGGAATGAATGGAGTGCATGGAACGGAGGGCGTGTGCATGGAACGGAGGGAGTGCATGCAACGGATGGAGTGCATGGAACGGATGGACCAATGGAGTGGATGGAACGGATGGAGTGGATGGAACGGATGAAGTGGATAGAACAGATCGACCAAATGTAACTGATGAGGCGAGTAAACACATGGAACAGTTCGAACGAATAAAAAGGATAGAACAGATGAAACACACTAAACAGATGGGAAGGATGAAATGGATCAACATTTTGGATGGAATAGTTTATGTAGATAAAGGATCGAATGATAGAATGGATGGAAAGACTAGTAAACTAAATGATGAACCAGACGAAATGTATGAAAAGATGAAACTGAGTGAACGGACAGAGTGAATGAAACGGATAGAATAGATGGTAGAGATGAGCGCTCGATCTCAAGCCTTACTGAAAACCACCATATCACACCACCACGCTTACTCTCTCCTATACACCACCACTCAATTAGAACACAGCGATACTATGACACATTCGGTATAGCTGTTCTCATACTAACACCTGCTACATACTCCACATCATCCTAATTAAACACAGCTAGTTGAGCACACATCGCCAGCCTAAGCATCTCCTCAGGCCTAACGCAGCCTGAAATCAGTCTGGATATCAACCCACCAGAATGAACACATATTCTTGACCTCCCAACCACCACACCTACCGCTAAGAAGCAGCTATCATGCAAATGCCACACCAGCTGCACACATATCCAGTGCACCCACGCACCTTATGACTCGCTCTCTCTCTACTGACTTAAACTACCGTTCCCGAGGGTGTTCAACCTACCAGTGCCTTGAGATCATACCAATGATACATAAGGCACTATATAAATGCAAAGTAACATAACATATAACGAAACCCTATTCGATGAAAGGGTTTCGATGCATAAACACTTTGCACTTTATGCATGGCAATTTGAAGAAACATCTTTCAATGAAAAAGATCCGATAAAATGAACCCTCGATGGAAAAAATTCGATGGAACGACATGTAACAGCCAACTACATGTGAGATGTCACAAACAGCTTTATTTATAAGACATTGATCAAAATAAAGTGCAAATACACCCTGTGAGAATATGCACAGCTGTGTAAATATCAACATGTAAATACAAATTGTGGTATATGTAATAATGTGATTATATATTTATATATCTTGATGTTAACGATCTTGTCTCATCCTATATTGATTATGAAAATATAATCGATAGATCTCCAAAACTCCATTTATCGCCGAGCCCTACTGTCAGTTATAAGAAACAGGTACTGATAGGTTTAGATTATAAAAAGGGGTTGCGCATGTCCTAATGTGAAGTTGCTAATGGAATCAAATGGTGAATGAAACATCACAAGCAGTTGCTGAATTATACTGATACAGACGGAAATAGTTTCCTGCTGTTCTTTTCTCTTTGGTAAGGTCAGTCGCTAAAAGGCTAAAATGGGAAACATTAGTCTTGCATTTCCTTGTTCTAAGACAAACCTGCATGGTTTTCTCGGACGAATGCCCGATTATATATACACTGCCAACAAGGTAATGTTGGTTTAATTTCAATGTAAATGAACAGGACCGCCAGTGCAAGTGATTACTTGAATGACACCCATATGTTATTACTGAATTAGCTAACAAGGAAACGGGGGTGGTACAAATTAAGCTGAACAGGAAAGGTCTACATCTTTATAAACCAGCTGTTTCAGGCCGCAAGGATCTCCACTTTGCAGAAGACGCCAGAGGCTACTTCACTGCAGATTCTGAAGGAGGCAGAATTTGGAGGACAGCAGCTGATCCTACAACACTTGACTGACTGAGTAAGAGCAAGGAGATGCAATTGCTAGGCCAAGACTGCAATACTATTGTATACTGCTTCTGATTGTAATGCTTGCTTCAATGATTTAGAGGCAAAACTAAATTACAGAGCTGAACTTCTTTGGAAACAAGAAGCAAACAGCGCTAAGATGCTTTCAACTTGAGGCAGTAAACTTCTCGTGATAGGGCTAAAACTTGGCAAGTATACATTTATTACTGTTTTAATATTTTGGAGGCTGAACCATGCGTCCCATTTTTATCCATATTTTGCAACATATCTTTTCTTTTAAATCGTTACAAAACTAAGAGTCAAGTTGATTTATTTTTGTTAGGTAAGCCTTTCAACGTTCCCAGTGCTGGTGAAACACTGAATTTAGCATGGTACGAGCTTGGCCGTTCAAGAATAGCCTTTGCTGTCGTCCTACTTCTTTGGTCATGATAAATGGATTCTTCAAAGCACAGAAGATGGTCAAGAGGAATCCTGGCAAGGTGACTTACATTTTTTTTCCTGTAAACTTATCATGGCAGTAGATTGCTTTTTGGTTGTTCTTAGTTTAACTGCAGGGACTAATCCAGGGAATGTGTCCCTTCTCCTCAAGGGGGAGTCAACCCTATTAGGTCTAGCGAGGTGAGCCACTACACTTATAACCCCCTAGGAACAGTGCAAACCGGATCCCACTGGGTGTGAACCCCTCTTATGGGACAATTAATAGTTTTACTCCACCTGCTTTAACAGAATCCCAGTTGTGTGTTGGTTGCATGCGAAGTGAGCAGGGCAATAATGTACATGGCCATTTTAAAAGTGGATGTGTTGGTTTCTGACCTGTATTTGTTGCCGTCCTTATCTGGAAAGCGCAACCAATGGATTATGCCATCTTTTTTTAACAGAGGAATATAAAGATCACGGGACCCCGACACCAGGGAAGAGAACCAGCAAGAGGGCGAGAGAGACCATGCTGCGTGGAAGCGCAGTGGAGGGAACAACTCTGTTCCAGGTGGAGCCTGTAGGCATAGCCATGCAGACATGGTGGTGGGGGACAAAGGCCCTGTGATCGCTGCCATTTCCAAGAAATCGCAAGACTAAGGAACTCAGAACCACCGCAGAGAAGTCAAATCTGGCCCAGAAGCAGCATAACCGTGTCCTCCAGCACAACACCAAAGTCCTGTCCCCTAAAGATAGGAGGAACCACAGCAAGAGACCTGATAGCGAGGAACGGAACGAGGTCTGAGTCGCAGTTGTGCACAAGCCAGAGAGACCGCCTCATACCAAGGAGCACTGATGCTGAGAACATGGTAGTCTGCTTAAACCGAGGAGTGCTGTCAGGCCACGAGATAGCCCATGCTGGGCTGAGCACTGAGATACCCTACAAGGGGTTGAGAGCATTGATAATCCCAGAAGGTCTGAGCAGCCATATACCCCACGCTGGGCTGAGCATTGATATACTCCAGAGGGGGTGAGAGCATTGATAATCCCAGAAGGGCTGAAAAGCCAGATAGCCCATGCCGGGCTGAGAACCAAGATACCCAACAAGCGTGGGAAAACTGATCACTCCAGAACGGCTGAAGTGCTAGGTATCTTATGCCGGGCTAAGAACTGAGAGACCCCACAAGGGGTCCCAACTACCAAAGCACGGGTGAGCAAGAGATACACTCAAAGTATGGCGAGACACAAGATACCCTGAACTGGGGTGAAAGATTCTACTATTTGCAGGCAAACCCAGGCTAATACAGGCCAATAGATCCTGATATCTCCAAAGAGGAGCATATATACAGAGACATTGGACAGACTTGGGATTTAAATTATTTGAACTTACTAGCCAGTCAGAGTGACTGGGAGAAAGGATAAGAACATGTGGGTGTAGGCCCGGCAAGTACAACCAGAAATGAGAAGGACTGAAAGGACCATTTTGAACTGTATCAGGAGACACGTGGGCTGCGAGAGAACCAAGCACTCTTTAGGTGGGGGTTAGGAACCAACCACCTAAAAGGGTTTAGCCAACTAAAAGGGGTAATAACCTTCCTAGGCTACATTGTTACTTTTTTGTATTATGTTATGTCATGTTACTTGGCATTTATATAGCGCCTTATATATCATTGGTATGACCTCAAAGCGCTGGTAGGTTGAACACACTCGTGAACCGCAGTTCAAGTCACTAGAGAGAGAGTGTGGAATGGTGCGTGGGCGCACTGGATATGTGTGCAGCTGGTGTGGTTGTTGCATGATAGCTGCTTCTTAGCGGTAGGTGTGGTGCTGAGGAAATCAGTTGGATGTGTTCAGTCTGGAGGGTGACACCCAGACTGAGTTCTGGCTGCGTTAGGCCTGAGGAGACGCCTAACCTAGCTGGAATGTGCTCAGCTAGCTGTGTTTTATTATGATGATGAGGTGTTTGTGGGGTCATGTTAGTATGAGAACAGCTAGCCGAATTTATCATGGTTTAGCTGTGTTCTAGTTGAGGGATGGTGTATAGGAGAGTGTAAGCGTAATAGTGTGATATGGTGGTTAGCAGTAAGGCGCCTGCGACCAGGTACGAGAGCAGGACTGAGGGGCGTACGTATATAAAGCGACAGGATGGATAGGGGTAAACATGTGATACGGATAACATGGGTGTTCAGGTACATAGCATATATAGGAGATACAGATATGTACCATCTGCCCCAGCATCCGGACCGTCCGCAGCATCCGCATCATCCGTACCAGTCGTAGCATCCGCGCCATCCATAGCAACCTCACCATCTGTAGCATCCACAATGTCTGCCTCGTCTGCAGCATCGGTAGCGTTTGCAACATCCGCACCATCCGCAGCGTCCGCACCATCCGAAGCATCTGCACCATCTGAAGCATCTGCACCATCTAAAGCATCCGCACCAACCATAGCATCCGCACCATCCGTAGCGTCCACACCATCCGTTACATGCACTCCCTATGTTACATGCACTCCATCCGTTACATGCACTCCATCCGTTCTATGTACTCCATCCATACCATGTACTCCATCCGTTCCATCTGCTCTATCCGTTCCATTTGCTCCATCCGTTCCATCCGTTCCATCCTCTCCATCCCCTCCATCTGATCCATCCCTTCCATCCGTTCCATCCACTCCGTCCGGTCCATCCACTCGATCTGGTCCATCCACTAGATCTGGTCCATCCACTCCGTCCATTCCATCCGGTCCATCCATTCCATCCGGTCCATCCATTCCGTCTGTTGCATGCGTTCCATCATTTCCATGCGTTCCATCCGTTCCATCACTCCACCCGTTCCATCACTCCATCCGTTCCATCCACTCCATCCGTTCCATCCACTCTGTCCGTTCCATCCACTTCATCCGTTCCATCCACTTCATCCGTTCCGTCAACTGCATCCACTCCATCTACTCCATCCACTCCATCTGTTCTATCCACTCAACACTCCGTCCACTCCATCCGTTACATCAACTCCATCCGTTGGATCGACTCATTTGTTCCATCCACTCCATCCGTTCCATCCGTTTCATCAGTTCTATCTATTACATCTGTTGCATCCATTTCATCCGTCCCATCAACTCTATCCGTTCCGTCCACTCCATCCGTTCCATCCATTTGTCTGTTCCATCCACTCCATCCGTTCCATCTATTTCATCCATTCTATCTTTTGCATCCGGTCCTCCCATTTCATCCGTTCCATCTCTCTCATCTGTTCTATCACTCCATCTGTTCCATCTAATCTATCTGTTCAATCCACTCTATTTGTTCCATCCATTCAGTTTGTTCCATCTGCTCCATGCGTTCCTTACATTCCATCCATTCCAACCGTTCATCGACTCCATGCGTTCCATGGACTCCATCGGTTCCATCCATTCAGTTTGTTCCATCTGCTCCATGCGTTCCATACGTTTCATCTATTCCATCCGTTCATCAACTCCATGCATTCCATCCCTTCCATCCACTCCATCGGTCCTATCCACTCCATCTGTTCCATCTACTCCATCCGTTCCATTCCTCTCATCCGTTCCATTACTCTCATCCGTTCCATTCCTCTCATTTGTTCCATTCCTCTCATCCGTTCCATCCTCTCCATCCATTCCATCCATTCCACCACTCCGTCCGTTCCATCCACTCTATCTGTTCCATCCACTCTATCTGTTCCATCCACTCAGTCCGTTCCATGCGTTCCATTATTTCCATCCACTCAATATGTTCCATCCACCCATCCATTTTCATCCTTGCATGCGTTCCACTCGTTCCATGCGTTCCATCTACTCCATCCTTACGATCCATTCCATTGTATTGTATTGTATTTATTTAGTTTATATAGCGTTTTACTCCAAAACGCTGCACATTTTAACAACAGGATACATATAACAATTAACAATTAGAACAGTAACAGTAGAAGCAATTTACACTTGTGAATCAGACCAACAAAACAGTGAGTAGAGCAATTAAACTGAAGAGAAGAGGGAGAGTAGTGCAGAGGACTGAGAGGGAGGGGTGGGGAGGATGAGGAGGAGGGAAACTGATGGGGAAAAAGGTGAGAATGGGGAGGAGGGGGGAGGGGAGGCAGATGATCATGGTGAAAAGGAAATGAGGGAGGGGGGGCAAGAAGAGGGAGGGGTTTCATGGCAGGGAATGGAGGAGGAAAGATTTAAGGGATGTACGGAATCCACTCCATTCTTTCCATCCACTCCATCTGTTACGTCCACTCATCCATTCCATCCACTCATCCGTTCCCTCCACTCATCCGTTCTGTCCTCTCCATCCGTTCCATCTGTTCCATCCACTCTATCTGTTCCATTTGCTCCATCCGGTTCATCCTTCCATGTGTTCCTTCCTTTCCATGTGTTCCATCAACTCCACCCGTTCAATCCATTCCATCTACTCTATCCGTTCCATCTACTTCATCGGTTCCATCCACTCCATCCGTTCCATCCACACCATCTGATCCATCCACACCATCCGATCTATCCGCACCAGCCAATCCATTCGTTCCACACACTCCGTCCGTTCCATCCACTCCATCTGTTCCATCCACTCCATCTGTTCCATCCACTCATCCGTTCCATTCACTCCATCGGTTCCATCCACTCCATCTGTTCTATCCACTCCATCCGTTCTATCCACTCCATCCGTTCCGTTCACTCTATCCATTCCATCCACTCCATCTGATCTATCCGCACCAGTCGATACATCCGTTCCATCCGTTCCGTACACTCCGTCCATTGCATCCACTCCATCGGTTCCATCAACTCCATTTGTTCCATCCACTCCATCCGTTCTGTCCGTTCCATCCGTTCCATCCACTTCATCCGTTCCATTCAATTCATCCGTTCATCCACTCTATCAGTTCCATCCACTCTATCCGTCCTATCTCCGTTCTAACTATTCTATCTGTTCCATCCATTTCGTTCCATTTATTTCACTTATTCTATCCATTTCACTCATTCTATCCGTTTTAGTTACACTATCCGTTTGTCTTTCTATCCGTTCCATCGACTCCCTTTGCTCTTTTATTTTCTTTGTTCAAACAACCTTGGATTTCTGTTTATTGTGACTATTCATTCCATTTGCTCTAAGCGTCGATTCCTTATGGGAAGAGCCACGTTTTTAGTAATTTGTGGAAATACAGGTAGTCTTCGATGTGTCGAATGTGGGGTGGAAGCGAGTTCCATAGAGTGGGGGCCAAGGCTGAGAATGAGGATCCTCCTAACCTGACTGAGTTGGTGTTTGGTATCACTAAAAGGAGGGCAGAGCTTGATCTTAGAGTGTGCGTTGGGTGGTAGGGTTTAAGCTTGTCCTGTTGGTATAAAGGGCTGATTTTATGCACTGCTCGGTGGGAGATGCATAAGGTTTTGAAAGTCGACCTTCATGCAACTGGGAGCCAGTGGAAAGTTCTGAGAGCTGGAAAGGTGTGGTCTCTTGGGCCAAGTGCTAGAAGCATTTTGGCTGCATCGTTTTGTGCTCTGTAATTTAATGAGGTGCTATGCTCGAACCCCGAGGTAGAGGGAGTTGGCATAGTCCAGTGTGAACATTACAATAGATTGGACAGCAGCGTGTCTGTGGGAAAGGAGAGGTATAGAAAAATGTGTCTAAGAATTTTGAGGTGGCAATGGCAGGATTTAGAGACGTTGTTGATTTGGCGAGAGAGGGTTAGGTCACAGTCGAGAGTGCATCCACAGTTTTTTACTGTGCTCGAGGTGGTGGGTGGATTGCGCATGGATGTGGACCATGCTAGCGGTTGGGGGAGAAGCTTGGTGTTGCCGCACACCATGATTTCGGTTTTAGTGGGGTTTAGGAGGAGGTGGTTTGTAGTCATCCAACGATCAATGTCAAGGAGGCAGGCTGCGAGGTCGGGCTGACAGTTGGAGTTTGAGTTGAGGGGTTTAGGATTATTTGGGTGTCATCGGTGTAGTTATAGCACAGGATATTGTGCGCGTGGATTATTCTTGGGAGGGTGGACATATAGAGGTTGAACAGCAGGGCTGATAGGCATGCTCCTTGTAGAACTCCGGTATTGACTGGTCGGGCGGCGGAGGCAAAGGTGGAGAGCAGGGTTATTTGTTTCCTATTGTTGAGGAAGGATGCTATCCATTTGAGAGCGTTTCCACAGAGTCCTAGGGAGTGGAGGCAGTCAAGGAGGATTGAATGGTTGATTGTGTCAAAGGCAGCGGAGAGGTCTAGAAGGATTAGTGCAGCGCATCCCGCAGAGTCTGCAGTGATCTTAAGACCGTCCCAGATTGAGGTCAGAGTGGTTTTGGTTCCGTGTTGTGGTCTGAAGCCTGATTGTGCAGGGTCTAAGAGAGGGTTGGATTTGACAAAGGCATTTAGTTGGGAGTATGCGGTTCGATCGATGAGTTTAGCAAGGAACTTGGTTTTTGAGATGGGGCAGTAGTTTTTGAGGTCGAGGGAAGATTTTATTTAGAAGACGCTTGACGTGCAGTTTTGAAGGCGTCAGGGAAGATTCCCGAGGAGAGGGAGTCGTTTAGGATGGTTCTTGCGTATTCTCCTGCGCAGGTGGATGAGAATATTTCTTTGAGGATTGAGGCGGGGCAGGGGTCAAGCTGGGAGCCCGATGGTTTCCGGGCGGAGAGAAGGTTGAGAAATTCAACTCTCGATATTGGTCTGAACGAGTCGAAGGTGGGTTGGGTTGTAGTTGCTGTGGCAGGTGGGGGGTGACTGGTAGGGCGGGTGGATTACGTGGCGGGGACAAGAGGGCCAGTTTGTTGTTGAGAGAATTTGTTCTGCCGAGAGCAGTGGTGTAGAAGTGGAGAGAGAGTGAGTCACAGCGTGACTGAGATGGGGTGGATTGGGTGGAGGTACAGGTTGGTTTGGTGAATTCAGAAATGATTTTGTGGAGCTCCTTGCTGGGGTTTTCAAAGTTGAGAATTTGAGAATTGTAGTGGACTTTGTTTGCTTTTCGGATTTTGGCTTTGTAGTGGTGATGGTGCCGGGCCAGGGTGGATCTACTCAGGTTGTTTTTATCTTTCCTCCATTTGCGTTTGAGGGATTTATACAGTTGTTTAGCAGTCTTCAGTTCTGGTGTAAACCATCTAGGCTAAGGGCCACAGCAAATGGAGGATTGGCAGGTGGGGGTGAGCGTGACTAGTGAGATATTGAGCCACAAGTCAAAGGAGTAGATGGTTAAGGGTTCATTACATGGGATGGTTGAGGGGGGAGTTTGAAGCAGGGCATCGGCTAGGTCAGGGAGGATCTTTAGTTTCTTCCAGCATTTGCGTTGATTGGGGGGTTCTGGTTCAAGTATGGGGATGGGGCGGGCGAGCGAATGGTGAAAGGCACAATGAAGTGATCAGACCAGATGATAGGTATAGGGGGCTTAGATGTATTTGGTCGTGTGAGCTAAGGATGGCATCAAAGGTGTGTCATTTAGAGTGAGTTGGGCCGTTCATGTGAAGGTGGAGGTTAAGCACATCTAGGCAGTCGACCAGTGAGTGGGTCATGGGGTTGGTGGGAATGCAGAGCCAGATATTGAAGTCCCCTAGAAGAGTGAGGGCGAAGAGTGAGGGCGGGATGGTTTATTTGGATGGTGGCTATCGAATCAGAGGTTTCTTGAGACTTGTCTGTCATAGCCAAGGGGTCTGTAGATGATTAGGAAGCTGTGGGAGAACGTTGGGAAGAGGGCTAGTTTGACGAGAAGCGATTTGCAGGAAGGGATGATCGTCTGACAGTCGATGATTGAGGTGGAGAAGTGTGACTTGAAAACGATTGCTACTCCTCCTCCTCTGGCGGGTCAGTTGAGTTGGATGAGGGAGTAGTCCGGAGGGAAGGCTTCATGGGCGATAGGGGCAAAGTCGTTGGAGAACCAGGTTTCTGTGATAAAGACTAGGGCCCTCATTACGACCCTGGCGGAAATCGCGGTGCTAAATGCACCGCGGAGCACGGCGGAAAGCTGCCGATAGCGCCATGGAGGTTGGCGGATTTTCCGCCCCATGCCGACCTTGGCGGGGCGGTAAATCCCCATTCCCCATTTTACCCTTCCCCATTCCCATTTTTGCCCCATAGGGTATAATGGGAGTGGGGAAGGCGTTAATTGCGCCACCGTAAAATACGGTGGCGTAATTAACAACAAGGTCCCGTAGCGCCATGGATTTCTCCGCCCGGAAAAACCAGGCGGAAAACGTTCCATGGCGCTACGGGAACTCGTAGTAGGGCGGACGGGTCCGCCGCGAATAACGCTGGCGTAAACCCACTCCGCCAGGGTCGTAATGAGGCCCTAGGTCTGGATTGTCTGAGGCGAGGAGGTCAAAGATGCTGTGTCTGTTTTTTGCTACAGATTGGGCATTAAAAAGGATGCATCTTACTTCGGAACGGGGGGATGTTGTGGAGGTCGAAGGGGTGGTGGCGAGGAGGAGTGGGTGAGTGGCTGGGAGGGGTGGCAGGGGTGGGGGTGGTGGGGAGTGAGCGGGATCTGGGAGGTGAAAGAAGCTGTTCGGTCGATGGTGGTTGGGAAGAGTAGGCGGGCGGAGGGGTAGGTGGTTGTGGGGAGGATGGTGTTGTACGGGTGTGTGTGGGTGGTCGGTTGGGAAGACGGATTTGGGGGTGTGGATTCAAGGGTAAAGCGCATGGGGTTAGGGATCTAGGTGTGGTTGGTGAAAATTCAAGGGAGAGGGGTTGGAAGCAGGGTGAGGGAGGGGAGGAGGGTGGTGATGATGGAGGTTGAGAGATTGAGGTGGTGGGATGAGGAGTAGTGGGAGATTGAAGGAGACAGGCCCATTTTCTTTTTTTGCAGGGTTTTTATTGCAGTTGGTGTGTGTGAGAGGGTAGGGGGGTCGGAGGGAGATGGAGATGCGGCCACTGTTCTTGCCAGGGTGAGACGTGCAGTTTTTAGGGAGGGGAAGGGATGAGGTCGGTGGGGGATGTTAGAGGGAGTTGATGTGAGGAAAGGGCAGGGGAAGCTGGTGGGAGGGGTTGGGTCCGGGAGGGTGGGTGGGCAGTTCATTGGTGGGGCAGGGGGTGCGGGTGTGCTGGGGGGTGGGTGAGTGGATGGGATGGGAGGAACAGGAGGGTTGGATGGGGGTGGGGTGAGAGCGCGGTGGAGGGTGGGATGGTTTGGGGTGGGAGGGCTCCTCTAAGCTTTACCCCATCCTACCAAGGATATTTAGGAACTCCAACCTCTCCCCACACCCACTTTACAACACAAACACTTTCTCATGGAGAGCCCGCAATGAGAGACAACGGACTAACACCCAAGCCACATACCTGACGTGTCACAATACAATGGTCAGGCAATGTCAGGCAATTACTGACTATCACACACAAACCTGGCTACTATTAAACTACCCCACATGCATAAAAGGCAGAGCATGAGAGCACACACTGAGCGAGGAAAAGCACACAAGGAAACAGCAGTTCCAAGATGGCACTTTAACCTGAGGAGAAAGATGGCGAAACGAAAGGGGATTGCAAAGAGGGAAGTTCCCTTGACCTTTTCGACAAGGCATCATTGCTTTCATGATCCCTCGAGATTGGAAAGCGTAAGACCAGGGAAACGGGCTGAAGAATCCTGCATTGTGTGTTGGAGATACCCGGGATCCTCCCGCATCAAGAATCAAGGCGTGGAGAATTATCTGCCGTGGTACTGTCCTTAGCTCCAAGAACAAAGCAGCATCAGTGAAATCAACACAGCCGGTGAGTTGGGGAGACCAATACAAGACTGGTCTGTGTTCAAGCCAAGGTTGCAAGCGGCAATATTTTATGACGAGCGCTGGAGCGAACATTGTTTGAAATACATGTTGAAAGTTGAACTGCTAATGAGTGATTGAACTTTGTCAAAGGTATCGTATCTTCGTTTCAGAGTGGTCCGGCACCACGTGGGTGCTCAATCGAAGGTCTCTGTAAGGTATACAGATGAAAAGTGAAAATAGAGAATTGTGAATCGAGGTGGACCTACGACTGGTCAAGCAAAACTCCATGCACATTCGAAAGTCTTCGATGTTGATACAGTAAATAACATTTGTGATAACGCTGATAAAGCTGGTCTGAGTCTGGCAGAGGGAGATCATTTGAAAGCTTTGTGTTAAAGTGGGTCTGAACCGAGAATATGTATGTGTGAAATCCTAAGAAAGCGGGTCTGGACCCAACGGAGGAGTATCCGGGGTGAACAGAAAATCACCAGAGAATGTGTATGTGTGAAACCCTAAGGAGAAAGGAACTTTGTTGTTTGTCATATTGCATCAGGCCCTCTAGAAAAAGGACTTTGAATGGTAAAGAGACATTGGCACAGAAGGCAATGATGTTGGAAGTTTTGAACTGCACCCTCGTGCTAAGGAAGCCAGAGTCTATGCTAATCTTGAGTGTGCTGCCTTGTCCCGTGCTGAAAACACGGGGAAGGGAAGCCGCTGGCTTGAATATCCTGACATATCATTTCTTGAACACATTTGTTTTGCATAACATTGTTTCCCACAAGATTTGTATTTCAAAGTAAGCATTCGTAATAGGTTAACAAGTATAGGCCCTTTTATTTTGACAAGACACCACTAAGACTGTGTTATTATTATTATTTGATGGTTGTAGCTTGCTCCCATCTTTAGATTTAGGTTTAAATAGGCATTTTTCAAACCCAATTAAAGTTCAATAAACACCCTTGAACTGCGATCACTTGTGTCTGTTAATTGTTTGATACTATGCCATCCTTGCAGTGAATTTTGTGTAAGACATCCTGATGAGCACCAGTTTATTTACTTTTGAGATAAGGGAAACATCAACGTAGCAGTAGGGACAGAAGAGGCATTCTTTCCTTTATTAAAATCGACATGGTTAAAAGAGGCCTTCTTGTCCATTTCCTATGTAGCAAGGAACGGAGCCAGAGGCTGCCTTTATGTCTTGACAGTGCCTTTGCTGTACGTCCTCCACTCACGGCCCCACCGGTCAACATACTTCAGTCCGGAGCTGAGACCCTGGCGGCTTCTCCTCCTTGAAGGTAGAAGATGTGTGTGGGGATCCCTTAAACCCTCTACTGAGAACCAAGCACAAGAGATCCAAGGAGACCATGGAGGTACGGTGAAGGAACCCCTTAAATCCAGGACTGAGAACCAAAGTGAAGGGCGCAAGAGCCCATTTAACCAGAAGCTATAAAATTACTGATAATTGTAATAATCCGCAGTGAGAGACCCGGCCCCTGATTTACTAAGAACTGGGAGAACTTTTTTTGTTTGATCACAATTTATTTCCGCAACAGGCAACTTTCTTTAGTTCAGCTATCCTGAATCACTACCCATATTCTGAAGAATAAGCATCCTCACAACTTCAGTTTAGTGGTACAGGCCCTACCAGTGGGTTCTTTTGGCCCAATTTGTACACAGTCCTTAATAAAACATTTTGTTATACACACCCGTTTGTCTGGCCTTTATGTGTCGATGAATATCAGCCACATGACAGGGCACAAGATCCTCCATGGTTGGGTACACAATGAACTTCCCCAAGCTTTTTCATATTTTAAATACATATTCACCAAGACAAGTGCTATTGTGCCTCACTTGCTCAAATAATTCCTCAGACCCCTGGCAAGTGCATACACATTACAAAGAGTGTATGAAGAATATCTGGCAATAGTTTTAACAGCATACACTTACCCTCTAACTCCTTCACAGGGTCCACTATTCTGTATTTTATCCAGCAAAATTGAAACACCTTACTCCTCTGCAGGTAACTACTCAAGACCTCTCTGTCAAAGTTTTTATTTAGAAG
Source organism: Ambystoma mexicanum (assembly GCF_040938575.1). NCBI lineage: Eukaryota > Metazoa > Chordata > Amphibia > Caudata > Ambystomatidae > Ambystoma > Ambystoma mexicanum. Next base: position 1,164,078,228 of record NC_090932.1, on the reverse strand, counting down.
GCGGGATCTGTCTTGGACTTGCAGGTGTTTGTCTTGTAAAATCACCCATTCCGCTTTCTTCTTATTCAGTAATGATAATACTTGTTTTCATTTTTGTGTGTGTTAATACCTGCTACATTCCATAATGCAAATTTAATGTTCATAGTTCCCAGAGCATAGGTGTATCTGATGGGAATAGACACATAATGCCCCTTATCCACAATCCTGGGACAATCTGTCTGTCAATATGGAGCACAACCCAAGATGAGCAAAAAGGGGAGGAAAATTGTTTTTGAACAAAAGTGAGTGGCCACCGAACCGAGCTATTTGGGTGGCCACAGTGCAGTGGTGTGAATATTCTTGTATAATGAAGTTATGGGGTGTTCAGGGAGATTCTCTCTGCCACAGGATTATAATACGTGGGATTATCTTTATCTGTGAACTGTGTCGCGTTTAAAGTGTCAGAGGAGTGTTCACCACACTCCAAAAAAGCTATAGATTCAAAAGACACTTCGTAAAATGCACCAAGCATTAATTTATTATTGTTAATTATGCCCTTTGGTTTACACGTGTTTCGGCTTTGGGGCCTTTTTCAAAACCGGACATATGGCAAAGATATTACACATCTGCCTCATCCAATAGAATAGAATGAATTTCCAACTTTGCCAGTCCCGGGTTAAACCCTCGTTACTCGAAATACACAGAGCTAAGATCCCCTCGTGGCAGCGATCCCTGTAGGAATGAGTGGTGTGAATATGTACACACTAAATCCTAAACATTGAGATCCCAGTATCCACTGAGAAGTGAGATGACAACTAACTGAATGCACACTGCTCCAGAAATGGAAACCATGAGACTGCAGACATCTACATACCAGCCATGGGTTTATCCAGTACAGGAGCCTATTAGAGTCAGGATACCTCATAAGCATAATGCATGGAGTGCGCTGGGCGTTCACATCGGAGCTTCTGGGCTGAGTTGATGAGCACCTCTCCAACAGATGATCTGCAGCATATGATCAAAGGATAGGGGCGTTTATGTGGCACGTGACAGGTTTACCAGCATAGCCCTATGAACAATCCTGATAATTGTGAGTGTTGAATGACTCTTTCCTAATATCCTCTTATTCTCTTGATAGGATGACATTTTTAGTTACAGGCAGGCTTATTTCCCAGTAAGCCTTGTTGTTAGAAGGATTTTCCTAAACCCTCAGTTTAGTATCTAGTACCTAGGGAGACGAAGCTGCACCTACACCACTCTGTATCTGAATCTCCAAAGGGTTAAGCACGGAAGAGCAATCAATGCTAAAGTGGAGCACATTGGAGAAAATGTGCAGGGCAGCATATTGCCACACACAGTAAGGGATTGTCCCATAATGTGGGGTATGATTTTCTTTGCATTTGATGCAGAAAGCTGCTAATTCTACTGTATGTCGAAGCAGTAGAGGTGATGGTGACTATTCAGCTTTGCGTGTGTCATAACAGTGTGTTTTCATAAGAGTGTGTGCTGTCAGATCGGAGGATTGTTTCAGTGAACCAAAACTGTGTTTTCATGCTTAGCTGCACATAGAATTTTGAGGCGTGGAAGTGCTAATCATCGAAAATAGTATAATGCTCGAATAACTGTAAATAAGTGTATACATATACATTTTTATTTGAACATGGCCTACATTCTTTTTTTTCATTGCATCATAAAACGTCAAAATCAAACTATTTTTAGAGTTGATGGAGTACATTTACCCAATAAGGGAAATAGTTTATTTTTAGCCAACGTTATTGAAAGCCTACGTGATATATTGCAGTAATGGGCTGCTTTACTTGTGTTTGTTATAATGTAGACTCCTTTACTTGTATGTGTTAAATTGTATACAGCATGGTTATTGTTTTTTTTTTAATATATTTTTATGCATTTCCTTCCTTTGGTGTATGTTGTACTGTGAGTACTTTAGATGTGTTCATGATAATGTGTGTCCTTGCTTTATTTAATGTTGTAATGTGTACGTAGTGGGGGTGAGTCCATGTGTTGTGTGGGGTGCAACAAATCCTTGGATGTCATCCCTTCTCCCATAGGGGTGCCCCTTCCCATGAGGCCAGGGAGGTGAGGCTGCTACTCTGTAGTCACCCTGCGGGTGGTACTCAGCAGGTGAATCTCATGGGACTAGGGACGACTGTCTGGGAAGAACACGGTACACACAAAACATATCCTTACCTCCCTCATCCTCCTATTCTATAGAGAGACACATAATTCCACACACTATCATGTACCTTTGTAGGGTTGATGATATGACCTCCCTAGAAAGTACTGCAGTGAAGAAGAGTAGGGATCACCTCTGTGAATCACCTACAGAAACTGGGACAAAGAAAAATGCAAGAAACCCACTTGAGAGTAAGAACATGGTTGCTGTGCGGATGGTTGGCTTGGTTGTTGTACATATGGTTGGCGTGTAACTTGTAATTTTTATTTTTTTGGTCACAAATGTCATTGTGCATGTGTCATATATAGATACATCTTAAATTATTAATATCTCAAAAAAGAGTCGATTTTACATTTCTTTTTTCAACACACAAGGTCCACGTGAAAACTAGGTGCTTGCAAATTTCTTTTTAAATCGAAGCAGCCAATTTTGAGATATTTTGGATGAGAAAATATTTTTCCCTATGGGGATCCCTATATTAAAAGCTGTTCAAAACGCGACCAAAGTAAACCTGTTTTCATTTTTGAAGCAGTTAATGCACGATTCTGAAATTTGTAATGCTCAGGTGGCTGCCGTGAAATATTATTGTGGCATATTTTCAGATTTTTCCATGTAAGAGTTCGAAGGGTATTGAGAAATGTCATTTCTGAAATGCAAAGATACTTCGTGTTAACCTTAACTAGGGGCCGGTCAGGAAATAAAGTGCCAGTAATAAAGTGTACCAGCACTTTTCCGCATAGTTAGGAGCTGGTGGTATATCTGTCACTGTACTGGCAAAAAACAGCTGCTATTACCGGCCCTCTAGCACCGGCAAATCCCCCATGGAGTCCAATTCGACTCCATGAAATGGGCATTTAATGGTGTTTCCACCACTGGGAATCTTCCAGTAATTCCGGCAAACCAAGTGGCGGAAACGGTAGTACAGTTTGCTGGTAACCCGCCGGTAATATTGGCGGGATACCGGCAAACTCGTAATGAGCCTCTATGACTCGCGCTGGCGTGAAGGCATTATATATATACATATATATATATATATATATATATATATAATACATTACTCACCGTAATCGTATTTCTGATGCTTGTATCTGCTTAGATTCACATGCTATGCATAGGCTGACATCTAGTGGTAGCTAGGGAGTATTACATTTTTTGTTTTCGAAAACTCGAAAAAGGACATCGACAGAGCGTGCCAGTAATACTATCCCTAGTGTGATGTCTACTGTACCCATGGTCCTTCACGCTTCGCGGTCCCTCAGATTGAATTGTTTCTGACATGAGGTAGCATGAAGTGTAGTGTGAGCACAGATGTAATAAAGCAGATGATAGCAGATAAAACCAGAGAACATCCATGCACCTTCTACTCCACAGGGGAGGAAGGGTGGGCGCATGTTAATCTAAGCAGATACAAGCATCAGAAATACAATTATAGTGAGTAATATATTCCTTCTGAGGCTTGTGGAATCTGCTTAGATCAGATGCTAGGCATAGATTAGCGAGCAGTATCTGGAAAGGATGGTGGGTTGTGAGAAGCCACAGAGGCAAATAGATGTTTTAGCACTGCTTGTCCCACCTTTGAGTCTGCTTAGAATGTGTGTCAATGGACTAGTGCTGAGTAAAAGTATGAATAGAGCTCTATGTAGCTGCTTTGCAAATGGCATTCAGCGGGACGTTTGCGATATAGGCCAAGGTAGCTCCTGTAACTCTGGTAGAGTGAGCTCTTGGTGTGAAAGGCAGAGTTTTATTTGATAGGGAATAGCAGAGCTGTATGCATTTCATTATCAATCTGGAGATGGCGTTCTTTGAAACACGATCACCTTCCCTGCCAGGTGCTATGGAAACAAACAGTTGGTCTGTTTTTCTTAGCGGTTTTGTCTTGTTTACATACTAAAGGACCGCCCTCCTTACATCTAGTGTATGGAGTTTTTCCTCAGCTGAGCTTGACGGGTTCTGAAAGAAAGCAGGTAGTTCGATGGACTGGTTGACATGGACCTTAGATATGAACTTAGGCGAAAACCTAGGATGTGTTCTCAGTACCAACTTGTGTTTGTGGATAACAAAGAAAGGGTTTTGCACTGACAAAGCTTGAAGTTCGCTGACTCTTCTTATGGAGGTCATAGCCACCAGAAAAGCTATTTTATATGCAAGGTGTTTAAGGGTGAACTTGTGCATAAGCTCAAAGGGGGATCCTATGAGCTTTGCAAGTACCACATTTAGGTCCCACCCTGGAGGTAAAATCATTTCACTCCGTCAATGGATGCCTTAATGACCTGGACGTTCCACCAGGACACATTGCTTTGATAAGTGGTGTACACGGATAGAGCCGCCAGGAGAACCTTGATGGAGCTAAATACTAGCCCGGAGTCTAGTAAGTGGAGCATGTAGTGGAGAATGTGTGATGGAGAACATTCTATCGGGTTTATACTTTTCACTGGCACCATTTTACAAATCTTTTCCATTTGTTAAAATAACAGTGTCTGGTGTTTGGTTTGCGTGCCTCCCTGAGGATGCCCATACACCTTTGAGGTAGTTTTAAATGGTCAAATTCCTGTTGTCCCCCGTGCTTTGTCAGCATTTTGTAGGTGCACAGGAGTTTCATTGGATTGCACATCGCCAGTTGTCTCGCCCACATGGGAGCAACTAGGATTAGTGCCACTTGTTCCTGGTGCATCTTGTTGACTAACCTGCTCAGTAGCGGGGTTGGGGGGGGGGGGAAGCGTAGGCAAATTTCCCTGTCCAGTTCATCCACAGGGCGTTCCCCTTACAGAACACAACACATGTTTATTTTCCATCCAGTGCCAGACAAAACATTTTTTTTAAAATTCTTTATTGGTTTTAATAATCTGAACCAAACTTACAACGTTATCTGTGCATTGTTCATGGACGCGCATGTAATTCCCCGTCCTTCCCTCCCAGCCCTCCCCCCAAGACCACTGTTTGTACATCAGTTCTTTTTGTGCCAGGTTCCGAGCTCGGGCTGCCTACTTCATCTGAGATGGTGTCTTCCTCACTGGGATGGAGTAATGGCACCGTGAGCGTCACCCATTGGTGCAGGTCTCCACTGGTGTTCTGCCTCTGTTCTTGTAATGCCTTCTCCCATGCTCCTGTTTTGGCTGTCACCCACATCAGGAGGTCCCCCCGCCACAGTGCCACGCTTGGGCTCTTCAGGCTTTTCCATCCCATAGCTATGTGTCTTTTCGCCGTTATGTATATTAAGTCTTTCAACTTGTTTAGAGGTTTGTTTTTCCTGCTTCTTTTGTATCTGCCCAAGATGCAAGCTGCTGGTGTCTGCACATCTATATCGATGCCTGCCTCTGCCACTTTTACAGCAGCTTGCGTCCAGAAAACTCGTATCATTCAACATCCCCAGAACATGTGAGTCATTCCTGCCCTAGGTTCATTACATTTGGGGCATTTTTGGGCTCCCGCCCCCCTGAATCTTGAGATGACTTCCGGCGTGAGGTATGCTCTGTTGGTAATGTAAAGCTGTATGAGTTGCAGGTGAGCGTTTCTGGAGATCTTTTTGTGGTAGTGGGTTGGGTTATATTCCCCCATTCCTTGTCCTCAAATTCTAGGCATAGTTCATCTTCCCACTTCACTCTGCATTTGAGTTCGTCTTTGGTCGTGCTGTCCATTAGTGCTTCGTAAAGCCGTGAGATTTCGTGTCCCCCTTCGACCTTGTGTTCTGCTTCCTGACTTGTGACTTCTGGACATCTGTCCATGATTCTCCGCACCACTGCTCTGTGGAGCAGAAACTGCCCTGTCGGCAGTCCTGTGGCCTCGTTGAGCTTGGCGAAAGTTAGGATCTCCTGTTCATGTACTAGGTCCCCCAGTGTAGCCACGCCGTGAGGCTCCCACTGATTGCGCATTTCCTTTTGTCCCCAGGGTCTGTTTGCCATGATTGCTGCTATGGGGATTTGTGGGGTTGTTCATCTTTGCTGTCCTGCAGGCCCGTCTCCAGAGTTGGGTCCCCAGCTTAACCAGGTATGGGCTGTTTTGTATGAGCCTGTCGGGACCCAGAGTAAATCCCTAAGTAGCAGCTGGGAGAGGGCCGGTTGTAAGAGTCGGGTGTCCGTTGTGGTTTCGTCCTCCATCCACTTCACTACATGTTTCAGTTGGCTCGCCAGGTAGTATAGTTCAAAGTTGGGGATTTTCATGCCTCCCCTTTCGTAGGGTCTCTGTAGTATCTCCAACGCCACTCTGTGTCTCCCTCCCTGCCAAAGGAACCGTCTGCAAAGCTTGTTTATTTCCCTGAAGAATGGAGGGGAGATATTGAATGGGACATTGGTAAAGTTGTGTAGTAGCAAGGGTAGTGCCACCATTTTGAGAAGTCCGGCTTTCCTTGCCACCGAGAGTGGCAACTTGCCCCAGAAATCCATTGATTTCTCCAGGGCATCCTTGGCTCTTACCGTGTTGAGGGTGTGTTCGATTTTGGGGTTGCAGTGAATAGTGATTCCCAAGTATTTGAAGGAGGTTGTCCGCCATTGGAGAGCCATGGGGGGGAGGAGTCCGGTTTCATTGCTGCTTAGTGCAGCGAGAGGGTAGAGGTAAGACTTGTCTTTGTTAATCTGGATCCCTGTATATCTGTAGAATCCAACTAGAGTCTCTAGGATGTATGGCAGCAGGTGTTCTGGATTGTGTAGATATAGAAGTGTGTCGTCAGCCGACATTGAGATGAGGTGAGTCACGCCATGTATCACTATGCCCCGTCCCCGTATTCCTGCCGTAAGTAAGCAGCTACGGGTTCAATAGCCATGATGTATAACTTGGGGGATGGCGGGCATCCCTGTCGCGTGCCCCTGTGGAGAGACCATCTGTCGGAATGTGTTTTGTTTGTGTGTACTCTGTCAGTGGGGTTAGTGTATACGAGTTGAGTAGGCCCTATTCCCATTTTTATCATGGTGGCACATACCATTTCCACCGGACTGAATCGAAGGCTTTAGTGGCATCTAGGGACGCCACTGCATATTTCTCAGGCCTGTTTTCAGTGCTGTATATGACGTGGTGCAGCCTACGCAGGTTTTCTGTAATGGTGCGCTCAGGCACGTAGCCCGTTTGGTCCTGCTGGATCAGTAGGGGGACTACTCTATGCAATCTCTTCACTAGCAGGGCCGTTAGGATCTTGTTGTCTGCATTTAACATGAAAAGGGGCCTATAAGAACCGCACTCTGCACCGTCCTTTCCAGGTTTTAATAGTGGGATAATAACAGCTTCCCTCATGGTTTCTGGGAGGGTGCGTGTTTCATAAGCTTCGTTGAACACTTGGGCTAATAATGGTGCTAGGACCTCCTCATATGTCTTGTAAAACTCTCCCGGGAGGCCATCCGTGCTCAGGGTTTTCCCAGACGGCAGGGATCTGATAGTAACTGACACCTCTTCAGGGGTGATGGGTTCGTCCAGGGCTTCTGCACTCTGTATGTCTAATTTGGGTAGTTTATTGATGTCCAAGACATTATCTATTTCAGTGTCCGTGGGGAATGTGGCTCTAGAGTAGAGGTCTTGATAAAACTCAGAGAATACCGAATTTATTTCTATCTACATGTGTGCTGTTGTGCCATCTGGTTTACGGATGTGGCAGAAGGTGTCCTGGGGGCCTCCCTCTTATAAAGCCAGGCTAGTAGTTTCCCAGGTTTGTCCCCTAGGGCATGGCTTCTTTCAGTGTATTTCGCGTGACTTAATTTCCCCAGTGTCTCCCAAAATGTTAGGCAGGCTTGTCTAAGCTCAACCTCCCTCTACAGATGTTCTAGAGTTGAGTCGGCTCTCCCCTCTAACTCCCCCAGCTGTTTTTCAGTGCGTTCCAATGAGGCGACAATGGGTCTTTGGGCTCCACCCACAGTTGCGATCATTTCTCCCCTCATGACAACTTTATATGCTTCCCATACCGTACATATGTGTCGTACACTGTTTATGTTTGTCTGCAAGAAGTCCACCGTGCTTTCTCTTATTTGCTCGCGGAAAGCTGTATCGAGCAGAGCCTCACCTCTGAGCCTCCATGTGGGTATTGGAGGTCTGGGCGGGTACACCACCTAGGTGACCGCCAGTGGAGAGTGGTCAGATAAGACCCTGGACAGGTAATGTGCGTCCCCAAACATAGCTTGTTGCTCTTCACTCACGAATATGTAATCTAGTCTGGTGTGGATTACATGCAGTGGGGAGTAAAAGGAGTACTCTCGTTGTTCTGGGTGCTGCTCTCTCCACAGGTCTTGGAGTAGGAGCTGTTGCGTTAGTGTACCTAATATCTTGGCCGGTGGGAATGGGTGGGTGTGCTTATTGTCTGATCTGTCTTTTCAGGGGTCAAGGGTACAATTGTGGACCCCCCCATATCATGGTGCTATCTCTGTAGGGGCTAAGCTGTGAGTATAGTGAGCGAAAGAAGACTGTAGCATTGTGGTTAGGGGCATAGGTGCTGATTAGACATATCTCTTTTCCCTCTATCCTGCCCTCGTCGTCAGTTTTTGTGCCTATTAATTTGAGGGGGATGGTCGGGTCGATCCAGATCAAGACCCCTCTAGCATAAGAGGAATAAGAGGATCCTATTAATGTTCCCCGCCAGGTCTTGGCGATTGCTTCCAGTTTTTGAGCGTTTAAGTGAGTCTCTTGCAACAGGGCGATCCCGACCTTGCACCTTTTTAAATATGCATGGATTCGGCGTTGCTTGACAAAGCTATTCATGCCTCTGACGTTCCATGTCATGATTTTAATTTTGTCAGCCATGTGTATTGGCTGCGGCTGTTGCTTTGATGTGGTAATTATGAAAGCTCTGTGTGGTCTTGGTATTTTCCCGTTCAAGCCCCCAACTTTAATGCCAACTCCCACTTTCCCTCCCCCCTGTAACTTTAAACTCCCCGAACTAAAGAAAGGTCCAGCAAGGTTTCCCCTGTTATGACTATCCCATTTCCCCTCCGTTTGACCACACATTGGTCTCCTGGCGCCCCACGGCGGGTATTTATACCCAAATAACTCCTGGGGGTAGAAGGTTATCCGTCTTTGGTGCAGCTCTATAGGGAATCATTCCAGCTGCGCTTAAATGTGGTTGCCTTTGTTCATGAGCATTTGTGGGTCATTGGTCCTGCGTGCGGCCTCTCATAGTGCAGCTCACCATGGCCTGCGCCCTTTCTCTTCAGTGTCTGGGATCGGCTCCCCGTCCATCCATTCACGAACCTCCACCGGGGTATCGAACAGGGGTGCTTTGTTGTTATGTATCACCTTTAGTCTTGCTGGGTACAAGAGCATGTAGCGCAATCTGGCTTTTTTCAGTCTGGCTTTGGAGTAGATGAATTGTGCCCTTTTCATTTGGACCTGAAAGGTCTAGTCAGGATAAATAGCTATCTTGGCAGAGTCTCTTTGAATTTGGCCCCCCGATCTGGAGAAGGCCAGGATAGTCTCTCGGTCCTTGTAGTTGAGCACTTTTGCTATCATCGGCCTAGGTTGGGTTCCAGGGGGCTGCCGTTTACGGAGAGATCGATGGGATCTTTCAATTGTGAAGCCTTGTGAACGTTTCTCCGCCCCTATCTCCTGTAGCAAGAGGTTCTCCACATAGTTCGTGAGATCTGATCCTTCGATGCCCTCTGGCAGGCCCAAAAGTCTGATGTTGTTCCGACGTGCCCACCCTTTGGCCTCCTCAGCCCTCTCCTCCAGGTTCTTCACTCTTTGTTGCAGCACGTCCACATCTTTAAGGAGATGTGTTTTAGCATCAGTATTTTCTCAGACCTGGGTTTCCAGTGCTTCAGTCCTGCAGGCTATGGAGAGAACGTCTTGTCGCAGTAGGCCCAGGTCTATGGCCACTGCGTCAATTTTATTCTCCATTGTTGTTTGAAGCATCTTGATGGCTTCTAGGATCTGGGAGTTGCCCGGTTCAGCTCTTGCTTCAGAGGGGTCAGGCGGCGCCGCCGCTGCTTTATTGTTTGTAGTTTCAGGACCAGTGGCCCCTCAGGCCGTGTAGGTTTCCGTGGTGGTTTGGCGCTGTTTGGCTCTCGCCCCCTTCAAGGACATCACAGTAAGGCTGCCCGGGCTTCAGTTGTTCCTGGTGATGGCTTGCGTTAGCTGTGAGTGTAACGTTGTTGTGGGGTGATGTGAGCTCTTGTGCACGCTGCTGTTGCCTCCACTGTAGTAGCACCATGTAGTGCGTCTTTGTAGCGTGCTCACTCCAGGGCAGATGGTAAGGTCCTGCTATGTGGGCACTGCAATCCTTCTTGCATATTTATTAGTGTCTGCCTCGTGCCTTTTGCGGTTTTTTTGGGGATCAGGCTCGTATAGGGTGGCCCATATCCTCCACTGGGGCCTGCTCACAGCCCCCAAAAACAAGGACCAAGTCAAATGGGTGCACCGTGTGCTGGCGGCTTGGGCAGGCTGTTCAATTGTCAATGTCCGTTCATGCCATGCCCGCAGGCCAGCTGCTCCAACCCTCTCCATGCTAGGGTGTAGTCGAGCTGCCGCACCCCTCCTTTATGCCCTGCAGCTGTCTCGCATCGCTGGCGTCGTTGTGTGCAAGCTGTGTTGGGGGGATGGGTGGCATCCAGGCCGCGGGCCTCTGGGCGCGGCTAATTCGCTGGGTTCCCCGTCCAGCTGCTCACCTCGTATGGTTCCTGCCGGCCTTGCCTTTCCAGCGCCTCCTCCATTGCCTTCCTCAGAGCGGGCCCTGCGCAGCAGCCCCGCCATCTCAGGGTGCGGTCGTTTCACGGTGGGCCCAACACGCGGCAGTCAGGGCGCAGCGCCGCCTTCTCCCTCCTGACCTCCGAGCTCCCCGGATGATTCTTCTCCCGCCGGTCAGCGCCTCTGGGTGCGTTGCTCTTGTCCACGGATCAGAGCAGCGCACTCGTCACCCTCAGTTTTCGTCCCTGCTCGGGGAACTCCGGTCCGCTTGGCAAGTTCTGAGCTCAAACCCCGGCTTGGTGTCAGCACTCGCAGTGTTACGCGAGTCAGCTCATGGCGGGCGCTATTTTCAGCACGGCTTCGTGGTGTCGCGCCTCGCGGTGTCTTGGTCGCAGCAGGGCACTCTCGATCACGAAACTCGGGTCGGAACGTCTTGGTGTTGGCAGCAATGAGTGTTATGGCTCACGGGCGTCACAGGCTTCTGTAGCGCATAAATGGCAGCTTATTGTGAACATATCACACAGAGCTCACCCAAGACGCGTCATCTTCACATGGTGGTTAGCCAAGCCCCTTCCAGTGCCAGACAAAACATATTTACTTTATTAGTTCTGTACATCTCACATTCTCGGCTTTTATTTGCAACCACATTCACCGCTCACACATCCTATTCTTCAGTTGGGCCACCTTCTGAGTTGGCTTGGCAGCTCACAAATTGCTATTCATTTATTTAATATACAATCAGCCAGTGGCTTTGCACATACAACATATAAGACATACAACATTACAAAACTCTCAGTTGCACCTATTAAAATCAGTAACAGTGATATAAAAATCATACTTAACAAATCGGTTCAATTTGAAAATTAAAACCATATCAATCACATTAAAAAGTTCATATGTGCTAAAAGGGTGATAAGAGAATAAAAGTATACAGACAAAACACTTTAAGAACCATAAAAGGTGGATCACACTACAATGTTTAAAATTTCCACACACTTCCAGTAAAATTTAACAAGATAAAATATTAAATTGATGTCGCAACCTCATAAAAACTGAGTTCATATAAAAGAAAGGTCTTCCAAATTAATACTATTCTTTTAAGCCTTCATATAACTCGATCGTAACCCGTCAAGACTTTCACAATCTAATAGTAAATGTTCCAGTGTTTCTAGTACATCAACGCCACAAAGCCTACAATATATGGCGCGGAATACCCAACTGGGCTCCCTGTGTCATAAGTGCAATACTTAAACTAAATTGAATTCTCAAATATTGCTTTGCAATTGCACTATTTGGAAAAGCTGTTAGATAAGAAGGTTTAATATCTCGAGAATATTGCTATTCGGGAATGTACCTGCTGTATCATCAATAGACACTGCAGGTAGCTAAAGCCTACATGTCAACCAGGATTGCCAGAGCATCCGCTCAAGCCTCTCACACACCCAATACTAATTGATTTGTATTTTATAATCCACCAACACTGCCTTTAAATGCCAGTGCATGCATTAGCTCACTACATACTCCTCTGTGTCACCTTTCTCTGGAAAACAATCCATATAAAATGGACTAACATGCATCCAATCGAAGTCAAGCCTTTCACCCTGCCTAACTCCTTCCCTTTGTCAGCAAACTCCTTTATTGCTAACTTCATCTTTGCTCATTCTATTCCCCCATCAGACTAAGGTCTTGTGACTGCGGGCAGGATCGCAATATGCCTCGGACGAGGATGTGGTGCTTTTAATCTACAATGGTGGTGATTCAGTACAGTACAAAAGCAGAGTAACATAACATGACACGTGTGTATAATGTTAAACACGGCACAGAATGTCTCGATTCACTGGCAGCAATCTTCCAGATGGCATTCAGTAGCTACTCTGCAAGGCAGATAATGCAACATGTAGAGTTTGGCTAGCATTCATGCATGGACAGTGCACTTTGTGTATAGTGCAACACCTTGGAGAGAGTGAAGAGAGGACAGTTAACTGGATTAACAATGCACTTTTAGTTTTCTTTTAGATTCAAACAATGAATACATGTTGGGAAGTGGCTTGATCAGATACAGGGTATCGTACAGCGTCAAAGGTAACATTGTGTGCGGAGATTACAAATGTCCATGACAAGTACCGTATGACTGATTTTTCCTGGGCATCTACACATTTGCACAGGGACATTCTGTACCATATAAGTTGTAATGAGCAAAGTTTGGGACTCTCCAGAAAGAACAGAACAGCAAGAATAGAAGGAAAAAAGCCTCACATTTGAATAGATTGAGATGCTAATGAGGCTTTTATCATTGCCGCTCTTTGCTTGAACAAATTGACTTTTGAATCGTGAGGTAAACACTTCTCATGTTTTGAAAGATATTTTTTACGTAGGTACATGCAGTGGTGGTGGGGGGGGAGGGGCTTGCAACCTGAATCTTGCGGGGGAGTGTGCAGCGAACAGTAGTGGTGAAAATGGGACCTTGTTTTTTGCTGGTTCAGAAGCAACACCTGACTCGCAAACACCAGCGTGGGTCTCTGGAGCACAGCCATTACAGAAGAGAGCATTGCGCAAACCACGCACCGGAATAATATGAGGCCATATTTACATAAATACGGAATACAGTTTTGTTTTATTTCACAGTTTAAATAGAGCTGAGTCTAGGCCGTAGGCGATGGTGCAGTTTGCAACATTAAAAAAAGACGTGCTTCGAATGGAAGAGGCTTGCGTGGGCTTAGTGTGTGGTGGTGGAAGTATAATTGCCATTCCATTGAGTAACACCTCCAGGTATCTGCTATCATTTGCAAAGACAAGCATTCGTGTTTATTTCATTTTCCCTTTCTTGGTGGGAGTGTATTTTGCAATGTTCCAAGCCCTATTTGATCATCTTTCCTAATATCACAATCTGTTAAAGTCCTTCCATGTGATAACAGAGGCTTCAAATAATCTTTCAGAGATGGGGAAGGGGCAGTTGTATTTTTATGCATCTTTATTTATTTAGTGGTTGTTTATGACCCACGCATGCAAACTACTCAAAAACCGCGATGTCGGTCGGGGCAGGGAGACATTTGGACCTTCTTCTCCCAAACCAAAGGGATCCAAGCATCTTTCTTCACAACGCCACTCTTTCAGAACAGTCACAACCCACAGCTTGATATGCATCCCTGCAGAAATCAAAATATGCATGGGTGGAGCATGGAGTGCCAGGAAGAATGTTGGAATACAGGTGTCAGGATTCATGGCTGCCCTGGCGAAAATTGCTTGGAAGCCCTGGTTTCTGATTCCAATGTTCTACCCTCGGTGCTAATTATGCTTCGTACAAAATGTGCGCTGAGGAAGCCAGATGGGGGCCCCTCTGGTGGGGACCCGAAGCATGTGCTCCATTTGCCAACCCAAAAAGATGTCGCTGGTAGGGGGGTGTACGTTGAGCAAGGAAATGTGATACACAATGTGGGACTGGGTGAATAAAGGGCATGCCAATTAAAATCAAGGGCAGACAACTATGTGCTGAAGGACTGCAGAAGAGAGCGATCATTTTATCATGTGCGAGCTGAGTCAGCCGCGGGTTCCAGAGCAATGAAGCTTTAACAGCAATCCGACGTCCTCGCAGAAGATGTTTAGAAGATTTAGCACTGGATAACACGGCAGCGTCAAGAAATCTGACAGAGGCTTGCTGGGTGGTAGCTTTCGTTATGGAGGACCTTGATCATGAATGGGATTTTAAATGTGGTATGGCAGTGGGACAGGAAGCCACTAAAGAGTTGAGCAAGCCCTGGCATGGTGTGATTATCAAGTTTCAGGTTGTAGACCTATCTTGCCACTTCGTTTTGAATGGTTTGGAGTTTTGCAATACCAGTCTTCGGTAGAGAGTTGGCTTAATCAAGACTGGAAAGCAAGACTACTGTGAGAAGAAGGCCCTCAAAGGGGGAATATGCAGGGCTAAAGTTAAGAACCAGCTTCATATGCAGATTAGATGATTTCATGAGCTATTTGATCAGGGTACAGAGTGTGAACTTGTCTTTGATCATAAAACAAGTTTACAAACACACTTGGAAGGAGTAGGTAGTGGGGGAGAGCCCTAGTCCATGAGGCCCCAGGAGTGGCATAGAGTCTGTGAAAAGACCTTGGGAGCGGAGTTCAGATTTGTCCCAGTGGAGAGCAGGTTTTCTGGAACTCATATTTTCTTGAATTGCTCGGAGGCAATTAAGGCAGTGGTGTGAGGTGCTGGTGCAATAAAAAAAACACAGAAAGAGTCCGTCTTGTGCACAGCAGAAAAGAGGGACAAGGAAACGGACAAAGGAGAGTAAGGCATGAACAATAATATATAGTCACTGGGCTGGACAAGAAGGAGCAGCAGGGAACAGAGAAGAACAGCAACAGCTGAACATGAAGATGCACAAATAACAACTGTAAGATCTTCAATAAAGCTCAAGATAGCGCAACAAATGGGATCGGGTTTCAGTACTTTTGTTATACTTCTTGGGGTTGTTAGGGTTTACTGTCCATGTGCAATGCATTTTATTAGGTTCCTGACAAGCACAGGGTCAGATCTTCAGATGCCATGGCGTTTGGAGTTTCACCATCTCCACTGTTTGATTCTGGGGCTGGTGTATTGCATGGGACCCAAAGCTACTCCATCTTTACTGATTGCCATGGCATTAAGTACAGTTTGCATTGAGTCCTCGCAGGGTAACTTGTTGGTTCTTGTAGGAGAGGACGGAATCCAGCCAAGCAAGAGCAAAGCCGTTAATACCAAACCATTCATTGAGTGAATTGTTGAGCATATTATGGACAATGGTGTCAATGCTGCCAACAGGTCAAGAAGGATAAGTAGGGCAGTTTAATCAGCATCCAGTTTTTCAAGAAGATGTTCTCTGATGTCCAAAAAGGTAGGCTCAGTGCCATGTGAAAGCCTAAAGCCTGACTGGAAGCTCTTGACGAGATTTCCACCTTCAATCCAGGTTTGGGGTTGTTTGTCTGCCAGCGTCTCCATTATGGAAGTGCCAGAGATATGAGATGATGTAGTAGGTGAAGTGCACAGAAGGGCTGTGAGCTGTTTTCCATGCCCTATGCGTTCCTTAGACGACCAGAGGACAGAGGGCAGAAATGACTTGCAAGAAATATGTCACGCTCCAGACAAGAATCATGCACTTCCTTATTTACTCTCACAGACTTCTGTACTAGCGCATACAAGCTATTACAGCGCTGTCTTGGGGTGATGTTATGGAAGATGATATGTTCATCACATACAATTTTTTAGACATAAACAGGTTGATTCCTTACATATGCCTAAAAGCTTTGTCCCATGTGTGCATATATCAATCCACATTGTTATACCTAGTTGGGCACATTTCGGCACGTTGTACATGTGACTTACCAGTTGGCAGACACTGTCGGGGCCTTACCTTACCTGTTTGATCTGTGCATATCCCTTTGAAGCATTTTGTGGACTGCCTGCCCTTTAAGGGTTAGAGCCAAGGGACATACAGCATTACTAATCCATTTGGCCACCATTACCTGCAAGGACCCACTGACATCCAGAATATATGTAAGCACAAAACTACCCATCATCCAAGGATTTACAAAGGGTATACAGTTTACCGTGGGCAAAGAGTATACCTTTGCTTGCTTCAGAAAGGATGGTAATGGCTTTAAAAACCCTTCCCGTTTTCCTCTTTGTCGATCATTTTTGAGTTTCTAATATCTAGGATGAGATATCAGGCTTACAATATGCTGACATTTTGACTAACTGGCTGACCTATGAGAAAGTGTTCAACTCTCATTGGCAAAGATGCCCAGAATGAATGGCTCCTTGATTACATCTATCAGATATGCCCCTCCAAAATATGTATCCCCAGAACATTACATGACCTATGAATGCAGATTGAATTGAGTTTCAATTTCAAGGTGTTAGTAATCTTGAATTTCTGTATTATAATCTTTCAGATACTTGGAATCGACTTACTTCATAATATGTACCTCAGACCGATGGACTACACCATTATTCCGGAGTTCCAACTTGGGATCTCTCTGCCTTTGTTGTTTTTTCACTCCTTTATTTTAGGATCTGCTCCATTCCCATGCCTCCTTTAACCTCAAGTATCACCCACAATAAAACTAAGAGAGCAAACCCTCTACACTAAGCAAGCAAGCCACAATAACCGGGCAAGAAATTAGACAAACTACACCAGGAAAGACACAAGCCCAGAAAACAGAATCATCAAAGCACACAGATCAAAGGAAGCAGTACTAACTAAACCGCAATTAACCAGGAATTGACACCACTAAGGATAATCCGCTCTACACATTCTTTACAGAGTTAACTCTCCTAAACTCCTCCAACCCTCCGCCCTCCACCAATTTTACCAGAAATGTGCACAGAAAACACATATGATCAGGCCAACTCGAATCCTAAAGCTGACTTCTCCAAAGAGCTAAACCCTTACTACACCAACCCTGCCAGTCCTGTGAGCTGACCCTGCTTCCAATATGAAGAACCCCTCTGCCACAAAATCCTCAACAACTATTCCTTCAGCCCCTCATGCTCAAATCCTTTGCCTTTTTGCCAGCCTTCATCAGTACCCAAACCTTAAGCAAAATCAAGTCCCTCAACGTTCTTGTCAAAAGTCCTCACAACCACTCGCTTCTCAGCCCCTCTCTCACCATCCAACATTCCCCCGACGAGGATCACATTTTCCCCACTAAAATCAAAAACTCTTTGTATGAACCTCTGAAAAGCCAGATTCGTACCCAACAAAGCTGCTCTCATATTCTACCTAATAAGTGAAAATAGTTGTGATGTAACTTCCATCACTGAAACCTGGATCTCTGACAACAACCCGTATTATCATTCAAGTCATTCAATTCCTTTGAACATATCCCTCCCCTTAAACATATCGATAGGGAGAAGGATAATACTTTCACCTGTGCACTACTTCTAATATTTGGGAGATCATAGATTTGAATGAAATGAAAGAATGAAACCCGGAAATTCCTGTTGTGCATTCCCAAATTTTGTTGAATGTTTATCTCATGTGTATACTTCTGCACAATAGCATCTAGAGACCAAATGTTAAGAAAAATTGAACGAATCAGAAAAAGAAAAAAAAACCACCAAAGAGGAAATAATTTCAGTTCATAGCTTGAAGGAATATTTTCAATTTCCAGCTTTGTATATTAAATCTTCTTTATGGCTTTCAATGTTTATACATCAATATCGTATTCTCAATTAGTCATTCCAACGTATGGTTTTCAGTGTCTGACTTAATTGGTTGTTCTTCTCTGTTTTTATAGATTTTGTCATAAATCTTTAGTCCACACAGCGTCAGTTGACAAGTGTTCTGTTAACAACTTTTAGTCAATATACATACTTTTGATGAGTTAATGTATTACCCTATATATTTCAATGATATTTCATACAGCTTATCAATTCTGTATTAATTAAACAAATATTTCTTTTCAATTGCAGCTTTTAGTCCATATAGTTTTATTTGATGAGCTGATGTACTAATAATACACAGCTGGGAATTGAAAATATTAATTCAAGGTACGATTTTAAATTATTTCCCCTTTTTGTTTTTTTTGTTTTTCTGATGCGTTTCTGAACATATTATCTCTAGATGTTATTGCATGTAAGTATCCACATGAGATAAACATGTCCCCTTAAAAGGTCTCATCAACCTGTGCACTCCAGTTGAATTCAATGTCATTTACAGAACACCTAGTAAAGTTGCACATTTCACAACCCATCTACGCAACCACCTTGAGTACAAATCACTCCTATCTAGTGCTGTGCCAAATAGCATATTTAGTATTCGGAGCCGAATAGGAAGCCGAATAGTTGCTTTATTTAATAAATCATGTTCCAAACTTGATAACACGCAATTAAAAAAACAAATGAAGCACCATTTTAAATGCATTATATACTTTTATTTCTCTTCATTGCAATTAATGTAGCGTCTTTATTTAAAGTATAAAAGCCAGGAAAAAAGCTGATTTAACCAAAAGGAAGGAACCAACTGTACAGAAGGTTGTTGCATAGTCAAAACTAGTGCCAGTTAAAGCAGGAGGATTCACAAATGCAAAAGGACTAGGTTGCAATGAACAAAATGGATATTGCAATTTGCAACTGCCTTCGTGAATCAGATGCATTGCCTTCTCTATCCAGTTGCAAAGTCAATGCGGTCGAGTTTTTAAACTTCTTTGCAGCTCACATAGAAATGTATAAAATGGTTCATGTCGGCTCATGCAGGACACAAGTCAATAAGAAATCTGAAATGCATGAACTCCATCTCACAACTATTCACCCCACCCAAACAAATGCTGCTCACTTTTCACTTATCCTTGCCACTCCTTCTTGCCAATACACAAACATATGCAACTTATCATTCCTGATAAAATATCAGATAATGTTAAACTCGGGACTAAGTCCATTAAAAAAGAAAAGGGGGCACTATGATGTACGCAATGGGAAGTGACACGACAGGAACTGAAATTATCCTAAAGTGAAATATGCACATTTCTTTCAGTTTGTCTTTTCCAACTGAAAAAGTGCACATTGCATATAAACATTCACCAAAAGAAAAGATGTTCCTGTATTGTTGCAGGCTAAGTATAAAAGATGAGCACCTTTTATGTCTAAGAATCTAACAAAACATGCCCTGAAGAGCAGATTACAGTATACAATATTTTAAAGCTGTGTGATAGCTATTTGTCTGGTCTTGTGACTAAGTGTCTCGTATAATTCTTTGCAAACTGAAGTCTTTATTTGCCTTTCTGAGTTCTTGTTGCATTGTATTCAAATGAGAATGTCAAAGTATTCGGCAAGAGCCGAATAGCTTATTTTCAGCCGGAATTCGGCCAAATACTTACTCGAAGCCGAAGTTCGCTACACCCCTACTCCCATCAATTTCATCATCTTAAGTGACTTCAACCACCTCACCTGAGATATCCTTGACATCTTTGACAACCTTTACTTTAATTACCACCCCGTGGCTTAACCCATTACAAAGCTCATTCCTTAGGCCGAATATTCACCCTTGAACTCATCATCAATGATCTCTCCACCATGCCCATTACCTGGTCAGATCCCTACAGGTTAGCCTTCTTCCTTTCCTCCCCGAGGCCCTCTAAACGCCCTTCTCTAATCATATCCTTACCATTTCCTGATTCCTGACACCACTAGTCCTACCTCGAACCCAAGTCCTTGTGAACACTAAGTCACAGGATTTCCCCCCCCCCCGCTCCAGATCCCACTGCTGTGTGTACTCCAGCCCGAACCTTAATCACTCTAACCCGGATACTTCCTTGATCCTAACCACTATGAACTCTTAACCACCTGAATTACTCTCTACCAAACTCCTACCTACACTGAAATCCAGAGACCACCAACCTAAGAAAATACTCCAACGATGAGACAACCTCCACAGAGAGGCTTCCACCCCTGGCAGCTCCCCATAATATTGGCTATTTCAGTACCTCACCAACACGAATTGAATCGGAACTGAGAAATCCATTGTACAACTTAATGGAACCCCTCAACAAAGGGATGGGATTCAACAGCACAACCAGCAGAAAACAGGCTCAGCCAAGAGAGAGCTGTATAATCGATGGTCACCACCGGAAGCGAAATGCGAGAAACAACACTTAAAGCACAAAACAACTCGCATACACTACACTGTAGCCTACTCACCGTTTGGTCTATGCCAAAGCACAAAACAGAAATGTACAACCTCTTAACCGAAGGCGCAAACAGACACAATCTTTCACACAGAAACATGGCTATCTGAGAACTACAAAGTAATCGCCCACAAAGCTATACCCGACAACTACAAACTAATACACTCTAACAAGGAAAATGGAAGAGGAGGAGGAATCTGCCAGGTACACACAAATATCTGCTCAACTGCCCTCAACTGACAAAGATGAATGCAAATCACTCCTAGTCAATCTCAAACTCAACGAGAAATCCATCCTACTGTTCCTTCAGATCCACCTACAACCGCAACTTTGCCACAAATATCACTGACGGCAAATGCATCCTCTCTACAAACCATGACAACATAACTGTCACTTAAAACAAATAGGCCCTCATTACGACCTTGGCGGAGGACCATGGTGCAATTTGCACCATGGTCCATGGCGCTAAGCTGCCAACTCCGCCATGGGGGTTGGCGGACTTACCGCCCCATTCCGAGGTTGGCGGGGCGGTAAGTCCCCAATCCCCATTTACCCTTCCCCATTCCCATAATGGGAGTGGGGAAGGCGTTAATTACGCCACCGTAAATTACGGTGGCGTAATTAACAACAAGGTCCCTTAGCGCCATGGATTTTAACGCCTGCAAAAAGCAGGCGTTAAAATCACCATGGCGCTAGGGGAACTCGTACTCAGGCGGTAAGGTACGCCATGGTTTACGCCGGCGTAAACCCCTTTTCGCCAGGGTCGTAATGAGGGCCATAGTAACACCATAGAGTGGGAGACACTTTAGATGCAATCTTCTGCAGACATGAACTCTCGACCACCGCCCCGATGGTACAAATCACATGGCGTGACCCTCATATGATCCCGTTCAAAATCTCGAGCTGCATGATGCTCGCAAACATAAAACTCCTGGAGACAAACAAAAGAAACTGAGAATGACACCAGTATCAATGGAAGAGAAGCTCTACACCGGGATCACTAAAATGCTAGGTCAATTAGCACCCCTAAATCTCTTCAAACCCCTCCAAAGAAAATCACAGAAAGATGGTTCACAGAATAAGTGATGGAACCAAAAACAAAAGAAGTGTAAACTGGAGAAACGATGGAAAAAACACTCAAACCAATTGGACAATACCACTACCAATGGCAAATCCGAATCTACAAATAAGCAGTCCTGAAAGCCAAAAAAGCATACTACACCACAAGAATCCAATCGGCAGCAAACCCACAAAAAGAAATGTTCAAGTTCATCAAGGAAATAAAAATAAAAACTTCTTGAACAACTGCATCATACCATTGTAATCCCTATGTGACAATATCACAAACTATATAAGAGCAAAAATAGAGGCAAACCAAAGGGCCATCTACACAGGCTGAAGTACCACAAACACCCTCCCAGAAAAAAGCACTCCATCCACCACCACATCACTCAATTGATTCGAACCCATAAGCGAGGAAAGTTTTGACAAACTAATAAAAGACACCAACAACGCTGGCTCTCCCAGTAACCCATGCCCACCAGTTATCTACAAAAAACTTCTCAACTACAAAACACCAGCCGTATACCTCCACCTAATCTATCCCTAAACACAGGAATAGTACCAAAATCATTCAAATCAGCATACATCAAACCCCTCCTAAAACATGAGACAGGAAATACAAAAGACTGTAACGCTCACCTGGTTTCCATGGGGACACCACTCAGCCTGTTTGGACCTCCTATGACCTCAAGCCCTTCCCTGGAATCAGTTCGACTGGAGACTGGGCCTGAAACACAGGATTGCCAGAGTTTAACTCTATTGTCTATGCTTGCTTGACCCCCCTCTTCCCTTGGGGACCAAACCTTCCCCTTTGTCCACTCCTCGCCTTGCTTTCTTGTGTGGTGCGCTCTCCGTCCTGCCCTTCGGTGCAGGGGTGTGTCAACTGATGAGGGCTCTATGTTGCCTAGTTGCTTCACTGGTGCAGGCCCAACGGACTGGGCTTGCTGTAATTTCAGCCCGACTGGTAGGTTGAACGATTCTTATGAACTGTCCTTTTGACTCTTGTCCCTTCTATAACATGTCTTACCTCGCTTAGGTGTTGGAGGGGGTCGGAGATGGCGTTGTGCTGCTGAGGGGAGCCGAGCACTAACGGTGAGTGAGAGCGTGATGCTGCCCGCTCTTCCTTGTATTGACCAATGTTTGTCTATGTGTCCTTTTCAGGTGCTGCAATATCCCAGCGTGGCTGCCGGCTGAGAGGGAAGGTGCGGTGAGTAAGCGCGATGTGCAGCGCCTCCTTATGCTTTCCGTGCTAACCTGGAATGTCTTTTCCCCTTGCAGGTCGATGAGATGCTCCGGAGCTGAAATTACCCCAATGGGCTTGAGTTCAGGTAAGCGTTTGACTCTTCTTACATTTTATTGAGTAAGCTAAAATATGAAGAATGCTTACTAATGTCTTTTCTTTCGTTCGTTTATCCTCCCTTAGGATGCGGCGTGCCGAGATGGAGATGACACCACCGTAGCTGCCCACAGGACTGGAGGGGTGATGGATGGAAGCCGACGGCTCCCCAAGGTAAGTATAATATTAATGCTGTTCTTGCAGGTGCGCGGGATGCGGAGGAAAGGCGAAGGCCTTCAGGAGACCGCTCCGAGCACGGTGAGTGTCACGCTGCAGGTGCAGAGAAACGCAAAGCGTGTTTCTCTGGCTGGGCGTGGTTTAAATAGCTTCCAGGTATCCCAGGTATCCCTGGGATGAACCACACCCAAAAGGCTAGACCGCATACTCAGTTCAATGAACTGGGTTAAGTGGGGGCATCCATCTTGCGCACAATACATTACAAGTTCAATGCCAAGTGATTCTTTAGAGCTATGTGTGAGCCTGGCGCCACAGGCAGCAGGTCTGACTCCAAGTGGGACTCTGGTAGGATGGAGAGGCCCTTAAGGGCCATATAGGGGATTATGGCCTGACTCCAGCCTGATGTCTCTGAGTGCTCGGGACAGGAATCATGACAAAGACCCTACTCAGTACTGACTTGTATCGAATCTATGAAACCCAGCAAAAATCTTAGAGAACCACATCTACAAAGAACTACTCAATCTTGAGAGGAACTGAATCAGCAATCCTCCCCATATGGGACGACCTACATACATGCTCTCATACTACTGGACTTATAAGCCACCTTTGACACAACCAGAAACACAAAGTTAATGAAGAGACTGGAGCAATGCGGCATTAAAAGCACTGCATTGCAATTGCTAGAATCTTTCCTCACCAACCAAACCGAAAGAACGGTTCCATGTCTTTATAACAACACCCTAAATAACTAAATACATTTTAAACGACACCCGAATAACGAACAAAGTCAAATTTCTATTTATTTTTTATTTGGGGCGTTCCCACAGCTCCCTGTTTCTACAGCCTTTTTACCCTCCCCAACTATCCCCACCTCTTTTAATCCCTTACCCCACCCCCATATGTACTTTTACTAAACAATTTGATTTTTTGGCATTATTCAGGTGTCATTTTAAATCTGTGTTTTTTTTCGTTACTAACACTGCATACCGAAAGAACACACCTACTGCCATTTACATCAAGCATTAATATGATATCACCTGCGGTGTACCATAAGGATCAAGCCCCGCCCCTGCTTCTCTACAATATCTACATGACCCCCCTAATGAAACTCAATTCAAAACCATGGACTGACAGCCTACAATTGTGCAGAAACACCCAACTCATCTTCAAAATAACTTCTGACGAGTCCCTGACAACACCCTCAGCAAATACGTCACCGACAAACACCTGGATGACAAACGACAACTGCACGCTAAATCCATCCAAAATAGAACTATTGATCTCCCCTCCGGAAGAAAATACAACACAGGCATACCTGACCTGGCCACGAAGCATGGCAACCCAACCGGAAACAACAGGGATAACAAATGTAGGAATTGTCATGGACAACACCCTCTCTTTGAAGTCAGAAGTCGATGCAATAACAAAGAAATGTTTCTTCTTAGTGCGATTAATAAGAGGGATGCTCCCCTACCTCAATTTCCCACACAGAACCCTTGCGAACATCTCCTTGGTATTATCAAGAATAGACTACGCAAATAATGTCTATCTTGGAATGCCAGAACGCCGCACAAAAAAACTACAACACATCTAAAATACTGCAGCAAGGCTACTCCTGAGACTAAATCGAAGAGACCACATCACATTGGCACTGAGAAGTGTACACTGGCTGCCAGTAAAGTAACACATTAACTTCGAAGCCCTCTGCATTGGCCATAAATCACGAACAAGGGCCGAATTCCTCCAAGCTCAAATCACGAGTTACCAACCAGCAAGAGATTTAAGATTGAGCAAAGGTTGCGTCTTCTTAGCCCGTCCACCATCTTGGGCTAGGAGCGGCGGACAGCGGTGCGGAGGTCGCCGGCACCATTTCGGGGATCCTGAGGGCGCCGAGGGTTGATCCTGGGTTCATTGGGTGCCCCAGACCTTCCGAGGGTCATTGCTGCTTTATCCGCTCCAGGAAGGCGGCTGGAACATAATTTATTTGTGATACGCTGCAGGCATCGCGCGGAGGCCATCAAGGGAGCAGCCACATCGCTGGCGCTCCTGGCCACGCCCCAGGTATATCATTTTTACGACTACTCAAAATTTAACCAGATTAGGATTATCCAAAAATTGGATGTAGACAAATCTTTTAACACATCAGTGTGCATGGTGAGATAAATACAGAATGATTTCCATTAATTTATATTTTGATGACCAATAAGAGTGGAAAGGACCACCAAGAGGTTTTTTAAAAGATTAAGGAAGGTTTAGCAGAGTGATATGACGCAAACAAAACATGTAGCATGGACTACGAAATGGCTGCGATAAAAGGAATCACGTTTTCCCAAATTTCATTATTCAAAGTTGCTATTTTCATTACAACCAAGCGCTATGGCGCAATTTGCAAAAGCATGGATTACAGAAAAAATATTGCTCCGACAGTGAATTTCAGCACCATGTGTGCAAACTTTGTGCTCTTGCCTTCTTACCCAAGGAGGATGTGATTACTGGATACTCGACATTAGTAAATGACACATACTATAAAAGACATGAAATGAAAATGGTAGACTTTCTTAATTACTATGAGGAAACATGGCTGGGGGCACAGTCCCGTTTTGGACGCAAGGTACCCAAAAAAGAAATTAGACTACTGGAATTGCTTCACTGCCATATTGAATGGGTCGCCCAAAACAAATAACAAACTGGAAGGGTGGCATAATGGACTGAATGTGGCAATGGGCCTTGCCAAACCTACATTATAGAAATTCCTAAGCGTGTTGCAAACAGAGCAAGGGGTGCAAGAGAACACAATAATTCAGACATTGAGTGGAATAAAACAAAATAACGAAAAGGAGTACAAAACATTAAAAGAAATTAGAGAAATTGCAGAAAAATATACTTCCTTCAGTATAGCAGACTATTTGACCAGCATGGCCTTTGCAGTTAGCTTTATAACATTGCAGTGGTGCACCATTTGACTGTTTCACTGTTGGATTTATGCCATTGCAGTAGACTTGTGTACAAAACGCAATCTGAAACATGTGGAAATTAATTAAATGAATTTGTTTAATATGTATTGGTGAATTGTTTGTTAATTAGATTGTACCAATAAAAAAGTCTAGAATTTAAATGAATTCATGGATATTTTTTCTTCAAAGCAAAGAAGAATAAGAAAATATGAGAACCAAATACAGTAAGATGGAGAACGAAAATGCAAAAGTCTCTGAGAAAGAGAAAGAAAAAAAGTAGGTGATAATAGCAATGTTTGTCCACCGCCTCCATTGTTAAGGATGCGGGGGACACACCCGCAACCTACTTTTGACCTACTTACCTGAATATGAGCAGCGGGGCAGAACCCCGCAAACCCCCGCTCCTCATGTTCGTGTAAGTAGGTCAAATGTGAAGAAGGTAAAAAGGGACATCAATTTGTATGTCAAAAACCTAGGGCTAAATGACCCAACAGACACCTAAGCATGCACGCTAGCAAACCTGATCGAAGCTCAAGGCTTCACATATCGTATCCCCCTCCCAACATATGACAAAGGACATATATTAGACTGGTTAGCTGACACCAACTGTGTCACTACCATTTTAGCCAACAACCCCGACCACCATGTCATTCTTTTCTACACTGCTGCAAGAACCAAGCCTGATGGACAGACCCAACCTCCCACAGCTACGCCATCCAGAAACCGGCGGAACATCAATCCAGACAACATGCTCCCATTTTTTACTACCAATAATTAGCCACCCACTTACTAATATTGACCCTACCTCCATGTTAACATTATACAACCAGACTTTCCTAGCCATCAACATATTGCCCCCGCTAGGAATCCGGAAAACAAAACCTAGAGCCCATGTCAACTCCTGGTTCTCCAAGAGCCTTAAAACCCTGCATTCTGCAAAAAGAACGGCCGAGAGTATCTGGACTAAATCACCCTCAACCGCAAACAAGACACACTTCATTACTGCAGCGACTGAATACAAGGCTGCAACTGTCAAAGCTAAGGGCAACTCATACAACCAGAGAATCGAAAATGCCCATTCAAGCACTAGGTGCTCTTCTCTATACTCCGAGAGCTGGAATCTCCTGCTCCGGTACCCGGCCATTGCATCAAAGATAAGTCTTGGTGTTCCAACATCCCAAATACCCTCGCTGACAAAATCACCCTTCTTCAAAACAAAATCAAACCTAAGAAAGCTAAACTTACACGTGAAATCTCACCAGACAACCCACCCATGCTGCCACAGTGTATCGCTCATAAATTTGAATTCACATCTGTGTCCACGTCGGAAACTATAAACATCATCAAGGGTCTAAAGCCCTCAAGATGTCAAGGCGATAAATGCCCAGCCACCTTAACCAAGGACTGTGTCAATGAGCTTGCGCCGTTCATCACAACCCTTAATAACTCATTATCCTCTAGCAAAGTGCCTGACAGCCTAAATGAAGCTTGGGAACTCACAGTGCTTAAAAAGGCAACGTTGGATCCCAACGTCCCTACTAACTACCAGCCTATCATTACGGTACTATTTCTACTGAAAATACTTGATAGAGTAGCCTACCTACAAATATAAAAATTCTTAGAATCCAACAATATCCTAGGCCTTCTACAATCTGGCTTCTGCCCCGTCCACGGAATGGATACAGCACTTCTTGACCTCCAAAATACAAATGGATCACTACAAAGACAAAGGGGACCTTGCGATCCTCCTGCTACTTTTTTTTTTATTTTTTTTTTTAAACTTTTGTTTATTCATTCAGCTTGGTAACACAGATACAGGTGAATAACAATAGAGCCTTCAGAAGCAATTCAGGGCAATCGGCACATTACATACAATACATATCAATGGAATACATAAAGGAGAGGGTATCGACATATGCACCTGGGGGGCCCATAGAAGGACGAAACGAAAGTAAATGAAATATAGCTCAGGGGCCACCTGAGGCTGGGTTAGGAGAGGGAGCTGGAGATACGGAATCTGAGTCGGTGTCAGTGGAGGACATGAACGAGCGGAACTTCTGCCATATATCTCTAGGCCTGGAGCAGGCGGGTTGTTGAACCGCCCAGGATTCTTCAGTATCGGAGGCCCACGTAACTGCTCTGAGCCACTGCGCGTGGGTGGGGGGGATAGGCCGTAACCAGCAAAGTAGGATTGTACGCACCGCTAGTAGCATACAGAGACCAGCCAGTTTCCTGGAGTCGCGGTGGAGTTCAGGGAAATCATGAAATAGGCATTTCATTGGAGCTGGAAGGAAGGGGGATTCAAGGATGGTCGATGTAGTGGAGCACACTGAGGACCAGAATTGGGTGAGTCGAGGACATGACCAGATCATGTGGATGTAATCAGCATCCTCATAGCTGCATCTAGGGCACCTGGGGGAGGAGTCGCTAGAGATGCGATGTAGCCTGGTCGGGGTGTAGTGGTACCTGTGGAACACCTTAAATTGGATCAGTTTGAACCGGGAGTTGAAAGACACCCCGTGGATCCGGGCACACATGTGGGACCAACGTTCATCGGTTATCTCGAGGCCGAGATCTGTCTCCCAGGAGCGCCTTAGTTTGGGGAATGTAGGGGGTGTCCTGGTTTGAAGTAAGGTATATAGCCTGGAGATTTTGCCCCTCATTGGGTCAGGTGAGGAAAGTTCGGTGATTGCAGGTTCATCAGGTGGCAGTGATGGAAAGTTTGTGTACTTGTGCTTGAGTACTCTACGTAGGGATGAATACTGAAGCCAGACGGAGGGTTTCCGTCTAAGGGGGGCCGGGAGGTCAGGCCATTCTATAAAATTACCTTGTTCGAATATATCGCGCAGCAGTTCATAACCCGCCTCGGCCCATGTGCGAACCACGGAGGGGGGGACTCGCGGGACCCCAGGGAGGAAATTCCAAATTGGAAAGTTACCGTGAAAAGGATGGGTGATGCCCATTATTTGCCAAGATTTGGACAAGGCCAATGATGTGCATGTCGCTGGGTCCAGTGAGTCTGATGCCGACGGGATTGGCATGATCACCAGAGATCGGATGTCGCGATCGTTGACTGACAGTCTTTCCAGTCTAACGTGGGGTGGGGGGTCCGATATGTTGAACCAGTGTGCAGTATGTTGGAGTTGAGCCGCCAGCCAGTACTTGAGGAAGTCTGGTGCCCCAAAGCCACCAGCTTCCATTGGGGCAGAGAGGGTCTTAAGCTTAAGGCGGACCGCACCGGAATGCCAGAGGAAGGAATTAAGAGAGCGTGTCAATGTCTGAAAGAATTCAACACCCGGCCACAGCGGAATATTGGCAAATCTGTACAGTAGTTGGGGAAGTACCACCATCTTCAGTACCCCAATCCTGCCTGCAAGTGAGATCGGAAGTTTGTTCCAGCCCTGTATTTTTGTCATAAGGTTTGTGAGGTATGACTGGAAATTATCTTCCAAGACCCGTTCAATATGACGTGACACTACTTCGCCCAGGTATGTGAATCTAGATTGGGCCCATGCGAATCCCATGGCATCGGGAGGGGGGAGCGTGCTGGGTGTGAGCGGAAAAAGGGTTGATTTAGAGCAGTTCACTGTAAGACCAGAGATCCGTCCGAAGAGAGCGACGTCTGCAAGTACTGGGGCTAGATGAGTTTCGGGGGAGCGGATATAGAGAAGAGCATCATCGGCATATAGAGAGACTATATCTGAGCGACCGGCAGTACGTAGACCCCTATGTGCATGGTTCTGGCGAAGCATGTCCGCAAACGGCTCC
Organism: Ambystoma mexicanum; assembly: GCF_040938575.1. Lineage (NCBI taxonomy): Eukaryota > Metazoa > Chordata > Amphibia > Caudata > Ambystomatidae > Ambystoma > Ambystoma mexicanum. The sequence goes on along the minus strand of NC_090932.1, from coordinate 1,164,048,506 downwards.
ATTGCCACCGCGAAGATTAAGGGCGAAAAGGGACAGCCTTGTCTGGTACCTCTAGCTATTTGGAATAGGGGGGAGCAGCGGTCCTCAGTGCGAACTCTGGCGACGGGATTAGAGTAAAGTAGCCTGATCCAGGATACAAAGGTGGGACCAAATTTGCATTTATCGAGTACCCGCCAGAGGTAATTCCACGAAACGGAATCAAAAGCTTTTTGCATGTCTAGGGTCGCGGCCACCGCGTGTACGCCAGGGTTCACTCTGCTTATAATGTTGAAAAGACGTCTCAGATTTAAGGAGGTGGAGCGGCCCGGGATGAACCCCGCTTGGTCAGGGTGGATGATATGTGGCATGTATGGGACCAGTCGTAGAGCGAGTAATTTTGCGAAGATTTTTACGTCACAATTGATCAGTGAGAGCGGGCGGTAAGAACCGCATTGAGTGGGGGATTTATTAGGTTTTAGTAGGACTGTTATGGTGGCTTCGCGGAGTGAAGGGGGGAACTGGCCCGCCTCCAACGATTCCTCCCAAAGAGCCACCAGGTGGGGGAGCAGGAGTGATTTGAAATGTTTATAAAATTCGACAGGGATACCATCTGAACCTGGGGCCTTACCCGAGGATAGAGAGTCTATAGCATCCGAGAACTCCTCAGGGGTGAATGGATTCTCAAGGGATCCGATGGTGTCGGGAGAGAGGACCGAGAGTGGGAGTCCATTCAGGTAAGCATCGATCTCTGCATCGGTGGCACTGTCAGAGTGTGCATATAGGGATTGGTAGAAGGAAAGGAATTCCGCATTGATATCTCCAGGGGAGGTGGCCATGGACCCATCGGGTCTCTGGATTCCGGGAATGGGTGGGGAGCCAAACTCATGGCGGAGGAGTCTAGCTAGGAGACGGCCAGGGCGCTCGCCCTCACCATACCTCCTCGCCCGCCCGGGATTATCAAGAAACTTCAGCTCGCGGTCCGCAAGGGCGCGGAAGATGTCCAATTCAGTGCCGATTAACACGAGGGTTACAGGGGTTGGATCTAGGGAATACTGAGCTTCCAGTGAAGATAACGTGGCCTCGCTCTCGGCGATCTCCCTGCGAATAGATTTGAGGATACCGTTTTCCTTGGAGAGGGCAATGCCTCTGATGTACACCTTAAAGGATTCCCAGAGGGTAGCCTGAGAGGACACGGAGTTGGTATTGATCTCAAAAAACTCCTCGATCGCCGACTCCATCTCGGAGCTAAATACCGAATCGAGTAAAGAATGCGGCTTCATTTTCCAGTGTCTGGATCGATCCCGATCCGGGCCCCAGCATAATGTAACGGTTACAGGGGAGTGATCGGATAGGGTCCTGGGGAGGATTGTCATGCCAGATACACTCCTAATTAGCCCATCAGACACCAGCCATCTGTCAATCCGAGAGAAGGAGTCGTGAACCATAGAGTAGAAGGAATAAGAGCGGGAATCAGGGTAGAGAAGCCTCCATGCGTCAAATAAGGATAGGCGGGGAAGAGAGGAGAGTGTAGTGTAAGCCGCTCTGGAGAGTTGACGGGGTCTGGAACCAGATCTGTCCAGATCCACGTCGAATATTGTGTTGAAATCGCCTCCCCAGAGAATCGGTATCAGAGGGAAGCCATCTAAGAGAGTTATAAGATCAGAATAGAATCCGGGATCATCGATATTGGGGCCGTATATATTCAACAGGACTACTTCCTTATTCTGTAGGATACCATGGAGTAGAACGTATCTGCCCAGGGGGTCGATAATCGTGGCGATGGGGTTGTATCTGAGACTTCTGTGAATAAGGGTCATAACCCCGCGGCTCTGGGTAGAATAGGTGGTAAAGTACCTCTGGGAACCCCATGTTTTAGCAAATTTTTCGCAGTATTCTGTGCATGCATGTGTCTCCTGAAGGAAAAGGATTTTAGTCCCATGTCGCTCGGCTTGAAGTTGTAGTAACCTCATTTTCTTATAATTACCCAGTCCCCGTACGTTCCAGCTCATAAATGTCAGGGTTTCCTCACTCGACCCTCCAGGGATAGTCATAGAGAAATACGGGTGGGTGAAAATGTGCTCCCCAAGGACGGTGCTCAATGCGGATCAATTTAAAACGCCGAAGGGGCCATGATGCTTCGGGCTCTGCCCTTTCTGCGAATACCAAGCTGCTTTTAGCATTTAACCCCGATCCCCCCTCCCCCTCCCACATCCCTCCCCCAATCGAAGGGATGAACAACCCGCACCCAAACAACCAGAACAAACACGATGGCATCAACGCCTGGGGGGCCTGTGTACCGGCCTGGCGGCGACGCTCCGAACCATAAGGCAATTTTTAGGATAAACATAATGCCCACTAATATTCCCCGTTCCCACCCAGGGGAGGGTCCGTGGGTGACGGAGGGGGGAATGGACAGCAGGTGATGCAACAAGAGAACTGGGATGGAATGTGTGTACAACCGATCCACTGGACCGAGAATCGTATTAGCTCAACTACGAGAACTGAGAGAAAATCCTAAGGAGAGGTGAACAAGGGTGAGAAAAGCATTTGACGGGCATCCAGAACCTATCGGGGAGGGGGGTGGGCCGAGCAGGAGGCTGCCCAGCAACCCGGCCATATTGTGATAGGCCAGTGGAACTGGAGGCAACAGTCACAGTGAGAAACAACACCAGTGATACCAACATTTTTGTCAAGAGATGTGAACGAGGCAATACACGGGAGACTTATCAGGTAATAGCGGAATGACAAAGATTCAGCCAGGAATTAAGGCAGGATTAAACGGTGTCAATTCAGCAATTAGGGCGATCCGTTGCGAGCCAGTGTCAGTGACTGTCACGGGAACATTTCAGCCGGGAAGGCGTACATCAATGAACCTGGCTGCCTCCTCGGGCAGCGTGAGAAAGTAAACCCGGTTAGTGTGTTCGATACGAATCGCACAGGGAGAAAACAAAAACACAAACAAACTCCATTACGATGTGAACAGGATGGGTTGGACGGCAATCCTGTCAGTCCACGAGCCTACGTAGATGCCGCAACCGGGAATGACGGAATGCTACAAGTCTAGCTGAGTTCTGGGCCAGGGCCCAACGGCATCGTTACACCAATGAGCCCATGTAGTGTTAGGCCGATGTCACAGTGTGTGGACCAATGTAACAAGATATTCAGCAATATAAGTGAGTGTTGTGGGTACAATTCAGCCGGGAAAGTGTTCGTCTATGAACTTAGAGGCCTCCTCCGGTAGCGTGAAGAAGTATACTCGGTTTGAATGTTCGATTCGTAGTTTGGCGGGATATAGCATTGCATATTTGACCTGGAACTCGCGCAGTCTTCTCTTCACCGCCAGGAAGGACTTACGCTCACGCTGGACCGCCATCGAGAAGTCCGGATATAGGTGGATTCTGGCTGCGCCCAACAAAAGGTCTCCCTTAATTCTCGCCGCCCTAAGGAGGGCATCCCGGTCGCGAAAATTGAGGACTCTGGCTATGATGGGGCGCGGAGGAGCGCCAGGCCTGGGCTTCGCTGTAAGTGCACGGTGAGCTCTCTCGATTGCAAATTGTGAGGAGAGTTTTGGGGAATCAAGGAGTCGGAGTAGCATGCTCTCCACATAGTCCTCCATGGGTTCTTGTATGCCATCCTCCGGCACCCCAATTATGCGGAGGTTGTTGCGCCTCGAGCGAGACTCAAGATCCTCATTCTTCTTCTCCACCTCTGTCACGCGGGCGGATAGCGTGGAGATCTCCGCCCGAAGGGAGCCCAGACCATCCTCAGCGGTGCTCACCCGCGATTCAATCTCGGTCACACGACCATCTGTCCTCTCCATATGTGCCTTAATAGAGGATATGGTACCATTCATGTCGTCGAGTTTGCTGTGGATTGTGGTGAATCCCTCACGGATGTATTCCAACATTTTCTGAGATTCGGATGGTTCTTGTTCATGTGAAGCGGATGGTTCTTGTGCAGGTGTCTCCGCCCCGGATCCCCCCGGAGGCTTCGTAAACATATTGATGGAGGATTGCTTCTTTCCCGTCCGTGTCGACATGATGCCGACCCGAGATGAGCTCAAAACCAGCGGGCCAGACAGGAGGGTGAGCAGGGCGCCAAGGGAGGGCACCCGGACGCGTGTATGGGGCCGCCACCGGCCAGAGCCCAGGACGGGACGACTCGAGTTCAGATGGGGGGGACCAATCTCCGCCGGACTGCCGGCCCCGGGTCAGGAGTGTCTCCACGGACAGTTAACACATGTGGTAGTCAGGAAACCACAAGCAAACCTCAGAGATCCTGTGGGCGCCGGGGCCAAGGAGACAATAATTAGTAGGAGAGCCAGGGGAAGCCACTGCGATGAGGTGGGACAGGGGTATATCCTCGTGTGAAGTTGCAGGGTGGTCAGCACTCCAGAGGAACAAGGGCCAGCAAGGCGAGTAAGTGGTGCATCAGTACGGGAGATCGGGGAACAGAGCGCCCCCCAACGTGGCAAGGTGACTCGATAATAGGTAATTAGGAGGGGGCAGATGTCACAGGCCGCCCCCGGGCCAGTTCATGTAGCAGATGGGTCACAGGCTGATGGGTCCGGGGGGTGGTGTAGCCGGAGACGGGATCAGCCAGGGAGTAGGGAGGGCACCACCTCTCAGGTTATCAGGATAGAAGAGGAATGGAGTTGCAGCCACCAGATAGGGCCAAGTGTAGTGCCCGAAAACATGGGGAGGGCTCCAACGTGGGTGATGGCCCACGGTGATTCAGAGACGCCGATACGCCGCCCAAGGCCGCCGGGAAAGTGGAGCTCCGGAGGGGCTGTCAGCAGGATAGGTGTAACGGAGATCAGGGGCCCGGGGGTAACTCACCACCCGGAGCCAGGAGCGGAGGACCGGTCCAAGTCAGCACACCGCCTGGGATGGGGCAGCGGAGCGAAACGCTCTCGAGTCCAGCGAAGATTCAGGGGCGCAGGCTGTAGCGCCGAGCAGCCACTCGCTCGTAAGGTAGAAAGAGCGGTCGCGTCGGGCGGGAAGGACGCCCCTCCCCCACAGGAGGCCTCAAGCCACGGGACACGGCCGCGATTCTCCGGAGCTCAGAACGGGATCGGAGGAAGCACACGCTCCCGTCACACCCACGGCGGCTCGTAGCCCCGCAGCGGCAGAGGTCCGGGGGACGGGAAGCGACCGGCGGGTGTCTCGTCACATCAGCTTTCACCTCCGTCGGATGGCTATGTATATCGCCGAGGCAAACAGGAGGATTTCTGCAAGAAGGGCGCCTCACGGTTCGGAGCAGATCAGAAGGCGGCCATCTTCACTGAGCGCAACAGCGCCCCCCGATGATCCTCCTGCTACTTAACCTATCAGCAGTGTTTGATTTAGTTAACCACAATATCCTTTGCCAACATCTTGCCCTAGCTGCCCATGTCTCACTGAATGCCATAAAGTGGGTTGAATCGTTCCTATCCAGCCGCGCAATGAGGCTTCTCTTCCACGGCCAAACCAGCCCTAGTCTCTTGTGGAGTTCTCCAAAGTTCATGCGTCTCGCCTACACTATACAATGTATTCACCAAACCTCTTTTTGACCGCCTAGACAAACTGGGTGTCACATACACTAACTACGCTGACGATACCTAAATACTCCTACCTATCACTGGAACTTATGACATTGATTCTAACCTGCTAAACAGAATATACCACACTATCCAAGCTTGGATGGTGCAAAATGAGCTATGTCTCAATGATGAGAAAATAGAACTCCTCATCATCGGCAGCCAATCCAAACTGAATAATCTCCCCCAATGATACAGTGATGGTAACATCTTTACGGCAGCTAAGGAGGTCAAAACCTTAGGTGTCTACATTGACTCCTCACTCACCCTAACCAGGCAAGTGAACGCGCTAGCTTCTGCGGCATCCTACACCTCCAAACTGATTAGGGCCAGCAGACCATTTCTATCCACAGACAACTGCATCACCTTGGCCAAGGCACTTATCCTGTCAAGGATCGATTATTGCAATGCCCTCTTTGCAGGGTCCAATGTCAGAAATGTGAACAAACTACAGATTGTGCAAAAACAATGCTATTAGAACAGCACTCAATATCCCTAAACAGAAGCACATTTCATCTGCTAGATGCAACATCCACTGGCTTCCGGTACAAGATCGGATCAAATTTAAAACCCTCTCACTCACACACAAATGCCTCTCCTCATATGCTGGCCTGATCACCATCCCCAGGTTCAGACGACAAAAAGCGGGTGGCTCCAGCTTCCCAATGTTTGCAGCCAAACTATGGAACTCAATGCCGGAAGTCCTAAGGACTGACACATCAGGGCTAACTCAAGGTGATGCTCTCGCAGGAAGCTTACAGCCCCAGATGGAATCCCATATGTACGTTTCCAGTAGGTACCCACTGTAGTCTAACCTTTACAGTCCTGATTCATTGACTGCCTGTAACTACTGTACCTACTGCAACCTAAGCAGCCATTTTGCCACATGATGTAATATGTAACATATGCAATGACAGTAATGACTGTAACCTATGCACCTTGAAGCACCTACTGTAACCAAATTTGTAAGTTAGTAGCGCCTAGATGCCTCCGAGCTATGTGCGCTTTATAAATGACAAATAAATAAATAAGTAAAAAAGGTAAAGCGATCAATTGTAAACGATCAATGTGGGTACTTTCAAAATATCCTCCTTTCCACCCTCCAACTTTCCTTCACTCCCCCCTCGACATCCCAGTTTGACAAACATGTCCCTTTTCAGAGTCCTGCCCAGTCTCCATCGCCATTCTGGTAGCTGAGCACCTTTGCTCATGACATCACTCTCATCATCAAAAATTCCTTTGACCGTGGCACCTTCCCATCTCAACTTAGTCATGTGTCACAGATGGCCTAAAGAACCCTCCAAATCCCAGAGGTGATGCAAGGGGTGTAACTGATTTTTTATGCAGGTTACTAGGGCAGTCCCTCACTCTCTTGTCCAGTTGAAGAGTTTTCCTCACTAGCCCAGGCATCCTTATTCCACATCTTTGTAAATATGGCTTATTGACCCCCTACTATCTGTGTTCTACCTTTCTGTGGATGAGGTCCCAAAGGTAATCATCTCATCTATCTAAGCTCCATCCGGGACTTCCTTAGCTGGGCCTATGCTAACAATAATGTTAGTTCTAAAGGGCATGTAGGGTTGTCGCTTACAGACAGTCAAGACCCACTCTTGACTTGTTCCTCTCGCGCCCTGATGTTCGTTTCACTCAATCTCCTCCCACAACTCTCCTCCTTCCAACTCCTACCCTCCTTCTGTCTGTCCCACTGATGTCCCTCACTCTCCTAAATTCTGCCTCCGCCCACCGATGTTGCTCTCGGTTTCTCCCTTCTCCAGCCACATTACTACTCCCTCCTCCACAGTACCAGTCCCACCACACTACTACTCCACCCCACATTCTACTTGGTCACCCTTATTTTACTCTCCCTAGCACTTGCCACTCACTATCTACACTGTTCCTAACACTCTCACTCACCTAGCTCTCGCCCAACCAATACCTCATCTTTTCTTTCAAATGCCTCCACACTCCAGCCCAACGTCCTTCCGGCTGCTGGTCTCTTGGTCTGCCACCTTCTCCTCCTCCGACCTCATCCACACAACCCAAAACTTCCTACTTCATGTGCCTCTGTTTATCTCCCCCCTCCTTCTTTCATTTGACCCTGTCTTCCCTGTCGGGAAGTGTTCCAATAGGCAGAGGCTACAAGTAAAGAGCTAAGCCCACCCCTTTCTTCTGAATAGGGGCTCCGTGCTCTATCTGTGGTTGCCTGGAATACATAGTGTGTAGTTCGTGTTAGGCGGCTGCATTGCAGTGAAATCCACAGCAGGTAACTGATAGTCCTGGTTTTGGTAAAAAGCTGTTTCTCTGCAATTGCAGCATGTATTAGTGCTGGTGGGGTTATTAGCTTGCCGTGCACACCTGTTGTGGGGAGCGCTGGCCAGCTACATGGGTCGACTGTGCAAGCTCTCTGTTGTCTCATTCACACCCTTTCTTTCTTCTTCTTGTTCCTAGCTGCTAGGTGACTGGAATTCTTTGGTGTGAGGCACTAGTGGGCCACTGTTTTGTGGGTGGCCTGCCCAGACTTCACCTGCCTCGTTATTGGGTCTAGTAAAAAGCAAAATAAACTGGCCAGCATGCTTCTCAAGGGGCGTGGGGTGCTCCAAAGTGGATCTGCCAAGAAACATGCAGGCACATGCGGAGAGGCTCTGCCCTTTTCCATTTCATGGCACAAATATAGACTGTGGCGTTCCTCAAGGTTGATCACCCTCCACTCTTGTTATTAATACCTGCGTGAAGCTACTTGCCAATATCATCATTCCCTTCAACCTCGACTTTTAAATGTATGCTGACCACACCCAGCTGGTAGCAAAATTCAATGGTTCGACTCTCCAGAGCCCTACCTCCAAATTATCACCATTTGAAGCCTTCCATAGCTGCCTGAAAGGTATCCACAGCTTGATGAAACCAGCAAACTCACTCTACACTGAGTCATATCTGAAATCTTTAATCTTTGGCCATTTGCTTCCATCTCTCTCGCCATCAAAACTTGGTTCTGTTCCTTCTCTGTCCAATTCAGACCACAATCTGGGATTCTACTTCGATGACAAGCTATCCTTCTGTACCCAAATAGACCATCTAATAAAATCCTGTAACCTCCAACTCAAACTAACCCTTAACGTTTCACCCTTCATCTATCCTCCTGTGAGAGTCCTTACTATTCACGCCAACTCCCTCTACTCTTGTCTACCCCAGACTGTGCTGGCTACACTTCAAATCATCCAAAATAAAAATGCCAGAATTATCTTCAACCTCAAAGCTCACAATCACACCACACCGTCCCTTGCAGAACAACACTGGTTACACTCATTGCCTTCTGAATCCAATTCAAGCTCCTTTGCCTAACCCACATAGTCTTACATGTCCAAGAACCAATTAACATTAAGGAACTTATCAAGACCAACCAACCTCCAGGAACCCTCATATCCTCGACTCTGCCCTCCACAGTATCGCCAAATTCTATAAACAATGTCCCTTTGAAATGTAGTGCCCTCCTACCTATGTCATATGAAGAGAACTACGGACAATTCAGACAATCCCTCAAGCCACTCCTCTCAGGCATTTAAGACAAGAAGTTTACCCTCCCAATGACACAATCCACTTGGTTTCACAGGTTGCATGGACAGACTACAAGGAAAATAAAATTTAAATGAATAAAATATACCCTTGAAGAAAGAGGCTCCTCATCCCTGAACAAATGTCCACATTTTGAAATAGGACCTCTTTGTTGACCAGATATTTGTCACTACATAAGCAGTTCCTATGACTGCATTAAAGGAACTTATTTGGGTACGACGTCCTTCCGTCGCGGGATGTTTTTAAGCTGGTTTTTTTACCGCTATTTTTTTTTCGAAAAAACCCATTGAATTTTTTAGAAAATGGGGGACTTGTGGAGGGGGGGTGAAATTTTGATGGGTTTAAAAAAAAAAATCGCGGTAAAAAAACCTGCGAAAAAACATCCCGTGATGAAATGACATGGAACGCTTATTTACACACGTTTGTGTGTGTTTTTTCTCCCTCTTTTCCTCTCCTCCTCCCCAACCCACCCTCCATTTCTCTCTCTCTCTCTCTCTATTTCTCTATCCATTGATTTCTGTAACCTGATGGCATTAATGAGGAGTTGACCAAGGATGACTGTCTCCACCCTTGACTGACCTGGGCCCAGGATTATTAACAGTTGGGGTTATTTAATGATTTTGCTCATTGCAAAGATTGTGTGTTTTCATAAAGGAAAAAGGCACTGTGTGACCTTGTGTAACTCAATTCTAACCATATGTAAGGGCATCATGAAGACAATCGGCCACCATTAATGAAGCAGTACTATTGCCGAGACTACTGCCCATTAGTTTAAATGGTGAAAACCTTGGGATAATAAAGCTCAGAGTTATTTTTCTCAATTCAGTGCAGACTGGTTGAATTTACATGGCTAGAGTAGTCAATAGTTGTTGACATTGTCCACCTAATGTTTTTTTCAAATTTTTCAATCGTACTTCAAGTGTTTCTTGAAGTTCCTTGAGCTGGGTGAGATTTAGGGTTGAGTGAATGTATTCTAGTAGGACCTTCCTGTCTTGCATGTTCTTCTTTAACAAGTAATCGTTTGGCCCAACCTATCTGAGCAGCCATGTAATATGTCTGCCAGTCAAGGAGTGCCAGTCCATCGTCTGGCTTGGTGACATGTAAGATGTGCTTGTTTAGCCTTGCATTTCCCCCTCTCCAGATACATTTCATCAACAGGCGATTGAGTTCGACTAGCTGAGCTCTAGAGGGACGCATTGGGAGCATAAATGCCAAGTAGATCAGTATGGGCATTGAGTTCATCTTAGTGGCATTTATTCTTCCGGTGAGAGAGAGCAGGAGCAGGTCCCAAGAAGCCAAATCTTCACAAATCTTATCAAGTACTGGGGTGTAATTTAACTCAGCGAGCGTGTGCAGCATCGGGCTGATCCATACCCCTAAGTATTTTATGGTCTGCTTTTGGAGTTTGAATGGGGCTACCTCCCCGGGATCCCAGGGGATGTCCAAGCGGAGCGGCATAGCCTCCCGACTTGTCCCAGTTGATGCTGTACCCGGCCACAAGTCCGTATTCCTGTTGTATAGCTGAGACACGTGGAAGGGACTGATATATATCGTCGGCGTAGAGCGAGATTCTATGCTCTTCTGGTCCCTTGACTATGCCAGACCAACCAACTTTGCTCCTCCGTTTGGCGGCCAATGGCTCGATTGCCAAGGCGTATAATAGGGGTGAGAGTGGGCAGCCCTGCTGAGTACCAGTATGCAGGGGGAAGGGTTCAGAAGTCAGGCCATTTGTGACCACTGAGGTGCATGGTGCCTTGTAAAGTAGCCCAACCATCTGTAGGAAATGCCCTATAAATCTGAATTTGCACAACACCTCAAACATCCCGGTGCACTTTGTCGAATGCCTTTTTGGCGTTGAGTAATAGGACCACGTCTTTGGATTGAGCTTCTCCTTCTAAAATATGCAGAAATCTTCCAAGGTTATTGGAGGAATGCCTGTTCAGGATAAAGCCTGTTAAGAGCCACAAAGTGTGGGATCCCGTCCGTTTTTATGGAAGATCACTATATTGGCCTTGAGTAGAGATGGGGGTAGTTGCCCTACCTCAGAGGCATCACAGAACATCTGTCCCAGCCACGTTGCTAGTTCCTCCTGCATACATTTCTACATATCTATTGGTAGACCATCTGGTCCCGCAGCCTTCCGTGAGTTAAGCCCCTGGATAGCTCTGAGCACCTCCTCATCTTCAAGCGGCGTGTTTAAGGGAGCAAGTTCAGCTGGGGTAAGCATTGGTAGAAGAATGTCATTGAAAAAAGGCTATGACGTGGTCAGGGGGGGTGGCATAGAAATCTTGATAATTCTCTGCAAACCTTTCATTTATGGCCAAGTCCCCTGTGAGCAGCCCTCCATCCATGCCTTGAATGGTCGCAATTAGTTGATTCCACTGTCTTTACTTCAGGTGAGGGCCAGCATTCAGAGAGGTGTATCTCCGGATGCATAAAGGTCGAGCGCCCACTTTGAAAAAGCCTTTTGGGCTCTAAGGGTAGTAATATGTATTATTTCAGAGCGCAGCTTGCATATTTGTACCTATGTCTGAGGGTCTCTTTCTGCTTTATGTTTATGTCTGCTGCGGCTAGCTCCACCGTCGGTTGGGATTCCCTCTCTGCCCACGATTTTTTCTCATGTGCCAAGCTAGATATGAACTGTTCCCTAAAATATGCCTTCAAAGGATCTCAACAACGAAGTGTGTTGAAGCCTTCAATTAGATTGTCTCGCTAGAACCTATCTACCTTTTGTATCAGTAGATCCACAATATTGGGGTATTGTGGTGCAAGTAGCATTCTCCATGCGGGGACTTTAGTTGGCACACCAAGGGACACGATCCGATAGTGTCATCGGGACGATTGAGCACGAGGTGACCATGTACGCTATGGTGAACGGGAGAAACCAATAATCCAGCTGCGAATAGCACTGATGGTGGTTAGTGTAATATGTAAAGTCTGTAGCATGTTTGTGTAGGTGTCTCCAGACATCCACCAATCTTAAACCTGTCAGGAGGGACCTCAGTGTTCAGGCCTTTCTAAGGGCTGGCTAGTCTGTAGCTGTGCAGGGTTGTATTCGGTCAGTTTCAGGCTGAAGGGCTACATTGAGTTCACATGTAGCAAACAGGTGTGTGAAAAACCCAGGAATGTCCATTCTAGGCCATAGACGTTTATGAGTGTAATGTGTTGGCCGTGCAAGTGACCCTGTATTATTACATAACGACCCTCTGTGTCGGCTTTCGTCACTTGGATCGTCAGGGGGACCCGTTGGTGAATAAGGATGGAGACCCGTCTCTTGCCATGGGACGGAGAGTGGGTGGTCATCCTCACCCATCCCCTACAGACCTTTGCCGATTCCTTGGCGTCCAGGTGAGTTTCTTATAGGAATATAACATCCCCCGGTAGGTACTGCAGCATGTTGAATAGACGCCTCTGTTTAATGGGGGCCCCACTCCTATGCTTTAAGAGATACGCACGTCGGTGTGGCCAACAGACCTTGTCAAGTGGTCATGCCCCCTGAATTTACCACTACATGGGAATGTGTTTGCCCCCTTATCCAACACCAACCAGGTTCCTTGCATAGAAAGGTCTTGTATACCGGCCTCCAATACAACTTCTCAGGGTAAATTAGAACCAATGCAGGGGCAATGGTAAGTAGCGGAACAGCACTGCTGCTCCAAGCCCTGCATCCCACCAGACACCCCCCCCTCCCAGGCCCCCACCCCGACTGCAGGTGTCAGTTAAGTTCTCCAGAATATGCACATGTATAATATATAGCTATGGACGGGCCACAAGATGACCTTCAGATCTTACCCATTCATCTATCCAAATAATCATGCTTTCACACATCCTACCTTGCTTTCAGTCATTAATCAATACTCACATCCATTCATCTCTCTTGCACCCTCTCTCCACACTGTCCACTTTCCCCACAACATAGATATTTGATGATAGGTGAGTAAGACATGATGTGCGGTGTGTATGTATAGAATTGAGGTGACAAATTAATATTTTTTATTGGTTGGCTAGTAGCTTGCAACTTGAATTTTTGTATGTATGCAGGTGATTTAAACAACAAAAACCTAGCTAGAAAACAATGGAATACTGTATAAATAAAGGGAGTTGTACAATAAAGGGAATACATTGATTGGGAAAATAATCCTTAAAGAGCAGGGTCTTCAGATAATTCCAGATTCGCAGGAGGGAGGGAGTGTAATGAAGGCATGGTATCAAACAGTAAGACAGACAAGTGATCAAAGTTCACGGGTGTTTATTGAACTTCAATTGGGTTTGATAAACGCCTATCTACTCCTAAGTCTAAATATGGACACAAGCTACAACCATCACATAATAATAACACAGTCCTAGTAGTGTTTTGTCAAAATAAAAGGGCCTGTACTAATAAACCTATTGCCAATACTTACTTCTAAATACAAATAGTGTATAGAAATGTAACAAAATGTCGTGATTAAGTATTTAACATATAGTTATCAATTGCAAAATGGGTATATGTATCGCATTTGAAATGGCCATGTAAAGGCACTAACAATGTAGAAAACATAAGCTTTGGAAAGACTCAATGAGTATTGTACATTATATGAATGTTTATGCCTCTTCCACATAATCTGCAACACACGAGGAAAATACCTTTGCGGGCATTTCCAGGGCCATTCCCCCTTCCTCCCCATTGAAGCCTGCCAGACGGAAAAGCAGAGGCCTGTGCTGCTCTGCTCCACCTCCCCCAATTCGGCTGGAGCCGCTTCAAACATTCACGTTCCCCCGCAGCTCCCAGGGCCGAGGCCAGCCACCTGAATTATTTACAACCCAGCAGTAAACCCCGGCCACAAACAGGCGCCCTTTCTTAGGCTCCACGACCCACCAGCTCACCCCAGGTTAATGGCCCCTGTAAAATTAGGACACTCAATATTATAGCAACACTGTAGGAACACATTCATAATGACTTCTATCGAGACATGATAATTTGGGCAGCTCGCCCCTTGCCCTGAGACCCAACCTCGCGACCTATGATACCCGGTCAAGAGGACGATGGTAACCATGTCTTGACGTATCACCAAAAGACCCCACTCTAGGTGCATTCCTCCTGTGTTGCATTAACCTGTAGAATAACCTATTGGAAGATTTACCGGGGAAGATAATATTGCAATGTTGAATGACTGCGGTGTGCGTGGCCTTAGGGCAGAAAGCCAGGAAAGACGTTCATCACTGACACTGGTCACGGCTGGCACAACAACACCGTCCGGATGAACCCAGCTGACCTGCCCGGCCCGGCCCGGCCCACGAGGGTAACCAATGACGTCCACCAACCACAGCAAACCACATCACAGCGGCACCTATAGTTAGTCGTCGCCACCCAATCCCCACGAACTTGTGCCCCCTATAGTATGTAGGTTCTTATGACGTTGTTTGTAAATATATACGCCGTCTTTGCTATTGTCAGACAAAGCGCTCTCGGAGTTTGCAGAGTCCTTTGCATGCCCTATTCTGATTGATAAACTCCCATTTAAGCTCACCCGCGCTTTGTCTTAGCCTTATTCCCATCTTGGGAGAGTCCATTATTGTCTCTCATTGAAGGGAGGATCGTGCTATCTGGGGGACGCTCGCCTTCAGTGGTGACCCCGACAGCGTGATGATTATTTTCTCTTGACATATATATATATCCCTACCGTCCCCTTTGGCACGAAAATCTCCGGTCGAAAAGGGATACGCACGGTGCGCCGGCTCCGGAAGGCTGCCCGCCAACGGCGACCGGTACGCTCAGAAGTGCGCACTCAACAGAGAGAGGGTACGGGATCCCGGTTGAAAAATCCCCTTTGAGTTCCGCTCGCCGGAGCCGGGGCTAACCGTTGAGCGTACGGCAAAACTGCCTGGCAGGACCCAGTTCGGAGACTCTCGGTTCAAGACGGGCACGTGAGTATTAAGTGCGAGCGACCATAAAAGGAGTAGGGGAGGAAAACAGGACAGGGAACGAGGTTATTTGAAAGGGGACACTTTGGGACTACTGAGAACCACTTTACACTTTCTTTACTTTTTCTTGCATATGGCCATTAGGATTAAGAGGTGAAAAGAGATAAAGAGACGGGAACCTAGCTCCGCGAGGGGGTAGAAGGCGGCGCCGCATTGTGCTATCTTGACAAGTACTGGGAATATATGAGGAAGTGAAAATAAGATAAAGGTGTCTGGTAAAAGGGAGACACAGCGGATATATTAGCGACTGCTATTCTTTCTATTCTTCTCTCTGGGTTTATGGGGAAAAAACAGGGTTAGTACAAAAAAAAAATAATAATAATAATGTAAGAAGAAAGACGAGTGTATATCAAAACTACAAGACGAATTAATATCAGATTAAGAAAGAAAGGGACAGCTAGTAAGGGAGGAAAGGGATTACAAATTGAGCGGCGAATAGAGTGTTGTCTATGAGTGTGTAAGCATCACGTGCCAGAACATATTTGTCACGTTGAATGTATAAGAGTGGTCATAAGTGTATAATTATGGTGTGGTCATGGTAAGTGCGACCAGAAGAAATTTTGCAAGGAAAAGAGCAATACAGTAAGGTGACTGTTTTTTCTTTGGATAAATGTGCTGAAGATATTGGCGGGGTACGAAGGGTGCTTTGCTCTTGTATGTGCCCCCTAAAAGCATATGGGGAAAAAAAGCTGTGTGCAGCAATTCTTAGATTGTTCAGGTGACGGAAGCACACGCAGGTCCCCACACGCAGTGATACGCAAATACTCAGATATATCAGGTGACACATCTATATAAGGAGATATATATATATATACATATATATATATATATATAGATATACATCCGTATCGAGCAGCCACGAACTATGGGGACAGAAACACCATTAGCGCATATTTGTAAGAATCTTCCTGGGTATGCTGAACGCATTAAGAAATATCACGATCAGTCGACTACAGAGCTAAAGGGGGAAGGGTTACCCCAAATATGGCCCGAAGGGGGATCGTTTGACAAGAGTGTCCTAGATATGGTAGCTACATGTATTTATTTGAGATACAAGGGGAGGCAGCTACATAATAGGAGAGAAATATTAGACCTATGGAGATTGTTTGAAGAAGTACCCCCACCTAAGAAAAGGGAATTAGGTACTGATCTGCCATCTACCACTGACAATCCATTACTGATACCAAAAGACGACAAGGTGTTGCCAGAAGGGGAGCCACCGGTAGAGGTAACTAGGTTGTACCCAATACTAAATAAGCCAGTGCCCGCAGAAGGATACAGTGACCCAACATATGTACCCCCATCAACAGTCACTACGACTCAAGGGCCAACAGCACCCCCACCGTATGAGAGTCATAGAGAGCGCGACCAGGTAAGTACACCAATAGTGAAAATAGGGAAACTAACAGAAGACCTAGAGTCCAGGCTCTCTGTAGCAAAAGACGAGCTCTCGAGGATGAAAAGCATATGTGAACAGACTGCGACTAATGCTGCTAGGTCAGAGCTCACATCAAGAGCGCAGAGTCAGGATAAAACAATTGAGGAGAGGTGGAAGAAGGGGGAGATATTGTTTAGGATACAAGAAGAACCGACCCGAATAATTGAACTAGAGGAGAGGGAGGAGCGCACTGACGATGAGATAAGGACCACAGGAGGTAAAGAGGAGCTATTGTGTGATATAGGAGAAGACTTAGAGGAAAGTGAAAGATTAAGCATGGCAATGGGAGGAGGAAGTGAGGGGTTGGATGGCGCATGTTCAGGGAGAACCATGGAAGAAGAGTGGGCAGGACGACTAAGGAATAGGTTGGGGAAAATGGCACCACTAGGAAAGAACGGAGTGAAGGTGAGTGCAGACAAGACAACAAAGGGGAGGTTACAACTCCCACTAATACACAGGGGAGGAGGGAGGCCAAATTACATACCATGGGCTCAGATGGATAAGGCCAATTTGTTAAAGTTATTGCCCCCGCTATCAGGAGGGGCAAGCAAGTGGATATATGCATTTGGGAAACACACAGCCGGGGTACCTCTAGCAATAGGTGATGTGAAGAGTCTGCTAGTATCAGCAGTCGGGGATCAAGCTGACAGAGTATGGGTAAAGGCTGGCTTCCCGGGAGTAACGTTAGACTGCGATCGCCATGATGGTGCCTCTTTTAACACAGTATGTGCCAGAGTGTGGGACGCATTAAGAGAGACTTTCCCAGACACCCCAGATTTGCAGTCAGTCATGCAATGTACGATGAACGATGGGGAAGATGCTATGGATTACATTTTTCGGGTCCAGGAGATGTGGAGAGCAGAAACGGGCACGCCCTGGTATCAATCAACATCATTATTCTACTTCATAATAAAGAGGGGGCTCCCTAAAGAGGTACAAAAGGCACTTGACAAAATCGCAGGTATTGAAGCAAAAGGATGGCGCATAATAGTTCACCACTGTAAACGAATAAAAGAGAGGGAAAAGGAGATAGCGCAAAAAAAATTGGCAGACGAGGCAGAATTAGTACAAACGAAGCTGGTGAAGGTCGCTGCAGCAGTAGCCGCGCTCCCACACAGCAGGGAGGGAGAAGAGGAGGAGGAGGGGCTGGTAGCAATACAGGGGAGGATGGCAACGAATTGGGCAGGAGCAGGGCAACAACAGTGGAACGAGCAGGAGCAGAGTGGAGGTCCGCAGTGGCAAGAGTGGGCCCCTCGAGGGGGACAAGGTGGGTACAGGGGTCGTAGAGGGGGTGGACAAGGGTACGGGGGAATGGGAGGAAATGGATGGCAAGGTCCCAGAGGTGCGCAGGGAAGCTGTTGGAACTGTGGGAGGTGGGGGCACTTTTCCAGAGAGTGCAGGAGTAGAACAAACAACAGATTTCCAGAGATAGAACATTATGGCAACCCTCACCCGGGAAGCCCATATGGTCTTCCAATGGGGCGACAACAGAGGGAACAAGAGCAGGGGTACCCAGAGCAAAGGCAAGTGCATCACTACAGAACACAGAATCACCCACAAAACAACGACATTATGCACTACACCCCAGGCAACCCCTCCGCAACGAATGCCAATGGAGCACCAGCACCAGTCCCCTATAGTGGTGTGTCAGTAGTATCAGGAAGTGTCTTCAGCCAGGGGGGGACAATGAGACAACCAGCATAGGACAGCCCACAGAGAACACTTGCGTGTCCTGTTCTATCTACAACCTACGATGCAGCGGAGGAACCATTGGTAGGGGCGCAGATAGGAGACAAGCAGTTCATATTCATGGTGGATTCGGGAGCGGAGAAATCATGTATTCGTGAGGGCCAGTTTCCGTTATCTAACCGGAAGTTAGAGATGCAGGGGTTCTCTGGGGCTGTAATTGAAGTTCCTTACACAGAAGATTTGGATGTGACAGTGGGGGGTAAAACGGTAAAGACACCCTTACTGTATTATGAACAATCACCAATAAACCTGCTCGGAAGGGACCTTCTTAGCAAGCTTAACATGACAATATCATTTACAGAAAGAGGGATAGTGTGCTCGACACCAGGAATATGCCCATTACGCGTAATGCTGGTAGTGCAGGCTCGGACAATGGCACCGGAAATACGTGGCATGCCAGTGGACGAGAGAATGTTCATCGAAGGCTTAAAAACGCTGGCCCAAGTAGTCCCCGAGCTAAAAAAGTTGGAGTGGAAAATACCCGCAGAATTCATCTTCCGCCCAATAGTGTGCCCAGACATAGCACCAGGGTCAGTGGTATCCTTAGACCTGCATGCTGTACAGGTATCAGCAAAAAGGATTGCAGTGATTGGGATGGACATAGATGGGTGTGAATGGCGCACTGTACTGTGCATCAACGCTAATATTGCCCTACGGGACTTATCTGATGAGGATCTCTTTTCTGATGCGGAAAATGATGGCGAGATAATAATGGAAATAGCAATGCCCTGTGACATTTTGATTCAGACAAGACAAGTTCCCGTCCAGTTGATGGCAGTGGTGGGAACGCCACCGTCCTTTTTTGATGATGACATGCGACTGGTGCCAAACAATTTGTGGACAACAGGCCCCCATGATGTAGGTTTGTTGCATGGAGTGACACCAGTGGTAATAAAGCTCAAACAAGGGGCAATTTTGCCCCGAGTGAAACTATTTCCATTGTCCCGCAAAGCTGAGGAAGGGATAAAAGAAACAATAAATGCAGTGTTAGCACAGGGGATAATAGTGCCTTCACACTCCCCTTGTAACACCTGTATCTACCCGATCAAAAAAGCAAAGGGAGGGGCTTGGAGGATGATCCAGGATTTACGCCCCCTAAATGACGTCATACAGAAAGAGTTCCTTTTAGTCCCGAACCCTGCTTCAATATTATGCAGCATCCCAAAAACAGCATCACATTTCACAGTGGTTGATTTGAAAAATGCATTCTTCTCCATCCCCTTGGCAGAAGAAAGCAGATACCTGACAGCATTCACATTAGGGGGAAAGAGATACAAGCATTGCAGGTTACCTCAGGGGTACTGTGAAAGTCCAAGTATATTCAACCGCATACTATACGAAGACTTGGGTAATTTATTAGTTGAAAGCACGAGAGAGTGAAGAGACGTGCAGAAAAGACTCAGTAACACTTTTGACGCTGCTGGCGAATAAAAGGTACAAGGTGGACAAGGGAAAGCTACAATACTGTCAGACAGAGGTGCTGTACCTGGGACAGCTGATATCAAAAGACGGGAAAAGAATAATCCCTGACAGAGTGGAAGCAATAAGGTCAGTGAGAGAACCAACAACAGTGAAGGAGATGCAGACATTCTTGGGAATGTGTAACTATTGTAGAGCATGGATATTAGATTATGCAGCCTACACCAGGCCATTACTGCAAGCACTCAAGGAGGCCCAGCAAGGGAACAGGAAAATAGAGTGGTCAGAAGAAATGAGTGACTCGTTTAAGTCGCTAAAAGGGCTGATTTTGAGTGCTCCAGTACTCGCCAATCCTGATTATGAGCGCGAATTTTACCTGTTCTCGCATTGTAAGGGAACTCTTATGACAGCTGTACTGACACAAAAGACTTCCCTAGGACACAAACCATTGGCTTACTATAGTGGCACATTGGATGCGGTGATGCAAGGCCATTTCGCGTGCGAGCAATCTCTCGCCGCCGCCGCGTTCGCCATTGAGAAAAGTACCACGATAGTAATGGGGTGCCCTGTCACGTTGTTTGTGGAACACTCATTATTTGCAATACTTGAAAGATCAAAAAGTACACTGACCACACAGCGAGCAACTGCCTATGAAATAATATTGTCCAGCGCCAATATTCACGTGGTAAGGTGCAGGACAGTAAACCCGGCAACATTCATCACAGAACCATGCACACTAGAGGACATGCAAGAACACAATTGTGAAACTTACACAGGAGAAACGGGGGAGGGCACGGTGGTGTGCGAAAATGCCCTGAGCGAGGGAGAGGTGTACTTTGTGGATGGGTCAGCGTCGATTGACATGGAAACAAGAGAGAAACATGTGGGACTGGCAGTAGTGAGGCTAGAAGAAGGTGAGTATGAAGTACTAGTACAGTACCGCCTCCCGTCCCATTTCTCAGCCCAAGCAGCGGAACTTATCACCCTAATAGAAGCATTACATGCAGCTAAAGGATGTGCAGTAACAATATATACAGATTCAGCCTACATGACGACGACAGTACACGGAGGTCTAGCCCGGTGGGGGCGGAGGTGGTTTCGAAGGGCAGATGGGACCCCAGTGCAACATGCTGAACTACTGAAAGAATTGATTGCGGCCCTAAAAGATCCAACAGTGGTAGCAATAGTGAAGTGCCAAGCACATACGCCCAACACAGACGTTGTATCTTTGGGGAACGCAGCAGCAGACGCTGCTGCAGAGGAAGCTTCATATTTTGAAAGACATGGAGCAGGTGAGTACCTATTACAGCACAAAACGAGCGAAGAGCTCCCAGAAGGATACAATGGCATGCCCATATCAAAAATACTAGAGCTGCAGGAAGGGGCCAGTTGTGATGAAAAGATGGTGTGGGAAAAAAGAGGGTGCAGCCAATCGGCAACAGACTTACTATGGCGCCAAAATAACTCAGGAAAAGTAGTAATGCCCGTCAAACTGTTAGAGATAGCATTTCAGCAATTACACTTTCCCACGCATAACACCAAACAACACATTGCAGCAGAGATACAAGAAGACTGGTTCGTGCCATATCTCCAAGAACACATATCTAGATTGACAATGGAGTGCACAACGTGCCAAATATATAACTCTGGAATGACGCTACGAACACTCAGGGGGAGAATTCCAAAACCCATAGGGCCCTTCAGAGAACTGCACATTGATTACGCAGACATGGGGGAGAGGTGTAATGGGGCACGCTACATGATAGTGGTTGTATGTCCATTTTCGAGGTGGGTGGAAGCAGGCCCATGTGCACGACCTGATGCTAAAAGCTCTGCAAAGTTCCTAGTAAGGGAAGTGTTGGGGAATTTGCGACGTAATTCGCTCAGACAACGGCACTCATTTTGTGAACGAGCTCTTCAAAGAAGTGACCACGTTATTGGGAATAAAACATAAATTGTGCTCGATTTATCATCCTCAAAGTAATGGCGTTGTCGAAAAGATGAATGGACTGTTAAAAGGGAGACTGTCTAAATTGTGTTTTTCGTTAAAGAAAAACTGGATCTACTGTTTACCCCTTGCGCTGTTTGAGCTGAGGAATCAGCCGAGCAAGGACCACCATCTGTCCCCGCAAGAAATTGTGACAGGGAGACGGATGCACACTGCACATTCCCCACTACGCCAACACTCAGATGCACACAGAAGCGCCACTATATTGGGAGATGAATTCACAGAATACCTGAAGAAGCTAACTAGGGCAGCGCATGCAATCTCAAAGCAGCTCTCACCACCATTCACAAGGGAAGAAGGAAACACAACGGTGTCCCTTGAAGAACATGAAGCACAGGCACAATTAATGCCAGGAGAGTTCATTTATGTCCGGAGCTTTGTGCGGCGGTGGAATGCCCCAAGGTTCCGTGGGCCGTACGAAGTGGTATTTTGTACCCCTTCAGCTGTAAAAGTAAAGGGGCTCAAATACTGGATACATTTGACAGATGTGCGAAAGGCATATAATAGTGTACAGGAAGAGGTGGATGGGGAGGCACAGACAACAGCAAACAAAAGTAATGAAAATGATGAGTGAACATGAACAAGTGAATGGAGGAGTGTAACTGACAGACAAAAAAGTTAACGAAAGAAATTATATTACAGGTTATCGGTGGAGATAAATGAATACAAAAAAACCAAAAAAACGTTCAAGTGTAAATAACGATGTGAAAAATATGTATATTGTCTGCTCCCTTCTCTGTACATTTCCCACCTTCCCCACTCCCCTACCCAACCCATCTCCCCCTTCCATGACCTCCTGGCATAAACAGTGCCAAAAAAGAATGTTTACATGCACGCACTTAATGCACTTTTATATCTCAAACAGGAACTACCATGGCAACTAACGGGCAGCCTGCAAAGGATAGATTTGTTAGATATAGAGAAGTTTTAGCTGAAAGATGTAGATATTCGTATGAGTGTGGATTGTCTGTATGCATTACATTATTTTTTACAATACTGTTTGTCTTGGTTACTTATTGGTTTATAGCGTTCATCTCTATTGAGATGAACGAGGGGGGAAGGAACAACGGGATTAATGCGACAAATGAAACAACAACTGCAAATACTAAAGAAGGTGATTTTTTGGTGTGGGACAGATCTAAACTTGTATGGGGATATTACACGACACCGCCCAATGTTGCTATCTCGCCAAATGAAAGACTGCAGGAAAAAATGCGAAACAGCACAACTTCCCCGCCAAAAGCATCTAATTATAATGCCCACAGTTTAAATGATCACAACCCCTCTGTTATATCATGGTTATACAACACCCCCACCAGCGTGTCCACTCCACCAATAGAAAACACACTGCTAGATAGTATAAAGAAAGAGAATGAAAAGATGGCTGTGAGATACGAAGCATTATACAATGAATGGGGAAAGGAGGGCGAAGGGGAGAAAGGGGGGCCTACACTGTTCTTCGCCCACGGAGCTGCGATATATCTTAGAAATAACAGGAGGAAAAGGGAGGCGGGATGGAGAAAATACGACGAGTATTACGGGTTGGGACTGGACAAAATGGAAGACCCACGACACCCCCACCAGACAAATAAATGGTATGCGGACATGAGTGCAACGGCTAAGCAAACAACAAATGAGAGCTGTTATGTCTGCTCCCTCATTCCCCATGCTTCAGGTACACCCAAAGTATGGCTGCCCAAAGAGTTGCCTATTGTCGATGCACAATGTCTCCTTCATCTCACGTTGTGCAGAATTAAGAACACCTTCCAGGCACATGAGGTAACTTTTAAAATGCTGCAGAATGAGAAGACATGTTATCCGAAGGCGGTAGGAGTGATATGTTTGGAGGAACCATTTTTTATAATACAAGGGACACTATTTTCAGAAAATAAGTGGAAAGATGAAGAGATAATGTGCAAAGCTGAAGCGCTGTGCGGTGTGGCACCAGAGAAACTGCAATGGATAGAAAAAACTCGCACACCAGTCTGGAAGGAGCACATCTCAAAATTGACTTGGGTGACGGCCATTGAAAAGCCCTTCAAGCTACAGAAATAAATAAACTATGAACTGTGTTTCAAGGGATACAGGAAAGTCATCATGCAACAAGACCCTCACCATCCCAGACATGAGAAAGGGGACAGCGGCCCTCATGGACACTTATTGGGTATGTGGCAACCAGGCATACCTGCACCTCCCACAATCTTGGAGTGGCAGCTGCTCATTGGCTACCCTACATTCCGCACTAATGGTGATACCGGAAAGCCACATTGATGGGAGCAAGAGAATGCGAGAGACCCCTCAGCAGAATGAGGCCCAGCCAACTACAGAGTCACAAGTATATGTCCTGTCTTCCGGTAACAAGGAGGAGATGCTGTCACGAAACAAAATGATCATCGAACTACATATCAAAAGCATCATCTGAGCTGCTAGCACAGATCCCGGATAGATATCGATTATTCAGTTCTGCAGAAACTTTCTTTGCCTCACTCATCCCTAGCATCCAGGCACGAGCAAATGCAAAATGGCTCCAAATTACACGCTGGGAGCTGATCCAGCTGGCGAATGACACTGAAGAAGGATTTAACGTAATAAAGGTGGAACTGCGAGCACTGCAGCTAATGACCATGCAAAATAGGTATGTCTTGGACCTGTTGACAGCAATGGACGGAGGTGTTTGCCAAAAAATTGGAAGTGCCTGCTGCACTTTCGTACCTTCCGAAGACGCGGATAATGGTTCCTTGTCCCATGTGATCGAAGCAGTAAATAACCTAGGAGAAAGAATGAAAATGGAAGGTGGAGCAGAAGCAAGCACATGGTTCGACAACATCTTCTCCTGGGTCCCATCATGGCTGGGAATGACTGTTAAAATGATGCCGACAGTAGTGTTCCTCCTTTTTATCTTTTGTATGTGCCAGGTGGGCCTTCGATGTTGTGCAAACGCAGTACCAAATGGTGCAATGATGATGGTGACAATGGGCAACGCTCGCGGTACGGTACAACATATGCAGGAAGTAGAGGTACAAACAGGAACAGAAAACACACCAAGATACCAGATGGTGCCTAGGTACCACAACAGAGATGTGGTAGACACACTGTGGCACACTACAATTAAAGAGCCCCACATACTTGAATGGTATGAGGAGGTGTGGGTGGATTTGAACGAGGATGAAGGGTGTATATATCTGACGTGCACCCCGGACAAGTATGCTAGAAGGGGAGAAAGCCTGCGAGGAGTGTGTAGGGCATGGATGCCCATAAAAGGTACCCCTGCATGGGATGAGGCTGTAGCTGAAGAAGAAGAATGCAAGAGGTTGAGGGAGTTACAGTATTCATTACTTAAGTAACGAAAGGGGGGAAATGTATGGGAGGATTGGTCCAAGAGACCCCCCTCCCCTGCAGCCTCTCCCCCCTGTGAAGTCCATGGCTTGTGAGGGGTTCCCCCTGCCACCAGGGCCCAGGTGGCGGGTGGACCACTGGCTGAAGACATTGACCAAACATGCTGTATTTAGCTAGGCCCTGGAAACCATTTTGTGAAATCAAAATGGTTTCCTGTGCACCACAGCGCGGCCCCCACCCCTGGAGAGTCTCACTTGTCCCTGCGGCCGCAGCTCCCTGGCAGATCCGCTGAGAGTCAGTTCCCGCGAACAGACGGACATGAGCTAGTGTTAGATGCAAACACTGTAACATTTCACCCTCCGCAGTGTATCAATGTTCCCAGTATGACCCGGCCAGCAGGGCCGGGGTGGAAAAGAACTGTAAAATGGTCCCCTGACAAAAGCAGAGCCCCCAAATACTAATGTGCAAACTACCTGTGATGAAACTCTTCTCTCTATGACCTTTCTGACTAAAAACATGTAACCTCCATGAAGATGGCAGAATGTGTGCTTATATGGCATTCGGGTTGAAGTACCCACATCCCCGTAGCAATGCGCGAATGGTAAAAGTGTCCCGGGGTTTTTATGTTATATGTTTCGCCGAAAAGAATGCACCCCAAGGTCCCATGCCATAACTGAACTAATGCTGCTAGAGTGCAAAGGAAGACAAATTCAACCCCATTGGGAGCTCATGTAAATGGTGCACGAAAATGCACAATATGTATTTGAATGTCTAAGCTCACCATGTGTCACTGCCATCAGTCTCATTGGCCAGTTGTTCCTGCGTGCTCCACCAACCTTACCACTACCTCGCTTACCGCGCATGTATAGAAATGTAACAAAATGTCGTGATTAAGTATTTAACATATAGTTATCAATTGCAAAATGGGTATAGGTATCGCATTTGAAATGGCCATGTAAAGGCACTAACAATGTAGAAAACATAAGCTTTGAAAAGACTCAATGAGTATTGTACATTATATGAATGTTTATGCCTCTTCCACATAATCTGCAACGCAGGCGGAAAATACCTTTGTGGGCATATCCAAGGCCACTCCCCCTTCCTCCCCATTGAAGCCTGCCAGACGGAAAAGCAGAGGCCTGTGCTGCTCTGCTCCACCTCCCCCAATTCGGCGGGAGCCGCTTCAAACATTCACGTTCCCCCGCAGCTCCCAGGGCCGAGGCCAGCCACCTGAATTATTTACAACCCAGCAGTAAACCCCGGCCATAAACAGGCCCGAAGGCGCCCTTTCTTAGGCTCCACGACCCACCAGCTCACCCCAGGTTAATGGCCCCTGTAAAATTAGGACACCCAATATTATAGCAACACTTTAGGAACACATTCATAATGACTTCTAACGAGACATGATAATTTGGGCAGCTCGCCCCTTGCCCTGAGACCCAACCTCGCGACCTATGATGCCCGGTCAAGAGGACGATGGTAATCATGTATTGACGTATCACCAAAATACCCCACTCTAGGTGCATTCCTCCTGTGTTGCATTAACCTGTAGAATAACCTATTGGAAGATTTACCGGGGAAGATAATATTGCAATGTTGAATGACTGCGGTGTGCGTGGCCTTAGGGCAGAAAGCCAGGAAAGACGTTCATCACTGACACTGGTCACGGCTGGCACAACAACACCGTCCGGGTGAACCCAGCTGACCTGCCCGGCCCGGCCCACGAGGGTAACCAGTGACGCCCACCAACCACGGCAAACCACATCACAGCGGCACCTATAGTTAGTCGTCGCCACCCAATCACCACAAACTTGTGCCCCCTATAGTATGTAGGTTCTTAGGACGTTTTTTGTAAATATATATGCCGTCTTTGCTATTGTCAGACAGAGCGCTCTCGCAGTTTGCAGAGTCCTTTGCATGCCCTATTCTGATTGATAAACTCCCATTTAAGCTCACCCGCACTTTGTCTTAGCCTTATTCCCATCTTGGGAGAGTCCATTATTGTCTCTCATTGAAGGGAGGATCGTGCTATCTGGGGGACGCTCGCCTTCACTATCTCTTCCATTCTCTGCTCTAATGAACACTGATTGGGCCTCATTACAACCCTGGCGTTAAGGGGTTAACGGCGCCGTAAAAGGCTGCGGCGCCGTTAAACCCTTAACGCCCGATTCACACTTTAACGCCTGCTTTTTGCAGGCGTTAAAGTCCAACCCGCTAAGGGACCTTGGTGCTAATTACGGCACTGTAATTTACGGTGCCGTAATTAGCGCCTTCCCCATTCCCATTGAGCCCTATGGGCCAAAAATGGGAATGGGGAAGGGATCATGGTGAATGGGGATTTACTGCCCCGCCAACCTTGGAATGGGGCGGTAAATCCGCCATCCACCATGGCGGAATCCGGCATGGACCATGGTGCTAATAGCACCATGGTCCAACGCCAGGGTTGTAATGAGGCCCATTGAGCCTAGATGACACGCAGCAGCAGCACGAGCTACGCTCATCCTAGTAGCCATTTGTTTAGTAAACGGCACTCTCCCGGCTGATTGAGCCACGCACAACTGGTGGGCTTGGACGTGCAAAAAATGTTTTATTACTTGGCAAATAAGTCTTCTTTCTGATCTTCCGATAGCTAACTTCATTTGTTACATTGGAAGCAGGGACGTCATTTAGGGATCGCCAGAGGTCTATTTTTTTTTATTTTTTTTTTTTATAATGCAATCTCATGGGCTGTGACCAGCACCATGTGACTCTTTTGTTCTGGAGTGGCTGGCTTTCTTAAGGCCCCTTAAAAAAAAGAAGAAAAATAAGAAAAGGAGTGCCACAAGTCTAACTTTCAGCACTAACCCTAAATAAGAAAGATTAGGAATACCAAATAATGTGTCTTTCTGGAATTCTATACAATACTTGCTAGACTCACCAAAGCTTTATTTCAGGCACACTTCAGAAGGTGAGTCACTGATTTAGTCTGTTCTTAAATGCCTCAACTCAGCCTTTCTGGGGTCGATAAATGAGTACCAACACAGGTTGGGTGACATTGGGTGTATATTTTTTCTATATAAAGCGCTTAAGCATAAGTGCTATATAATAACACATCATTATCATTTGGTCATGGACGTCTACTTGCATTCACAGTAATTCGGTAATATGGGCCTATTTGGCGATCCATTCTTGTGTGAAATTTACATCACATTATAGTGAAATCGTAACCAGATTTTTTGTTGTGTACAATGCTATGTGATAGCACTTCCTGTTTTGCCAACGGGTTAAAGGTCGCATTCCATCGCATCCCGTGATATCACTTCGGGGTGGGGTCAAATCACATCACTTCCTGTGATGTCACCAGGGGTCAATGGTCATCTGATGTCACTTCCGCTACCCCTTGCATTTTGGTGAAATGACGACCCTGATTAGGAGGGGGCGAATAAGAGACACAAAGCTTCTTCATTAACCGTCAGTAGGTGGATAAAGGGCACCATTACATGAGTGTATTCAGTGTCTGGGGTTCCAATTCTAAGGAAAGTGGTGGGTTGCTCCATCACGGGTATGGCCACTTCTTGGGTTACAGCTAGGGGGGGGGCTTCATTGGAGGATATATGCAGGGCCACTACTTGGGCGTTCTCCAATACATTTGCTCACCATTACAGACTGACGACCCCAGACTGTCCTTCCTTTGACTGGTTGGGAACTCATGTGTGTGAATTAAAGGTCTCTTGGTTTTGCAGTATCCTTAGGTGTGCTTTTTTCTTGTGTGTCTAAGGGAGGGCTGCTGTAGGGCAATATATGTATACCGGGTGGGGGAGAGAAAAAAGAAAATTGCTATAGGGCACTGCGGTGAAGGTTGACTGCTTCACAGAGTAATGCACTGTGACGGGGAAGAGAAGGACTTGACGTGACGTAATGAAGAGTACCGGTAAGCAATCCATGCATTATTGATGATGCCGTGGTGGATGGTGCAAAGATCAAAAGCATTTTGCAGGCCTCTGTAGCAGGCTGCGTTAGCTGTAGGGTTAGTGCTGCAGCGCTATAGATACAGGACTTGTTCGGTCTGTTGCCTTACCAAAGACATGAACGACATTGATCTTAATGGGACAACATGGAAATTCAACACTTTTACTAATTGTAAGACCGAATTGTTGGTGTATGACAACAAATGCCCTTGTGGCTTGCTATATGTAGGGAAATGCAAGCGTGAAATATGCCTACGCGTTTGCGAGCATACATCTTGCATCTAAAATGAAATCGATGACAAGCCCATGATGGTTCACTTTAAGGTGATGAAACACAATAACACAGATCTGTTTTGGTTTATACTACAGGCCGTTAGAAATCCTTTACAAGGGGGCGACCGTGACCTCATGCTGCGCAAGTTAGAGCAAAACTTGATAGATCGCTTAGACTCATAGAATGGAATCTTTTCTTCAACTAAGCCTTTTGCATAAATCTTTTTGGGCTTTCTCTCATACCTATGTCTAATGTGTAACGGATGTATACTATACTATATAGAACTGATCCTGCTACTCACGGATAATAAACAAGTTGTACACTACACTGACAATACCATCCCCTCGTGTGGACATCATCTGCTTATTTGTCATTCCGCAAATATTAATATCATTTTGTTTTTTATTCCATCTATTTATGTATAACACAATTTGTCCACCACATTGAGTGTATTTTGGTTGTGTGCATCCTTTGCTTAATTGTCGTTTTGCAAAACAGCTAATTGCTTTCCGCTTGCACTGAATGTAAGAATATGCCTTAGCCAACATCTGACTACATTGTATGTAATGCCTCAGCCAACATCTGATTCTTTTTTAATGTAATAATATGCCTGAGCCAACAATTAACTGCTTTGGTCCTTTACATATATACTGCAAATGCAGACCTAATACGTGTACAATATTTAGGCTATAGATCATGTAGAAGAAGTGCAAACCGGGTATTAATATCCTCTTTGGCCTAACTGCCATTGCATCTGCACTAATAATATTTTCGAGGTTCTGAGACGCCATCACAAGCCACTCGCCTTCCTTTCAATTAATAACATTTGTTCTTCTTGATGAAGTATTGCACATTAGATGCAAAATGTTAGAAGTATTTAGCCAGCAAAGGCTCACGCAATAATAGTCGTAAGACGCCTTGCATGTCCTTTTATCCGGGTCTTTTATGGGGCTTACTCTAATTAATGTCTATAAATGTAAAATGCAATTTTCCTGGACTCGAGGTTCTTTCGCAAGTTGCCTCCAGGCTGTGGATGCACGTGTTTCTGGTGGGGAAGCTGTATTCCTTGAGATTTGGATTGCCAACTGTTGCGTGTTTTTTGGGACTTAACCGTATTGATGAATTTTGTCCGACGTCCTGCACGCAGCGTCAGTGGGGCGTGGAAACCCCTGACTTTGCTTCAGCCCAGACCTGATCAAAGACTTTTCAGCTCAGAGGTCACACTTATGTGTGATAGATGGGGTTCCTGGGAGCAGAGCGACTCACGTCAGTGCTGCATCATAACATATTGCTCTGTGCGAACAGAGCATCCCAATGGGAGCAATTAGACACGGATAGGAGGGAGATTGAATATTAGCAAGGACTTTTGTGCCTTATGAAATGTGAATGGGGTGATGAGAATTGGGAAGGGTGCATAATGCAGCATGCTGTGTGAAATAAGACATTGGTTTTAAAACCCAATGGAAATTGTTTTGGCTAACATTACTTTGCCTGGTGCTACTGCGAGCTCCATGCAGGATGAGGAAAATAAAACTAAAGCCATACTCGTTTTGCTCAACGTGTTTCAATAACAATGTATATTGTTAGTTTATTATGGCATACTAGTTTATGTTGTACTTATTCTTATCAAGGTATTTCTATATACAAAGCCTTAATAAACATGCATTTCAATTAAACCTGGGAAGATATGTGGTCAATTGCTTCAATTGCCCACATCTTGTTTTCACCCCCTAACCAAATTGTGTGATCCTGGGCTAATCATAATTAATTCCATTAATCGGGCCCTTAATCTCAGTGGCGCTCATTTTCCATGCAGTGTAACGTGAATGAAAGGCATAAAAGCATTGCCTAAGGCTTTAATGCCTTTCATTCACACCATGCCCCATTTCAAGCTTGTTTTAATTGCATTTTAGTTTATTAAAACTTTTAGCAAAGTCTTTAAAATAGAAAATAACATAAAACAGAGAAAAAAGAGGACATAGTTGCTACTCGACGTTTTGGGCAACGTTCCAAGTCCATTCACAATCCACCTTGCTCCTGCTCTTGTGCGCGAGATAGCAACCCATCCTCGTCGTTCAAACATTCTCTTAGAAATGTAACCGTGGCGATCACCATTGAGCATAGACTAGGGAAGAGTCATGATAATGCAGATGGCCTTTCCAGAAGGTATGTTGAGCGTCTGGATCAGGGTGTCAATCTCGTGGGAGATTAGAAGCTCAAACCTCAGTCTGGGGGCGAGGGCGACTGTGATGCTGGAAATGCATTGGAGGGAAAGGGCCTCCATATCCTTGTCCTTTATGACAGCCCAACGTTCCAAGTCCATTCACAATCCACCTTGCTCCTGCTCTTGTGCGCGAGATAGCAACCCATCCTCGTTGTTCAAACATTCTCTAAAAAATGTAACCGTGGCGATCACCATTGAGCATAGACTAGGGAAGAGTCATGATAATGCAGATGGCCTTT
Organism: Ambystoma mexicanum; assembly: GCF_040938575.1. NCBI lineage: Eukaryota > Metazoa > Chordata > Amphibia > Caudata > Ambystomatidae > Ambystoma > Ambystoma mexicanum. Next base: position 1,164,016,781 of record NC_090932.1, on the reverse strand, counting down.
CCAGAAGGTATGTTGAGCGTCTGGATCAAGGTGTCAATCTCGTGGGAGATTAGAAGCTCAAACCTCAGTCTGGGGGCGAGGGCGACTGTGATGCTGGAAAGGCATTGGAGGGAAAGGGCCTCCATTTCCTTGTCCTTTATGACTTTATCATGTATGTTCTGTCTTGTTTTCCGTGCAGGAGTTCATGTGAGACTCCTGGCGGTGCGGCTCTTCCTCTTTTCGGTTTGGTGTACAGACCCTTGGGATACCCTTATGGCACCCATGGGTGGTGGTACAACCCTGTGCCCCTAGTGTATGTTTATGGGCACCTGGGTGTGGCCCACAGAGCAGGGTATGGGCTGCTTGCAGCTCCATGCTGAATTTGACAGGTGCTCTAAGTATCCTCCATTTTGGGATACCCAAGACCTGCCATTGGAATCAGTTGATTCCTGATAGGGGACAAGATGGCCCTTGTTTTTCCCAAAGTCCTGGGATGCCCTGACTCTGTCCCTTGCCCCTGACTGGCTGTTGGGTGGAAGTTCCATATATGGTATTGTGGAGAAGTCCACGCCAGACTGGCTGGAGCCTTCCCAGTGACTGTATGTTGTGGGTACAGCCTTGGGGTGGGACCTGGGTGAATGGAGTGTATGACCAATATGCACTTCTTGTTATGGGTATCTGGTATGAGACACAAAGACTGAGACAGCCCTACATGAAACTGGTATGAATGCAGTGTGGTGTTCTGAAGGGCTGGGCACTTGTCCCAATACACATTCCTTGTTGTGAGTGTCTGGAGGGAGGAGAATGGCCTGTATGCACTGTGAGCCTGATTGGCTGCCTGCCTGCATGAATGCCCTTCTGAATGATTGGATGCCTAAATGTGACCCAGCAGAGTGAATGAGAGATCAAACAGTATATCTGGGGACCTCTCACTGATGGAAATTGTTCCAAAGCTGAAGTTGATACTTGATGCTTAACCTTGAAGCCCGCTGGAAGAAGAAGAATTGCTGCTGCTCTCCTTTGCTAATCTGAAAGCTGCGTGACTGTCAAGGAACTGATCCAAGAGAGGACCTGGCTAGGAGACCTCTTCCCGAGCTACGAGGGACCATCGTGCACCAGCTAATCTTTGCCAAAGCTCCCTTGACGTCAGACCCTCGAAAGACTGCCGACCGGAGAAGGGGACCGCCGCGGAATCACGAAGCGAAGCGCCCAGACATTGAAGTTCATCACCGTCGACAACAAACCTTGTCAACCGGAGCCGCAATGCTCCATTCCCTAAGAACATTAGAAACAAGGACTCCCTCGCTCAGCACCGATGACCGCTTTGTCCCACCGTCTAGGCCGCCGACGACCGAGGAGAATCCGCCGGTGGGTTTCCCGCCACCCAAAGACCAAAGTGACGCTGACGACCCGACGCTCTTGCTGGGCCAAACTTCTTCAATAACTCTTTGCGGCAACGAACTATCGTCATCGAGGTGCACCGCACGCCCCCGCTTGCAGGACATTTTCCACTGATCGTCAATGAGCACCGCAAGAACCGAAGCTGCTGCCTCCGACGACAGTGTTCACCATTTTCTTCTCCGAATCTCGATGACCCAGGGCTCCTGCTTTTAAAGGAGTGCACTCAAGAAGGTCCCGTTGACGACTCCTCAAACATCTCTACGAAACCAGGTACTTTGGGGTTGTGTAACTTTTTAGAAAGGGATTGAGACTATAATGAGCATAATTGGACTGGGCTTGTCAATTACGCTTTATTTACAGGTTGCCCAGGTGGCGGGATCCTCGCAAAGAACTGTCTATATGGTAGTGCGATAGTCTTTTCTACCATTGCTTGATTTAACCTGCTTTCCTTCTGTGGTATATCGTTGATTAATCTTGTGATCTGATTCGTATGCTATTTAGAACTGTTAGCAGTTGATGCATTTCAAAGGAATCGATAGTTAAGAGTGGTACCACGTAGACCTGTATATATTTGCCATTATAGTTTTGCCAGAGTACAAAGTGTGTTATTGTGATTGTGTATATAACTTTAAACCTTATTTATATAAAGAGTGTGTTTTCACTAACATAGTGTGGACATTCCTTTGTGGGTGCTTGGGGTCTACACTGTACTTAAGAACCAGCTTGCATCACCTTCTGAGAGCTAAGCCTTGATTGCTCGCCATGTTTTACCACTTAGAGACTCTTGGCTGGGGTACTCTGTGCTTCGACTCTGCCATATGGAGAGCAGGAGTGCAGATATTCCCCTCCAGTCTTTTCAACGGACTTGCTTTTTTAAAGCTTTTTAGCTGTGATAAACACAGCACGGGCTGGGGCGACTTCCCCGACCAGTTGGTTGAAGGTCCTGTGGCAGGCAGGGGTGGACCAGGTGGTCAGTGATTTACCCCTCCCAGGGGACTCTGAGGCTGGTTAGGTGCAGTGATGAGGGCACATCTGCCTCTCACTGGGATGACTTTGACCCGGCAGGAGGACCCGATGGGAAGGTGGATGGAGAAAGTGGGGGTGGGTCCAGGAGGCGGAAGGTACTAGACGGGATAAGGGTGCCTCCTGGGATCACCCCCAACATAGAATGTGGCAGGGAGGTCCGTGACAGTGTAGTGGGGACCTCACCGCTGTGGAAAGGGAACGGAATGGGCAGTTACACCTGAACTGCCTGTCACAAATAAGGAACAACTGTAAATAATGTGGATTTGGTTTGATGATCTAATGTACCGTTTGTGGCTATGCAACATATTGATCTTTTTTAGGGTCGTGTTTACATATGAAGGTGTTAATTATGCTTAGTAATGTTAAAAGGATTAAACGTGGCCGAATACTTTCAAATCAAGGAGTTTGTGTGTTTCTTTAGTACGACTGGGACTGCCTCCCTGCAAAGCCCAATCCAATCCAGCTCCCACATCTTCTTTTCAAGTTTGTGTGGGGTCAGCTGCAGGTCCTCCACTGTGCCGATAAGAAGCTCTAGTGTGCCTCGGCAAGATGCAACCCATCTGGAGACCGCCCCACCAAGAAGTTTGGATAGTTCTACTTTGATTAGTTCTAAAATGGCAGCAGCATCTTCTTTCATGCATTTGCCAAAAAACATAATGCACTTCTAGTCTATTATTGCTTTTAATGAGATGAAACCCAACTCCATTCGGATTACTTTTATCTGCACCGTTTTTGTGAGTGCCAATACCCGCTTCCAAAACATCCCCTCTAAACCTGACCAGTGTTTCTTGTAGAAGTGTACCATTGAGTCAGCATCCTAGGACAGAGTCGGAACAACCCTTCCTCTGTAAAAATCCAGCAAAGGAAGCATTGAATAACGGCAGAATATTAATTTCAACACCAAAGTTTGGTTTGCCAATAATTTGGCTTTGTTTCCTAGGGCCACAAGGTTATGCAGATCCACTGGGCTTTTACAAACTTTGACCCCCATGAGTCCAGTTTTTTCAGCAGTAGGTCGCCCAGCCACCAATGATGGGGCTTACTTTTGTTTCCGCCATCTTTTTCTAAAACTAAGATTTTCGTTTTGCTGGAGTTGATTTGTAAGTCTTTTTCAGCTGCGTATTCATCTAACCTTTTCAATTGCCTTTGTAGTCCTACCGCCGTGTGGTCAAGCAGGACTAAGACATCTGCGTACAGCAAGTGATTCACGTGGGACTTGCCCATTTTTGATGGAAAGCGTCTCGATTGTTCCATGAAAGGTCCAAATCGGAGAGGTTAAAGAGCGAGGGTGCCAAAGGGCAACCCCGTTTGACACCCCTGCCAGTCAAAATTTTCTCTGATAATCTTCCCTCAATATTTAGCCAAACTCTCATATTCGTGTTGTTGTGTAAAGACTTCAGTTGGGCGACTAGATCTTCTGGACAGTCCCAGGCTGTCAATTTAAACCATAGGCGTTCACGGTTTATGCTGTTGAACGCCTTGGCCAAGTCCACGAAAGCTACAAAGATGTTTCTATTTGTTCTGCATACTTGGTCCTGTAGTGCTAACAAAAATTGGTGGGGTAGTTCCCAAGCCCTTTACGAAGCCACACTGAAAAAGATCCAAACAACCTTTTCTGCAGGCCCAGTCTTTCAGGCGCTTTAACAAGAATGCGGCTTACATATTACCCATCACATCCAAGAGGGCAATAGGGTGATAGTTGTTTGGATCTTCCCTATTGCCACTATTGAGTATTGGAATGATGTTCACCGATTTCCATGATATTGGGCTCTCTTGTGCGTCCCTTACGTTGCCTATTATTCGGGAAATCGAGTAGCCCACTCTTCTGGCTTTTCTTTCAACATGAAAGTCGAGATACCGCTCGGACCTGGGCTCAGGTAACATATGCTCGTTTTATAAGATTCACTATCACTTCCTCATCATTAGAGATGATCCAAGGTGTTTGCGAATTAGTTGCTTGTGGTTTTTTAAGGGGAGATGCCACATATCTTTTTTTTGAAGTGGGCTATCCCTTGTTCTCTGGGACTCCGTTTATCTGGACCAATGATTGTAAATTACCAACTGAATTAATGCAGGTCCCGATTTCCACTGAATTCTTGTTGTTGAGAGCCCTTATCATATTTTCTGCATTGTCCTGAATTAAACTGCCCGCATACCAAATAATCCATTGCAGAAGCTGGACTTCTCCTCCCTTTTATTTGGTGATTTACTGAGTATTGAGCCACCATATTTCTGACTTCTTTTTTTGAGATTCTTAATTGGCATCCATTATTGATGCATTCTACTGGCAGTGTTGTTTGTTTATTTATTCATTGCTCATTTGTTAGGCACTCATATAGTTAGCAAAACTGTTTCAAAGCGCCCACAGGGAAAACAGGGTGGGGACAGGGGATGGTAGACAAGTAATTACCATGGATCTCCCTCATTCGGGCTGGGACCCCCTAAACACAATTTTCACAATTGGTCTCTCTTGTGCGGGCTCGGACTGTGTCAAGAATCAAAGATTTGTGCAACAAATTTTGCTTAAACCATCTCAGGTCTGCTTCGATTAACTTCATTTCTCATTCTCGTTTTCTACTTTTCCTTTTTATCACTTTTGGCTGGACACCTTACAGAGTCCTACGATTGAGCACACTTGTGGTGCCGGACCACTCTGTCACAGGTGTTGGATCTTTTCTCTCTTAGTTCAAACATCTATCAGCAATTCTGCTTTCCTCACGTCTTTCATAAAACGGTGTATAAGTCTTGCTTCTTGCGCTCTTTATACAATGTTGCTGCTTGCAACTTTGATTTCAACACAGAACGGTCTTGCATTGGTTTCCCCAACTCACTGACTGTGTTGATCATTCGGCCACTGCTTAAATCTTGGAGCCAAGGATGGTACCACAGCGGCTGCTGTTCCTCCCTTTCTCGATCAGCCATGTAGGAGGGCGCCCGGTATCTCTGACCCACAATGCAGGATTCTTCAGTCTTATTTCCTGGCCTTACGCTGTTAAATCGGAAGGACTCGGAAAAGTAATGGTTTTCCATCAGAGAGGTCAAGGGTCTCTTCATTCTAGTACACCCTTCTTGGTTTGCTGTGTTTCTCCCTTCATGCAGCTACTGCATTGAAACCACTGTTCCTTCGTGTGCTTTGCCTTGCTCAGAGTGTGCGCTAGTGCTGTGGCTTTTATCCGTGTGGTGAAGTTTAATGGAAGTCAGGTGCGAGTGATTACCATTAATTGCCTGGCTTTGCCTGACCATAGTAATGGGATATGTCTGGTACAATGCTTGGTTGTGAGTCTGGGAGAGAGATTCCCAGTTACTAGCGGGTGAGACACCTTCTGGTTTCTCACAGTGCCATTATTCCCTGAACTGACAACCTCAAATTCACTGCCACTTTTAAATAAGGTCAATGGCCCAGCACATGGTGGACCTCTCCCGGATTTTACCGCTGGGTTAATAAGTGACGTTGCCATCCATTACATGCTTTGATGTATTCCAAGTTTCTTGGAGATATGAGGTCTGCTGTATTCCAGATGGTTTTTTCACACTTTTGACGTATGCACGAATCTTCTTGTGTTCCATGAGATCAACAAAAGGTTATGTCTCCTTTTTATCAAGCTGCTCAGTTAATCGGACTTATCACTTGCTAGAGTTGCCGGAAGCCAAGCCCATTTGCCTGTGTCCATGGCCTCAAATGGGTCATGGTTTTTCTGGGCCATTTCCTTTTTAGGCTGCCCGCATCCGATTCCTCTTATTGTTAGTTTGAAGTTTGTTCGTTTGAAGTTCTTCATCAGAGACCTGTCATTTTTGCCGCCGTGAGAAGATACCAGGCGACCTAGCTTACACTGTTGGTCCACCCGGAATCCTGATGTCGACCTATTGGGAGACTTTACATGGCGGATGTCAGAAGTGCTTCGGAGTAGGTTCAGACCGGAGGTTGTTCACCGTTAATAGCCCGCTATCACAGGACTCGTTGACAAGGTGTAGCGGAGGAGCCAAATGCCTCTACCGGAAATCCTGCCCCTATTTTGCCTATATGTTATGTTATGTTATGTTATGTTACTTGCCATTTATATAGTGCTCTATATATCACTGGTATGACCTCAAAATGCTGGTAGGTTGAACGTCCTTGGGAACCGTAGTACTGGTCAGTAGAGAGAGATAGGGCCTCATTACGACCCTGGCGGAGAACCATGGTGCAATTTGCACCATGGTCCATGGCGCAGAGCTGCCAACTCCGCCATGGGGGTTGGCGGACTTACCGCCCCATTCCGACCTTGGCGGGGCGGTAAGTCCCCAATCCCCATTTACCCTTCCCCATTCCCATTTTTGCCCCATAGGGTATAATGGGAGTGGGGAAGGCGTTAATTACGCCACTGTAATTTACGGTGGCGTAATTAACGACAAGTCCCGTAGCGCCATGGATTTTTCCGCTTGCAAAAAGCAGGCGTAAAAATCACCATGGCGCTACGGGATCTCGTAGTCGGGCGGAGAGGTACGCCATGGGTTACGCCGGCGTAAACCCCTTTCCGCCAGGGTCGTAATGAGGGCCATAGTGTCGTAGGGTGCGTGGGTGCACTAGATATGTGTGCAGCTGATGTAATTGTCGGCTGGTAGCTGCATCCTAGCGCTAGGTGTGGTGCTGAAGATATCAGTTGGTTGTGTGCATTCTAGTGGGTGGACACCCAGACAGGGCTCTGGCTGCGTTAGACCTGAGGGACGCATATGTGAGCAACTAGGCCGGAATTTGCTCGGCTAGCTGCGTTTTACTAGGGTGATGAAGTGTTCATGGCGTTGTATTCGTATGTGAACAGCTAGGCCGAATTTATCAGGGGTATAGCTGTGTTCTAGTTGTATGATGGTGTATAGTAGAGAGTAAGCGTGGTGATGTGATATGATGGTTATCTTTAAAGCGCCCGGGACCGGCACGTGAACAGGATGGCAGGGAACACAGCGATACACGGACACAGAGACAGGGCTGGGTTCATAGCGACATGATGGGGGATACGGATATATAGCAACAGCATGGGAAACAGGAAAACAGGGTACACAGTCATACATGTGTGGGGCATGTTAACATTTACATTTCTATCTAGATGCGATTCAGGTCAATGTTCACAACTCCACCCAAGTGTGGGAGAAGCTAACATTTGTATATCTATCTAGAAGTGACTCAGGCTAATGTTCGCGATTTCATCTAGATGTGGCGCATGCTGACACCCACAATTCCATTCAAGTGTGGGGCATGCCGACATTCACAGTTCTGTCTAGGTGTGGGACATGCTGACACTCACATTTCTATCCAGATGTGACTCAGGCTAATGCTCATGATTTCATCTAAGTGTGAATGAAGTGCAATGGATGAAGCACCTTGGAAGGAAGACATTAGATCAGATGCAGACTAAGTCCCACAATAGTAGAAGCATGGCTCAGGAAGCTCATCACAGTATTGATCCTGATGAAATAATATATAGTGAATGTTTATCCTGTCTGGGTCAGTGGCAGGCTAATGTTCACAATTCTAAATGAGTGCGGCATTGCTAACATTCAAAATCTAGTATGGGTTTGTAGCAGGCTAATGTTCACAATTCTGAGTGCGGCATTGCCAATATTCGCAATCCTGTCTGGGTCCGGCGCAGGCTAATGTTCACAATTCTAAGTGTGGCATTGCTAACATTTACAATCCTGTCTGCGCCCAGCGCAGGCTAATGTTCACAATTCTAACTAAGTGTGGCATTGATAACATTCACATGTGTTGGAAACCAGAAGTTGCGACATGCACATCGCCAATAATGGTACCAATACCACAAAGAATTCTCAAAACAAGGTATCCATTGAGAAAGCCCTATATGATGTACCCACTGAGAAATGACAGTCTCTTAAAGAAGTTTGCTGAAGAAGTGAGAAGCAGTGAAGGCAAAAGACTGGTGATGTTGCATGAAGTAGAGGTGACGTGCCAAGAAGAGATGCCAAGGAAGAAAGTATATAAACCTTATAGAATCTGATGACAAAGTAAAGAATTGAGTAACATTTCATGTGCAGAATGAAGATTGCAAGTGCGAAGAATCACTGCAGAAAATGCAAGCTGTTTTATAATTGTACAAATGCTGAAACGCAAGTAGACTAAGTAACCATGAAGGCTGGCTATACGTAGTGAATAGACTGCCGGCGGTGCTGCCATTACATATATGTATATAGAATCAGGATGTTCCACATCAGATTTTAAGCAAACTAAGACCTCTGTTGAAAAAAGGCTGAAAGTGTGGCGCAGTAGAGAAAGAGCTGGCGATGAAGGAAGAATAGAGAAGGTGGTCTGGCCCAGTGTCAAGGGTTGGGGCAGCCAAGAAACTGGTTATTTATTCGAGAAGATACAATGAACGCACATGAAGCGAGCTCCTGTTGAGGTGCAATGGAAAAACACTATGAGTGCCAGGTTTTATTCATTTAATAGTATTAAAGGCAAAGAAGGACCTAAAAACATGATCTCCTGTCACATGGGGTAGATGGAAATAGACTTTGGGCAAGCTACATAGAGACTGAAGATAAGACCATGCTAACACTCCCTTCTATTCTCAGGCACAGTGATACTTTGCAAGGCCAAGTTTCAAAGAAAATTCGAATGGCAGACAGCAGGAGTGATGATGGATGATGGGCTAATTGGGTGGGGAGGCATGGACAAGCCCATCCACAAACATGTGGGGTACCAGCTTGCGTGCTACTAGCGAGTGGGCTATTCCAGAAGGGTACAAGCGTGCCAACCAATTGAAGAGGCCCATGTAGCAAAGAGCCCTATAGGTTGAAAGCCAATGAAACGTGTATTTTATGACACTGAAGATGACTTGCGGGCATAGTTGTCCACCTGACCAGAAAAACCCAAACACAATCATATCCCCCATAGAAAGTATACCTAGATTTTCCCCGTAGACCAACAACAATCCATCTTAGGTTTTCTTACTTTGCCACGTAGTGTGACGTCAATGATGATGAGTTTTTTCTATAAATGTGTGTTTTTTCATGTAACACGTTGAGAGAAATACTGTGAGACATGCATTGATGTCCGTTGTACACCGTGTTTTACACAATTGCAAATAAAACAGCTAAGTGTTGTCAACTTCTTGAGTCAGTCTTATTGTTGGTGTAAGAGTATCTTCTGCATCCCCATTCATGCCATATAGTGTTATCTCGCTTAAAGGGCCTACTCTTTCATGTGGTAGCAGAGGGAGGATGGTTTAAAAAGACCCATCGGCCAGTAGGTTTCCAGTGTTTTGGACAATCGTACACCCACTGCCATCTAGCCGGATCATTTGGAGAGCGGCCGATATAGAATACTTGCAAGAAGATCGATATAGGTGGGACGGTCCCTCTTTGATTAAATCCCTCCTGGGTTCCACAGGCGCTGAGCGGGCGGAAGGCGACGGTGGTCGATTGGAGGAGGGGAGACGATACTGAAGGCCTTAAGCTGAAGAGCGGATAGTGAGTTGACTGAGGGGACTGGCAAAATAAGGGAATGGGATTGGGGTAACATAAACAGGCTTATGATGGGGAATGACTCAAATTCTGATCGGAGTATTTTAGGGTTGTAGGTGAAAAGGAGCACTATAGTATATATGTGAAAAGTCGACTAGTTTGTCTGTGTGTAGTGTATTATGTAAATGAAAAGAGGTGTTGAAGAGCGACAGGAATTAGCTGTGTACAGTTGAAGTAGAGATAAAAGTTACTGCCTATTTTAGGTCATTGTCGGCGCCGACTGAAAAGTAG